>NW_019394227.1:809932-899932 GCF_000648675.2 Cimex lectularius
ACTGGAAAATGCATTTATTGACTTTATCAATTCTAAAAATTCTGAATTCTACTCAGACGGAATTAATAAGTTACCAACACGTTGGGAGAAATGTATTGAGAGTATGGGAAATTATTTTGATTAAAGAACATTGCTTTAAAGTAACTAGTTTCTTTTTTTTGTTTAATACCAAAATCCTGCATTATTTTCCGGACAACCCAATAGATTTTTTTAAATGAAAACTTAAAATCCTGCATTATTTTCCGGACAACCCGATAATTTTGACCATTGTAAGATGTTTATATTTGCTAAATTTTAAATCATTAATAATAGTTTCAAAGTTCTGATGAAGGCGATTATTACTCGAAAGCTGCACAGGACTAAGTATTTTTTCTTTCAAATGTACCTTATTACACCTTATTACAAATTCACTAGTTTCCGTGGTCCGCTTGACCAATTAATGTCTTATTACAAATCTTTTTTATACATAATTACCATATTAAAACTGATAAATACATAATTGACAAAAGAATCCGGGTTCAATACAACAATTAATAAAATCAGTCTCCCAAGCGGAGCCTGATTACATCATCCCGGAAATACTCTTTACAAGATGCTATAAAGTCTAAACGGACTTCAAAGGAGAATTCAGGAGGACATCGGATACAATCATATGGTATACAGATGACTCCAAAACAAATAAGCAACCGGATCAGGCATTTTCTACACAAACCCAAAATAAGGGCAATCAAAATCATTAGGAAATACACCTCGGTCATTCAAGCTGAATGCGTCAAGCCTTGTGCCTTAAAAAATCATAAAAGAGTTCATCCTGACAAAAACAATTCTCAGGAACTCTCTGGATCAAGGTATGGTCTTGAAGAAAAAAACAAATTCAATTGTTACTGCCAAGCTTTCGACTTATTTTAAGTTCATCATCAGACCCTATATTAATTTCACCTTATGAAAAACATACTTGTAAGGCGAAATCACCTGAGGAGGGATAGATTGCAATAGTTACAGTCCTTGGCAATATTAGGACTGAGTCTTCATGAAAATTTAAGGTAGCCCGTAAAAACGCAAATATGGCAAACTGTAGACATATTAAAGATAGTTTAGTAAATCCTATATAGTTACATTGATTGTACAAATATGTTTTTCGTAATGTGAAATTAATATAGGCCCTGTCGATGAACTTAAAATAGGTCGAAAGTTTGGCAATAACAACAATTTTCTTGGAATGACAAAATCAAACACAGAATTCTCCATCACAGAATGTATCCAAAAAAGACAAAAGAAGTAGATAACTCTAGGGAGGGGGGGGCTACAGTTAGAAAGAGAGCTATACTCAGAGAAGTGACAGGAGTATGATATTATGAGGAGGATCGTGTCGATGGCACTGCAGTAAGGAACATGGTAAGTACAATAAGCCAGAAGGCTGCAGTGCTGGGGAACATAAAACACCCCCACTTCCTAAATCCATATTCCTCATCACCATCATGAAGCCTGATATAAATAACTTCAAGGTACTGAGCTATTCCTTAAAGAACTTTATATATGGGTACAGATTTATTGGAATTTTAGATGCCAAGTTATTCAAAGTCTGAGAAAAGACGACACAAATTTTCGATTAAATTTTCTTTTGAAGATGATTTTTTCATTGCTTTTTGTCAGTTGACATCCTATTACAAAAGTTTGTAGATCAAAAGAGATCAACGTTAGATGATTAAAAGCATTTTAAAACGATTATAACATTTTAACTTTGGAAAGAACAGTGAAGAGTAAAAATACTTTTTAGTGGTGTAAATTTTCAAGTTGTGTTTTTAAATCACCATTTTTATTTTCCCTCAAAGCCATTTTGTGTTTTAGTTGTATAATAAAAAAAAGTATATTTATAAAAAAAATCCAAGTTAATATCCTGGGATTGTTTTGGGACTACAGAAACAATTGGCTTTTCGTTTAATTGATGTTTAAATTAATGTAAACGATGAATTGTTACATTTACTTCATAAAGTATTAAAAACGAAAAAAAAAATTTAAAAAAATTATTACAATATTTTCCTTGAAAAAAAATTATCAGGGAGAAAAACGCTTGACAGTGATATAAAATCCAAATTGGATCTACACTTAAACATTTGTGCTTGTTTTTAAAATTTAAACCTGTGAACCTCAATTTTCTGAAATCTTTCATAAAGCTATTTCTGTTTTGTAATTAGAGTATAAAAATAATTTAAATTGACATATATAAAAAATAAGAATTATTTGGAATTTGAAAATTCCTCAGAGTTACCGATAATACCTGGAATGCATTCTTCCATACATCTGTAGTTACAGTTAATATTTCGGACTTCTTAACGTAAATAAATCAACCATTCATTGGTAACAGCATAATTTATTTGGGCGTATTTGTGGTCCTAGGGTTTCGATTTACAACACGATTATTTTTTCTAAAGTTAAAATACTGCATGTGGATTAAAAAGGGGTTAACTGAATCGTGATTTACACGAGCTGTGAACTCGTATCATTTATTCCAATCGCATGTGTTTTATCAATACCAAAAGCTTCCGTCGTCTTTTTCCGAACGTGTCCAACTTCAATTAGCCTTCGAGTCGATTTGATTAAACCGTGCAGTTTAATATCCGAGGACTCATTAATCGTAATTGTCCCTTAAAGATTTATGAAGTCGAAGGAAAGAAGAAAACTAGGACGCCATTCCGGTTAGGATTATCGGGTGTTTTCACTTCACACCTCTTGAATTGAGTCGAGCAAATTCTTTGTATGACTTAAGTTGCCGATGTGAATCTACTTTAATGCTGAAAAGTAACTTTGATGAATGTCTCGGAGGAGACAACGCGAATCTAATTTACATGTATTAGTGAAAACCCAATTAACCTATATTTCAAGCAAGCCACGCCTAAGCCTCAATTGTTTCCTGAATACCCAATCGGCGCAGCATGAATAATGAGAATAAATTTGAAAGTCGTTATGTTATAGTTTAATTTAAGTTGTAAAGTAACCTTAAATCCAAAAGAAACACTCATTTAAATATTTAACTTTTTTTCTTTAAGTTTATTTTTTCCTCGAGCATGGAACAATGATTAACAACAACACAACATAAAATTGTATTAAATTTTCAATTGTTTTATAAAAGAGCATTTGCTCTCTAAAAAATATTAAATATACTTGAAAAATTTTCAACATTTTGCAAAGTTCCAGGGTTCGCTTCTCAGAGGTAACTAAAATTTTCTTAAATAGTTTGCAAAAATGTTGTAAAGTGGTTTGATTCATCATCAGTTGGGCTTTAAACCTATCTAGGTCTAGCTATCAGGTGGAAAAATAGAAACCAAGAAAAAAAATTAGTTGTAAAAATGGCCAAAATAAAATTGCGTTCACACAGCTGCCACTGAAATTCTGAAAAGCGTTAGTATATTTAAAAATATTAGACACTTGTATAGCGGTTAACCCCAGGAAGCCTGTAATAATATGTTGTATAGTGTGGTGTATTACGACTCTGCGAAAGGCTAAAAGTTAATTTCAAAATTTGTTACCTGATAAAAAAAAGATTCCAAATATATATTTCTTTCCTACTGGCATTCTAGAATTACCTTCATACCCACAAGACGAAAATGACGAACAATTTCGAATTCGTAGTTTCAATAAAATGTATCATTGAAATCGGTGACTCGATGATCGTACTCTCTCTTGTTAGTAATTTATTATTTATGAAATCTTTTTTTAAACCCAAATTTGTACGTATGTTTACGAAGTTTTAATGGTTTTGTGAAAGTATATTTATATAAAAAAATAATACAATCATTTTTCAGACAGCCATGATAAGAAATACAAATAGCATTAGAATTTAATAGTTCAAAATAGCATCATAAAAAGAATTAAAATACATTTCATTAATTCGATTGTTCAATTTACAACTAAACCTAAAGGACAAAACATAGCATATTTAATAATTATAAATATAAAAAATTAACCGATACAACAAAATTTAAAAGAAACTAAAGATATTAAAAATTTATTTACAAAATATTTGAGAATAATGCCACCGTATTAAATATACTTTCTCCAAGTTATCTGCGGAGTGACGAACATGTAATGTTACACATTAAGTGTGTGTGTGTGTGTGTGTGCTTTGTGTTATTTGAATACATGCTCCATTAATTAGGTAATATAATTATTACATAGGGGCGTCGACGGAAGCAACAGTTTAAGCGTTGACACGGCCCCTTCACTGTAAGGTATAAGTCCCAGGAGGCGTCTATCGGTTCGTCACATTCAGTGATTAAAACCATTTATTGGTTCTTCGCAACGATTGTGAATCTTTTTGTCACAGTCAACCTTACCATTTAAATTTCTGTCTTGACTGTACCTATGCAGAAAACTTGGAAAAATAACTGTTTTAAGGGAGGGCTGAACTTTGGTCACACTCATGAACGAAGTTGATTTCAATTATTTAATATGCATATAATCAAAGACATGTCACAATCAAAATAAAAGGTTACGTCATATAAGTTTCAATGGATTTTCTTTTGGCCAACCTTCATGACCAAAATTGTTAAAGCGGGTTTAGTGTTTCTTAGCGCCTTAATTTCATTTCAGCTCTTTGGCATCTCTTGAAATATAATTATCGAACACGTAATCGCCTCCACACGATATTACTATTCGATACGCGCAATTTGGCGAATTTATCTCTTTCGATTGTGCCACGTTTTGAGCAGACCATCTGCAAGCCGGAAGACATTTTTAATACTATCAGCGGCCGTGTTGTTTAATCGGACGTACAAGGTGCAGTCAAGCCACCGAACATCATTAGATATTGAACAGTCAACAACGAGATACAGTGTTATACAGAAGGGACAGTCAAAACTAACAAAATCCTCGGGAGTGACGAAATGATTGATGTAGACCAAAACTGGTATGTAACGAAACGATTCAGAAATTCTCAAAAAAAAAAAAAAAAAATGTAGCCCTGCATTCGAACCCTTAATTACAAATGGGCTAAAAAAATGATATTACATGAGGCCGAGTTCATTACACAATAGTTACAAATGCAGTTAGTATGAAAATTAGCAGTTACATACAATGGTTAGTACGATAATGAATAATAAACCAAACTAAATTACAAAACACATAAGAAGATTTTAATTATGTAGTAAATTTCAAATAGGATGCACTACCTTCACAAAGCACGGCAGGATCTCTTGTCTCAGAAACTCATACTTTGCCGTAACCCTTGAGTCAATATAAGCTACATTCGTTTTCCATTGGGGGTCGCAATGACTTAGACCATGAGGTTCTTTAACTGCCTACCCTGTACGTAGGCCTTATCACACGTTTAGTTTTTCAAGCTAGAGAGAGCGACTCACCTCCGCTGAAATATACGCTACAGCAAAGGAAGTGTGATGGTGCATTCCGAGTCAGCCTATAGTCCATTTTGAAGTGATGCAGCCGATGGGGAGAGAGATGGGACATTTTGGAAACGCCTTCGTTTGTTGGCCTTGATAGGTGTTGCTCCATATGACCTCACGCACTTCCAGGCCTCGCTCATCTGTATTCTTCTTGATTGTGCCTAGAGGAGGAGGTTATCTAGTTCAGTAGAGAGACAAATTATCACTTCGGGAAGCAGCTTTAGCCTCCGATCTGCGAGTTCATTCCCCGCTATCCCAACACACCAACTCTAACACAAAAAAATGAAATCACGTGACTACGCCTTTATGTTTTCTATATAATTTTCTATAATCCGGGGTGATTCTGCTACCAGTCGCGATTCTAACTGGTCGCCTGATGACAGTGAAGCTTCACCCACTCGAATCTTTGGCTATTGTAAATAGTTCGACCTGATTATTCCAACAAACGAGGTTGTTCAGTTATCGACCAACTTTGGTTATAATCTGGTTTGGGATGTTATTGGGTATGTGGTATATGGAAATTAGGTTTGGAAATTTCTGTTAAAAACGTGTAGAGAGGTGTATTTATAAAATGGTTGACTTTTAAATGGTTATTACATTATTATTTTTATTTAGGACGTTGTACAATGCCCTGAGGAAGGCCAAATATAGAGCCGAAAGCTTGGCAACTGTATAATACAGTGTATGAGTCATTGAAGGACCACATACCCAATAACATCCCAAACCAGATTCCAACAAAGGCCATTCAGCCTTAATTTCTGTACGAATGCCTTTATTCCCTGCTAACATGCGCGCGCGCGTGTGTGTTCATTTTTTATTTTTAATATGTATAATGTTTTTAAGATAAATTATGGCATACCTGGTGTTGTGAATTGGTGTATTGTTGGGTTTTTTAGTGTTGAATGTGTTATGTTTGCACATGCTCAAGTTTTCGAGTTCTGTTTGTAAGCCGTGGGTAGTTTCATTCTCTTCCGTATTGTAGGGGTATGGTGGTTTTTCATGAGGTTAGACGAATTGAGTATTTTCTCTAAGTTAAAGAATATTCGTATTTTGTACTGTTCGATCTCTTATCCTTGTATAAATATGTATATAGTTAGCTAGGAAAAAATAAAGAAAACAAATCAGCAACTTCGTTTTGTTTTACATAATTGTATTTGTGTAGGTATTTTCTTTGATTTATGACATAACCTTGACTGAAGCTCTCAATTTGACCAACCTTCACTGGCTTCAATTATAACCCATTCACTTTGCGGTGTACTAACTTGAATCACACGTCCAATGCTCAATGAATCATTGGCCTTATCGATCATTCGGGGAGGGGGGAATCCGTCAACAGGAAAGAACCACTGAGTATTAAATACAGTAATTTTTACAACTTTGACGCCTCGAGGCCGCAAAGTGAGTCGGTTGATTTCCTGTCGGTATGGACAAATGAATATTTCCTCGACGGCTATTTCCCTTGTTTTTTTTTGTTCTCGTCCCACCTGGGATAATTCGGGATGGGTCGCGACCCAAAAAGACAGATATGCGGGGAGCGGGTAATGGTTTTATTCCCTTGAGAAGGTGTCGAACGTGACGCCCGGCCGGGTGGTAGACTTATCCTTTGGCCAGGGGACCCCCTCACGTACACATCACACCTGCTCTCTTTTGTCTTACACTATTACACGGTTCAACAGTCCCAGCTCCTCCTCCTCCCACAAAGGCAAGCTCAAATTCAAAGAAACACAGATATGAAATTCCCTGGATTGACCCCATCCCCTTCCCGTCATTACGCTTGGGCGATTCAAAAACTGATAAAACAACTCCTTCGTATTGAGGAAAGAGATTTAATTTTGCAAAAGAGTGGCTTGGCGTTCTTCAATCCTTTTGAATTCTATATATTTTTTAAAAATCATCGTCTTTAGATCATAATCCGCTCGATTTATCAAAATTTTCTAGTTTAATTTGGTGGTTTTTGAGCGCTTAAGTCCGCCCGTCCTCATATAAACAACTCGGGTGGGCAGACGAAATAAACAAGTTACAGTTTGACCACCGCGCAGACGTCACTATTTTAAATGTTCCCAATGTATTGTGAATCAGAACGCAAAACCACTGAGAATAGACGGGCCCAGTAAATAAGAAGAATTTCATAACAACAAGGAAATTCTTCTTTAACCCTTTATGGATAACCCTTAATGGTTACTATGAAATCTCGCGAGTTTATGATAGATAGCATAAATTGGCACCGATAAATCAGTGTTGCCAACACACGGGCAGAAGCACACTGGAACAACACTACGCCCGCCCTAAACTCACTGGATTTCCTGCTAATCTTAAACAAAATTGCCAAAGTTGAAATTGCTCTGAAACAACTTTGTGCAAGAAAGTGTTAAATTATAATCTGGATATGATAAATTTTATGACTGCCAAATATAACAAACGATAGAAGGTTATTTAAGATTTGCGCCGAATAAATCAGTGTTGCCAATACACGCGTGAAATGAAGGAAAATTAATGCATTAAACACACAGGATTAGCTAATCTTTGGCAAACTGGCGAAATTTGGCCTTGTGTGCAAGTTCGGACAAAAAAGGGTTAACATTTTATATTACACTGATCGCCCCCACTTTATTGGGTTTGTCTATTCTCACTTACAGTGCACGTATCTTTTGCTGTTTGAACACGGAGGGAGGGCAGAACTAGCGAGAATAGACGGACCAGTAAAGTGATCAGTGCCGACCGGCTCAAAATTCATCATAAGGCTTTGGAAGGTCGGAATTTTATCTATATGTGAATTGGCCCCCATCTCGTCGTATACTCATATTGGCAATCCATAGTAACAATTGTTAAAGATTAAAAAAAAGATAGATATATAAAATATATATAAAAAGATGGCTCCGTCCATTCTCGATGGTTTTAATTGAAAGTTTAAAGATATTTCCAGGGCCACGTTTAACTTGTTCGAATAAATTTTCGGAGTTTTCGGAAAATAATGTGATCCAAATTGATGTGTTAACTTGATCTTTATGTACATAATGATATAATTTATCTCAATCATGGATCCAATTTTTTTATAGTAAATTTTACATTTGTGAATTTGGACAGGCCGTTTCTCCTGTCATTTAACCAATTTTCTACTTTATTGGGAAATTTCTGTTCGTTACTTTCTATATATTTAACTAATTACTATGAATGATATAGTTATATTAAAATAAACAAATGTTTTTCTTAACAATTTATTACTTCATAGATTCCTCTCAATTTCAGTTCACTCTCAAATTTAAGGCTGACCGTGGTAAAGTAAAGTTTTAAGCTTCAACTGAAGTCAGTCCCAAAAAGGGAAAAAGATAAATAAGGACAACTCAACCTAAACTCAGGAACGGGCACTTCAAAAACAAAATACGATTAAATAAAAACATCAATTTCTTCCTTTCTAAATATATATATAAAAATATTTTATAATTTAGTCAATATTGAAATGCAAGAGATTTTTTTACCAGCCGAGAACAATACCTTGAATTTATGAATTCTCGATTAACCCATCAATATTTTATTGAATGTTTTGTAGAAAAGTACTGGAATTTTTTTGTTTTGCTTTAGCCCCGGGCACGTTTTTGGCCTTTATTGTGCTTTCATTACCGTCAGAAAACATTTTAAAAATTGCTTATATTAGCCACAATTTATTTCCTTTTAAATAAATAAATAGTGATTATAATGATTAAATAAATCGTTTGATGGTTTTGGATATTTCCAAAATTGTACAACCCCTTATTAATTAATATATCTACTTTAAACAACTAATTTGTACGATTAAGGAATTTTTTTGTAAAGTGTTTGTGAAACTAATGTTAGAAATTGTCCATGCAAAATATTATATTTTCGAAATTTCTTAAACATATCTTTTATTCAAAAGACACGTGAACTATTGCTAAGGAAATGTATATGTTTTTAGGGGGAGGTGATAAACTGAATTAGGAAGGATCTAAAAAAAACATGGAGTTGAATACGTAGTTTTGGGTAAATTTGGGAACCCTTTTAAATTAAAAGAACTTAAAATTATATATCCCTTTGTATTAACAAGACTTTAAATGAAATGTAATAAAATGGCCATTACATTTTTTTTAACTTAACGTTACACTCATTTTTCTCAGGGAATATGCATGATAAAAACCACACTATTTAATTTCAACTCCATCCTGACCATTTAACATGCTTAGGACTTAAGAATGGGATAAAAACATAAATCCAAAGTCTTAACAGTGACGTGAACTCACTCACTCGTTTGAATATATCAAGATAATCTAAATTGCTGTTGGGATCTTATACTTTTAATCCAAAAAGAAGGACTTTTGATCACTTGTATTTTATACGTGAAATAATGACAACCGTAAAAGCACCCATTAATTCTTAAAAATCATCTAGATCTTCGGGTATTAGACTTAGTTTTCAACCGAAAATAGTCTTTTATTAAATTATTATTTGAATTATTAGAAATTTGACTAAACAAACGGTTAAATGTACTAAAATAATTTGATACTCTTGAAATATTTTATTGGCGTTACTGCAACGACAATAGGCAGCAACAACTTAATAAGTTGCACATCCTTGGCACATATGAATTAAATTAAATTACTTGGCTGAAACAAATGGCTCCTTTTAAGATGATTGTTATATCGGCCTTTTATTCTGTCGTTTTTACGAAATTATTTTGAATTCCCGAAAAGTTTAATATGCTTCAGAGGAATACTCAACAGATTTGTTTTTATGACTGAAGTAAAAGTAAACATTGCTGTTGTGGATTTGGATTGTTGTAAATTAAATCTGCACATGTATGTTTATATATACATACTATCACTTCTCACAGTCCACCCGACAATTCCAAGTTTTGTAATTTACTATAATTGCCGGCAGGCCTCGAAAATCAAACACTTCGCGTGTTGGCAGCCTGGGTTAACCTATGTCTTATCCGTCCAATCAACGAGATCCGGCTACGTGTGCTCTCAACAGCTAGCACAATTCATCGCCCAACTCATGCAGTTCTTAGATCCCAACCCATATACACTCTCACTCAGTCTTAAATACATTCTTTCCTATTTACACACTATTCATTCAATTAGGATGTGGAGAATTCGAGATTCTTCCATTACGCTCATCACTTTTTATATAACTAACCTAAAGGTCGATAGGATTTAGTAATTAGTATTTGACCCACTCAAACTATACATTCACACCAATAAATACATTCTCTCTCAACACACGCTAGGGACACAAAACTATCGTTACTACAATAAAATAACCATGTTTCCTCCAAAAATGGAAAAAGAGTACCCAGATGCCATGTTCAAGTACGGTTCTCAGTTTGGGTTGCTATCCTACACGCTCACTATGTAGAACCATGGATTTGCACCCTTCATTTCGGTGGGAAACATCAAGCAATCTTTCGCAATCTGCCGGACATATGCGTGGGCTTTGACCCAAAAATAAGTGTCCGTGTGTCAACATCATATCCTTAATTGGGTGAGGATGATCCTTCTTCTACGATTCAGATCCCCCGAGGGCCACCTATCGTCAGTGCTCTTGATCTATGAGAGCTTCTCTGCCGACCCGGCCCACATACATTGCTGTAGTTATTTATTTGTAGATCTATTATCTTTCGGGGGATGTAACTGATAGTGCTAGTGACATTCGAGGTATACTACAGCAAATTTTACAACCAGATATTTTTACTCGTGGGATTTAATTCGCACACGAGTACTAAAATAGCGAATCTTAAAACTGTATACCAATTTTGAATGTGTTGAAATAAAAGCGACTGAATTCAGGCTTTCTCGATTCTTGGTTCTCGTTGTTTTTAAAACTGATGTGTCATGGGGTTTTCGTTTGTTTTACCAATTTTAGCCTTGAATTATTATTTACTAATTCTAATAACAAAAATGTTTTTATTAAATAATAACATTTCTGTTATCTTTTTTAACCCTTTAAATGCAGGTGATAGAACAATTGTTTTTGTTACACTATTACAACAGATACAAAATTCTATAGAGACCACGGTGGCCAAGTGGTTAGGGCGAGCTACTCGTTTTTGCCATGCCAGCGGTTCTGGGTTCGAATCTAGGCGCAGCACATGATTTGATAATTAAAGTAGTGTGAAAAAAGTGTTAGAAAGTGTTTTGACCGCTCGTCCGCGATACCCTACGGGTATTTAATCCCTCCGTATGACTGGCACTTTTTTAAATTTTATATTTTTACTTGCGTGTGTAATTTGAATTGACAGTTTCAGTCTTTGCAAAAATTTTTTCTTATGAACTTTTTTTCACTTAGAGTTGGTTTTCAATATTTTTAATAATTAGTTATCATATAATAACGAAATTTGATAAGGCGCGGTTTACCAATTAAATGAACTCCATCGATATATGTTAAGTTTGATTTTTCTTCTCAACCGTCTTTTCATAAAGATTGGAAATAATAATTACATAATAATAAACAAGTGACTAATTAAATAAGTGTGCTCAATTCAAAAATTTTTGTGACATAAGCATGCTAATCTCTTTTACGATTACTCTGTTTACTTAACATCTACTGATTGAAATTGAAGCGTTTCAAAAGAATCAGAAAGGGAAGACTGAAAAGGTGCCTAATTCAGTTTGCGAAGTTTGAATTTTAAACAGACAAATAACACCTTTAACTCCTCATATAGTTTTGACAAATCTTAAAAATATATTCAATTAAATAAATATTCAGTAGATTATTGAGAATTGAAACTTATGATGATTGTCTACCGCTCCTAAATCCTAAACAATAAAATCCTAAATCTAGTGCTCTAATCCAAAAAGAAATTACTGCAGTGGTTCACAGGTTCATAAACGGACAACCATCATAACCATCCCATCTAACCATCCCTAACCATCTTCAAGGATAGGCCGTGTCAACGAAAACTGAGAAGATACAGGAAGTTGACATGCCAAGGATAAAGAAATACCTTTGAAAGCCAATTCCTACTTGAAAAATTACGTTTCAAAAACGGATAGACGCTGGGTCCCAGGTCATGTGGGAGTAGAAGCCACCGATTGTTATACCGCCGATACGACCCGGGCACTTCTTTGGCATAGGAATCCACAATATCAATGAGCACTTCAAACAGAAAGATAAAAATAAAATGAACACAAACAATCCAAGAACTTTCTAACAAACTTTGGAAAAAAAGGGGTAACAGAATGAATTAAAGGAAGCAGGAAAAAACTGCGAATCTTACAGGCACTAAAACTAATGGGCATCAGAAGAAGAAGATTGGCATAAACCCGGGCAGATTTTGCAAAGAAGCATCGGAAACACGAACACACCTTCTAACAAACTGTTCCTAACAAGATGCTACACTTGCCCGGAGAAGGAAGTGTTTTAGGACGTCGAATGTAACAGTAATAGAGATTCAACCACTGAAATTGGGCCTACTAGCCAAGTTCTTTCGTCAACTTTGACTGCATTTAAGCACAGTACGGGAGATTCAACAGCTGTTAAAGGGTGCAGTATAATACACATCTCGGCTAGTACATCAACATCTACATCTAGATAAATACGCTACGGTTTTCCAGTATCAAATCATAATTCATAGTTAAAATTGAACACTGCGCCAGAGAAATAAAAAAGGCAAGGAACACATTCCTGGAAAGTAGCCATTTTTTCCGACAGTCAGATCTTACCCTTATGCAAGGTAAAGGCATAAAGCGTATGGAATTGTGTGAAATTTCTCGCAGATGTCAGTGACACCAATGACCTGACCTTCGCATGGGTCCCTGGGCATTCGGGACATAGAGGCAACGAGAGAGTGGACATGTTGGCCAAAAAAGAAGCCAAAAGGGATTCGGATACAATACAGAACAGTACCCCAGTCATGAGGCCCCCGAAAAGATTCATAGAAGGGCCATCCGCAAGACTTACAGAGGAATTACTGGAGGGTCACCGCAACAGAACCAAGATTCTGGTGGGACTCGCCGCTTAAGAAGGCACTTGCACCCGGAAGAAGACCCAAGCAAGATTCTACAATAAGGAGCCGATGGCAAGGCTACGGATTTGAGGCTTGTCAGTTATTTATAAAATTAGACGAGCACAAACTATCTATCTAAGGTTAATCTATTAAGGTTGTGGTACAGAAGGCTTCTTTTATACCTATACTTATCCCCCAATGATCCTACCTACAATAAGCATCGTTAATGTATGAAATATCAAAATCGTCATTACTTTTGAATATCCTTAACACTATCAAATTCTTTGACTATTTATTTAAACGTTTGAGAGGTTTTTTCCCATTTCCAGTCGGATTTTGGTGACTTTGAACGAAAAAAATATGTACATATTCCGCGTATTGACATTTTTACAGATATTATTTATTTTTTGTTTGTTTGAACGTTCTTTCGATTACTTTTTCATCGAGATACCTTGTACTTAAAAGGTTACTGAATTCCATCCGCCTCGATAAGGCAAATAGTCGCCAGCCAGTCCTCGCCCCTCCCTTTTATGTACAATATTGACTGGGCTTCATGCTGGAAAATCCAGGCACGAAGGTTGTTCGTGAAGGTAAACAGATAAGAGGGTCCGAGATAATTAATACCATTGACAGATGGGACGGGACACGTCCATGAGATAGTTGCGTTAAGACAAATGTGGTGAGACCGAAGATCGAAGATCACGTAACTTCACGCCTCTGTGCTACGTGCTCATAGGCGAGCTTCTTTGTTCCCTCGGTGCCATTCCTCGATGTCCGTCCGACCGATCCCGGGGACAAACACGACAATAACTAGTGACAAAATGACATTTTTCAAACTCAGAAAGCTACTTAGCCCTTTTTTGTTCGTTATCTGGAATTCACGGGCGACGGTTTATTCCGTTTTTTATTCCTACAAAAAAGTCATACTTAAGGTCACGGCCTGAATAACCCCCAAACCAACACTTTTTCATTCCCTAAATTCTTATTTTTTTAATCAATGTTTTGTATCAATCTTTCAGGGATTTTAATATTTTAGAAATGTGGTACAGACAGAATGATATACATACCAAATTTAAGTCATTTACAATTCGATTAGTAGGTTATATAACTAATTTAAGCAAGTTTCTTTAGAAAAAACTATGATTTTCAATTTAATTAAATTAATTATAAGAAAATATTTTGATATAAAATGAGGTTTTTGTTCATTCGTTAATCAGAATTTTATCTAGATGTGCGCGCTTGTGGAAGGGATACGTCAAATAGGAGGGTCGTAGTCCATCTATAAGTTAAGCCCCCTTCTAAACTTATTTCCTTAATTATTGACGAGTTGTTCCATCTCAAATTACTCTTTTTAATTTTTTACGTACTGACATATTTATTACATCAATACAGTTTGATTGTTTCCGATCATTTTGGTCTGTCAGACGCGTTTTGACTTTTAGCAGTTATTCTTTACTGATGGATCGGGATGTAAGCTAGATGAAAACAAAACAACTTTTCAGCCCAAGGCCCGTTTTTTAAAAATTTGTTTGTTGTCGTTTCTCTGTGTTTCTTGACCTTGTTCTCACCCTGGTAATATCCCGATTGATTAATGATATGCGAGAAACCGAAATGCGTCTCCCAACCAACAACCTTGTCGGACCACGTTTTGAACATCAAGATGCTCTGACAACCCAAACTGTGCCCTCACGCAGGAAGTAGTTCTCATAACATTGACTACCAAAAGTTCTAGAGCTTCCTTAAGCATCATAAATTTCCGAGTTTCACTTTTTTTATATTACAACTACCTGCTTTGAATAATAAGCAATAGTGTATGGAGAACGGAAACAATGGAATTGTAGAAACAAATGAGAGGAGAAGCTACTCACTGGTAGCACACCATTTTATTTACTTAAATTCAGTCACTGGATGGTACATTTCTATGTCTCATTAACCTACATTTAAGATTCAAATGGGATTATGCGAGATAAGAGCTGGTGGATGAGAGGATTAATAGTTGCTGGGAAGGTTTTGTGGTATTGGTCATGATTAGGGCATACGCAAGGGGTAAGATCATAGAATATGTGGAATGTCTCATATAGAGTATTTCTGAGGTTTTTTGACTGTTTGTATTCGTTGAAGGTAGAATATTTGAACAAGACTCAAAGTTCAGGTTCATAAGTCCAAGTAGGTTTTAGTATAGCGTAAATATGTGCCACTGTTATGTTTGACCTTTTGTCATGTAGCCTCAAAAGGGGTTCTTATCTTTTAAGTCGTGAGTGGGGATTCTAGATTAGCCTCCTCTCTAGATACCTCACCTGGTTTGCTAAATATCATTCATTTATTGAACGTTCTTCAGTTCTAAAAACATATAGTGAGATAATGCTATAAGTTGTTCGTTACCTAAAGAAAGAAAATATAATCAATAGTTCTGCCAAAGGAAACAATGACCGAAGGAACCTGGAAAAAATGACAACATGCAGCATAAAAATTCAGGCGGTCCATGTCAAAATACATGTTCATTACTCCGCTTACCCGAGCAAGAATTTAACCATTCTTATAAGTGTTTAACAGTGTTTTAATTCAGACGATTTATTGGTAGTACTAACAATGAGAACCTGAAGCATAAATAAGTTTAAATGTCTCACAGACAAAATTAGTGATCAGAGATTAATAATTTCATTTCCAAATGGTTAGTTCATAGATATAAGTTGAGTAAGTCAAAATACATAATTTCATAATATGAATATTATTATGATTTACTACTAAGAATACGTTGAAATGACGATCTATGTTCTCTAATTAATTTACCCAAACATAAAAAATCGATTTACATGACGTAGGTATACACGGTGGTTAATAGAAATAATAGTTTTTGTTGGACAATTGAAATTGAAAACTATTGTTCAAAGCAATATTGTTTTGCTTTTACAAGCAGTTTAAGCTTTTCAATTCCCCGAGTCTAAATTTTCAATCTATTGTCAACTCAAAACCATGGACAACATTTGCTTATTTTGTAAGGACTGGGAAAACATGATTATTGATCGGTCCAAATGAGTAAAGACCAGTTGTTTAATTATGCAAAATGGCGTAATTACAAATGAAAATTGTTCGTATCACGTATAATTTTGAACGGGAAATATAAAAGATTTTTTTTTATCCAGATTTCATTGAATCTTTTAAATGATAATTTCTAATGCCGATGCATAAAATCAGAATAATATTAAAGAAAATAAGAGACGTTATTACAGACATTTAAAATATCCTTTTCTTAGGAAAATCGAAGCAATCAATCTTAATAACAGTAGGGTATGATGTGTAAACCAATATTGCACCTACAGCGATCCGGATTGTTAGAGTGACAGATTCCCCCTAATCAGGAATTCATCACCGGATTGGTGAGGTGTCTCTTTTCGGTAGGCGTCGGACTGTCAACAGTTGATTAATCAATGCAGATATCCCAAGGCCTAGGTCGAAATACCGAGGTCTATCATACAATTTCAAACCAAATGCGGAGTGTGATAGGTGATTTATTATGGTTTAGATTACGTCACATTTATCACATAACACAGCGGAGTATTTATTATCCTACGTTCAATTTGTTCCGGATCACATTTGACCTTATCTTTCTCATTTGGAAATTGGTTACAGAATCGCCCTTGCGAGAATTTTTCCCATCGATGGCGTGTGGCAAGTGTAACAGGAAGCCTTGTGTGTGTTTTTTTTTCTCTTAAAATCCATGTGCACCACTTATATGGGAAGGGATGTGAAAGCTCGAAAGGGCAGGTCGACCGTACAGATGTCGAGGAAGGAAGCATATGTTCCTCGCAGGTACTTCCTTAATATGATCCTTATGGTCCACTCAGGCCTAATTTATTTTTCATATGACAACAAAACTTTTTGCCCATAAGCCGGTGTCCCACCGGCAGAGATTTCCGCCCTTGACGTATATTGAATACTTTCCTGTTTTATTTTCAGTGCAGGAAGTAGAACTTATGTTCGAGGATGAAGTGCTTATCTTGTGTGGAACACCTGTGGAATCAAAGAAAAGACCTCAAAACAGCTATTCTATTTTTCATAGTTAAGCAATATAATATTACAAATTTTGAGCAGGAAAATATTGTGAAGAAAATTAAATTTCTGAATTGGTCTGCTTTACCACAGCATCTGAAAACCAGGTGGAGATGCAGCTATCTGATAAAAAAAGGATTTAAGAACTATATAGAATAAACAAGATTGTAATGTTTTTGTAATTTGCCTAAAACAATTTTATGCTTTCACATCGTTCTGGTTCCCTTCTTCTTTATTCAATTTTGGATTTTTTTTTTTACTTGGTCGATTTTATTCTAAATAAAATGTAAGGTAATTATTAAGAATAACAATAAGCATACAAAATTAACACAATTATGCATATACAATTTAAAGCAATTTTCCAAATAAAAATACATTATAATGATGCTAAACGTCGAAACAGAAAATATGATCATTAATCCACTACCAACCTTCTTGAGATACTAGATAATGAGATACATATACAGGATGTCCACCCCCTAACTTCCTTAATTTTGGTCCAATTTGTATAAAAATTTTGGTTGTGAAGTCTATTTTCTAGATGTTTCATTGGTTCCTGAAATAACTTTTTGGTTCACTGTTTTTTTTAAACTTAAAATATGCCGACGTAACTTTTCTAAATGAGACCCCAATTTTTAGTTCCGATTTTAAAACTAGATAATTTTTAAGAATTTTTCGCGTTGGTTCGGGTTTGATATCTTAATTTTTTATTGAAGTTACTGAAATGATAGTATTACTAGCTATTAACACTTTCACACCGACCAGTTACAATGAACACCACTCCAGAAAACTGTTACCTTTTTACTGAAGAATAACAATTTTCTGCAAAAAAAAACACATGAATGTGAATAAAAGAAAGTGTAGAAATTCGAATTGTTTTTCTTTATTTTCAGCACATTTTCGTATTTTTTTAAAAATTTGAATAGACGTTACTGTCTTAATCAGTCATACTCCACGTTTCCTATTTAGCATAAAATTTCTACCTTTTAGTTTGATGTAATTAAAGAAAAGTGTATTACCATTAGAAAGTTTGTTATACGGAGAATTTGTTATGAAATTTGCCTACCTCTACCGTGAATCTTTCCAATCATGTTACAAATAGTTTTTTCTAGTATTAAATTTACAAGTTTTTGAAAGATTTAGTGTTTGTTTTGTTTTTGCCAAAAATGAAATTGAAAGTTCTATAGAAGGGTGCCTCCTTAAATGAAATTTAACTCTTTTTAATGTTTTTTTTAGACCCCCCCCCCAAAAAAAAGAAGATAGTTTAAGAACTACGAGTAGATTTATGATCAAAACTAGATAGTTGAAAAAAACAAAAAATTGAAAATTGTTGAATATCTGCGATAGGGTTCAGAATAGGAACGATGTGGTTCATATGAACTTTTTTGTTGGATTGGAGGTGTAGAAGCATATGACGAACTTTGTCGTAGGAGTAGCGTATCACCCTTTATATTATTTTATCGTCGGTTTAATCTTGAGGTTTGAATGTCTCCGCGAGTTCCGCAAATGTTTTGGACTTTTCTTTATCTCAAACTATCGAAGTTCCATCGTCATTCCTGAGAGGATGACGGAGTATACGTTTAGTACTCCATCGCAGGCTCCCATCCTCTGTTAACAAACTTTGTAATATTTTAATTAATACTATCAATTATATCTGCTGAATGCATATTTGGATACTTTTTAAATATGTTTCTCATGAATGTTGTTTTATTTTATTTTTTTCAATTTGCTCAAAAGTTTGTCAATGACTGATCTAGTATGTTGCCTAGCTCTTCTTTTACAGATATTAATTGCCTTGTTTAGAGAGGATTATATGAATGATTTGCTTTTTTAGTATATATGTATAAATGCCTTAATGTTTATTGATAATAATCAAATGGTAATTGATAATTAAACTAATTTGGTAGTGATGTGGGGTACTCTACATTCCGCCAAAAAACCTACTCATCCAACTTATTGTTAACTTAAATAAGAAATACCAAGGTGAATTATGTCAGCCCTAGTAGATAAATTTAAGTTGTTTAAAACTTGTGATTAACCAATTACACTTGTAAAAATTAAAATGCATATTACATATCATTTATTCATGTAAATTGCATAGGTGTCTACTGAAAATTTATTATGACTTCATACATTACTGTTTTATTATTTACATGTATACCACAAACTGAAACTAACAAAAATTTGGTGGTATTTCATATTCGAGACTTTTAAATTGTTGTATCTAAACCAGAAATATTCTTTTTAGTTTTAGTATATTTACATTATGAATGTTGCCCCTGTCCTGAAAATGTAATAGGGTTATAATAATCTCCAAAGGATGTTTGGAAAAAGGTAATTTTCTTTTAAAGTCTAGGAAAGTTTTTAAAGTAAAGAAATTGATCTTTTCTTAAACGTAAAATAATGCTTGATTATTCAGAAATCGTGAGATGCGGTCTGGTGTGATGTAGGTTTCAGAAAAACATTTTCTTTATCGTGCCAAAGTTTCGATCTTTATTGAGATCATTTTCAGGGCTAAAGTGTTTCTTGTCTGTGTAATTGTGCCATTCTTACGTGACGTGTTGAGAGTGCCCTCTTGGGTGTTTTTCTGAATAATCATCGACAAACGTCACTAATTACCACACAAAATAATGATTGAGTTGATGCTGAGTGTAGGTCTGCGAGTCGGTGAAGTTATGCTGAATCGGCTGGGTCATTTATTGGGTCCGTCTTCTCTCGTTTGTCGAACTACTTAAAAGCGTTTGGGCATTAAGCCATCTTCAGTGAGAAACTGACAGTGTCTGTCACTTTGTGTGATTGAGTTCAACAAACCAGCAACCAAGAGTGAAGACTTACCCAATGCTATAAGTGATATAACATAAGTGACCCAATGCTCATTCAGTAATTGCTTTGTTTTTTGTTGTATATTTAAGGTTATCTTTGTCAAAAGCTTTACTTAATACACTTTTCCAAACATTTTGCAATACACGAGAGAAAAATGAATGGCCACGGAGAGCTTTAGTGAAGATATACTTCATTTTAACTTATTAAATTATCTAGTTTTCGAGATCCGATTGACCAATTAATATCTTTCAATCAATTAAGGTTTTCAGTTGAGATAGGCCATTCCATTTGTCGCCGAGAATCAAGTAGATTACACGACATTTGAAAAATAGTAAAAAGCAGGGAAAATTCAAAAGGGTGGGTTGAGATGGGAAGTTAGTGTCCGAGTGGATCGAAATCACGATAGCTCAAATGGTAGAGTAGCGGCTATCTAGCCGAAGGTCGTGGGTTCGAATCCACTCAACTAAAAACCTTTATGAATCCACTCAATGACAACGTTTATGAAAATGTTGTCTTTTAAAACTGTAACTAAAATCTAAATATAGTCCGTTAATCAGCAGATTGAATTTGGTAATTTATGTATACACAGTAAACGACCAGCTTGGTAGGAATCGAAAACAATCTACGGTAAACCATTCAGGGTTTAGTGATGACCGTATCACAGGATAGTCTAGTCTTCAATTTGCCTGGAATATTATTGACGGGGAATGGAAAGATTGATGATGCCTTATAACAACATAGTTGAAACGAAATAAACCTCTATTAACGGGTCTTCGCCCAAAGACGAACATGCTACCGCGTTTGACGAGAATGGACGGGGAATATTTCATTACTAACAGATAATGTAAGGGCCAATTTCATCAAAAATAGTTCTCAGGTCGCTAAGTAAACGCAGCAACCTGAGAAAAGCGAATTGCACAAGTATTATCTGATTTTCTTTTGTATTAGGATCAGTAAAAATTATCTAATTAAGAGAATAGGTATATCACTTTATTCGGTAATGCATTTGCTACAAGACTATTTGGAAAAGCAGTTCAGGTGTCGGAAAGTAACGACCGCAATTCCGACTGCAACATCGCAATAGGACATGGTCGTGACTATATCGACTCTTCATGGATATATAGTTAATAATTAAATTCACACTCTTTCGAGTTGTGATGTGAAAGCACTAACATTTATGATATACATTTTAGTAATTTTAGTCATTTTAAGTATACATTTTTATTGAAAAAATTGAATCAAGACAACTATTTAGCGATTTGACATTCGTTTCTAGTACAACCATTTTTAATTCTAAAGTGGTGATAAAATATCAGCTTTGTTGGCGATAATCGTCTCTCTGATTTCAACAGTTTTAGAGAACGATTAGTAAACGTAGATCGTCGTAAAATTGCTAAACGGGTCACGTGGGGCCGATGGAACCCCTGATTGTTGAATCCTGTAATTGCATTGACAACTGTATGCAGGACGATCGCATAGTTGGAAATCGTTTAGAGAATACTAAAAAGGGACTGCCTTTAGGTTGAAAAAGATCTGATGATTAGGCAGAGTGAGAACCAATTTGCCGATAACGGTCTTAGCTTTCCACCTCCCTAAACATACTAATTACAGAGATTAATTTTACTTTACTTTTTCCATTAACCCTACAGACTAAGTTTTAATAAGGCAGAGTTTCTTTCGGATTGTACTTTCTTTTAGGAAGTACCAAGGGCGCAGCACAGATTTTTTTTCTTCCCTCTTCCAAACTAAGAGTGAAATTAAAGAGAAGTCGACAGTCACGAATAAGGCGACGAACCGGTGAACGGAACCGGTCGTAACTCCGGGATTATTCCAAGTCTGAGAGTCGAAATTTACCGGCACATTTTTATAGGGGTGGATAAAGATTTCAGATCAATCAGGAAAAGTTTTGAAATCGGAGTTTTTGCCTCCGTGTAAAAGTTTCGTCTTGCATTGATCAATGTCACCATAAAAAGCTCCATTGTTTATATAAAAACCCAGTGCATAGCAGAAGTCTATCGCACTCGTTAGCCGACAAATTGCTATTTTTAATGTGACGATTTTGTTGTTTAAGTTCATTTTTATCAACTACATTGTATCGTCATCGATATTGGGTTTTTTTATTTCGACAGAATCTGTAAGTAAATGTACTACCATCGATTTCTACCGGTATAAATTTCGTCGGGTATGAGGAAATTATTGATACTCGAGTACATAAGTCAAGGCGAACATACTTCGTGGATTGAGAGTATATAAAAAGAACACCCTGTCTAAATTCAAATGAAAGGAAAAAGTAGTAGCAGACAAAACCTCGTTCTGCTTCCGTCACAATACCAAACCCCTTAGGGCAATTCATTCTTCTGTTAAAATTTTGTGAAAATCAGGGTAACCCTGTTACACAATAGGTCACGTCTTCTAGACAAACGATAAAAACTGACTTCACAACGACTGATATACAAGACAATAATAAAGCCCATTTGAACATCGACGGGTTCAACTAGACATTCCAACTAAAATCGCATCACATTTTTCAATTCAAAAACTCCCGAAAAATAATAAACGCTTCCTTCTACATAACCAACCACAAAGGCATCAAAAGTTCTTTTTTTAAAGATGTCTTAAAATTGCACAACTCCATTTTATTACACTCCAATACCTCAGTTTTAAGCTATGTCCTGCACTATCCCTAATAATTCTTCTACGAGATAAAAGCGGCAGAGCCCTTGCAATCTACAATGAAGGGAGACGTAGCATATAAGCCCTAGTGAGTCACTACTGGGTGATTCTTCACACCCCCTAGGCCAGAATTTTTAATTTTTGTAATGCCAGATTTTGTTTTAATTTTAAATTTGTGTATATCAAGAATTTTACTTGTACTATGTAAAAATAAATTTAAAAAAAAATTGGGAATTTGAAGATTTGTTTTTGGAGCTAGGAAGATCATAACTAGCTTTCATTTGGAAACATAATTGCAATTGAGATAGGGCAATAGGAAGAAATCTTACATCAAAACCAGAGTTTAAAAACATTTTTAACATTATTAATAATTCCAAGAGTAAGTTTTTACTTTATCTGCCAGATGAATGCCTAATGATGGCATTCAATTTTTAATTATGAACGGACTACCTTGCAGTCGCACTTGGAAAATATTTTTTCCACTCTTTACTAAAGAAATATGAAGTCCCTTTGATGTTGGCAAGGGTATAAAGCTAAATCTAATTAAGCCCTCTCAATGGACTGGGCGTAAAAGTTTTTAATACCGGAAAGGCCAAATCCTAGGGTGGAATTCCTCGTCTTTTTATCGTCCTGTAACCGGCCGGATATTTTTTCCCTCAACTTCGCTTTTCTCATCCTAGCATTTCATCAGCGACGACAGTTAGAGATGTAACTGTACCGGAGAGTTGGAGATAGTTTTTCGTCAGCACGCGGCCTAGTGGACTTGCGGTCGTGTCCGCTCAATCTCCCCGTGCTACCGGGATGTCCTTTGTTCAAACTCTTCCGCCTAAAAACACAATCGGATCGTTTCCTTGTCCATTCGTATTTTTCCTACTTGTCCTCGGTAGAATTGCCATTAAAAGCTCAACGGTGCGGGATATTTATTGAATGGAACTGAAAACCGAATCAAAAGCTAACCAATCAAAGTCTTGCCCTTTTATATTTTTGAAATACCATTTTGTCAATCGGGCTTTTGTTAGAAGCGATAGGAAAGATACACATACACGGTCGATATAAAATTTATCTTCGTCATATGTTTCAAAATCAGAAAAGCAACTGCAAATAATAGTCGAAATCAACAATACCTTCCGCATTGGTCTGTTGGAATTAACAAACAGATCCGTTTTAATTTTTAAAAATGTATTTATTATATTTCTTTTTAAATTGTATTTTCCTTCACTTTTATAACAAATAGATATTACAAAGTCCTTGTAAATTAAAAGTCCGTAAATATACGAATTCGCAAAATTACTTCAGTATATATTTAGTATCGTAAATAAAGATTAGCCTGAATGGCATAATTATTTTTTATCATCAGAGTTGATCATTATAGGTAAATAATTTGCCCAAATCTAATAAATATTATATTTTAGTTCCAGTACTAAGTACTAAGTAAAGTTGTAACACATATTGCAAAAATAAAATAATTATACTAAAAGACCTCCCGGTTTATTCAATTTTAATTAGAACAATAATCTAATTCAAATGTTATGATAAATATAATAACAATTATAAATACAACCCTACAAAACTAAATGTTTTTTTCAGATACTAGAAAAATGTACAAATTCATACTTGGTATTTAATGGGGTAGTATACAAACAAAAATCTGGCTTACCCATGGGAGGCAGTTTATCACCTGTGGTAGCTGGTATATACCTCAATGATTTAATAGAAAAAGTACTAAACACGACAAACCTGAGTGCAATCACTCAAGAAATATGTAGATGATACAATTATTGTAGTTCACAAAAAATAGAGAAACACTACTAAATGACTGTAACAAATTACATAAAAATATCAAACTCATTTTAGAAAAAGAAAACATTTTTGTATTTATTGTTGATCCAAATTGTAAAGCATAAACTCACAATTGATCTATATAAAAAAACTCATCAGTGCTGAACAAGTATTAAACTATTCTTCATGCACCCTATAACCCAAAAGACTTGTTACTTTTTCACAGATGTAACTTTAAAAAAAAATTATTCCCCATGCTTCATACAAAATATTATTTCATTAAAAAAACTTTATCATTAAAAATTAATATTATTAAAAATATAGTAGGAAAAATGTATACATTTTCAAAATACTTTTTCACAGGTGTAACGTTTAAAAATTTTTTTTATTCCGCATGCTTCATACAAAATACTACATGATTAAAAAAACTTTAATAAGAAATAGTTCTCCAAAAAATCTTATAGAATTTTTTTTACTAAAGAAGGAAAAGAAAAACAAAGCTTGAACAATATGAAGTATCAAAGTAAGTAAGCAGTATTAATTTATGTAAAGATCTCGCTGAAAAAATAATAAAAATTTTCAAAAAAAGAAGAAATGTTTAAAGACTATCAATTTATTCATGCATCAATGAAAAGGTATACAATTTATTACCTCCCATAAAAGATCCTCTAGGAAAAAGAAAAAACTGCAAAATAGTTTATAGGTCAAAATGCACCTGTCAAAAAACCTAGGAAAATAAAGTAAATAAAAAAAATATAGCAAAAACAATACAAGTTTTACATAAAACGCTAAACCAACACAAACAAGATGTAAAAAGTAAAAAATACCAATTAAAAATTACCAGGTTTAACTCAACATATTACATATACCCGTCATGATATAAATTTTGAGGGTGCAACCAATAAAAAATGTAAAATTATTAGAGTTGGAAAACATTTACATCAATATAGATAACAATAACATCAACATTCAACAATATAAAAATAAAAATTTTCAACAATATAAAAACATTAATAATGTACAAAAATAATTTTAAGAACATAAACATAAATGTAAATAGAATAAAACTGTATTTAGTAATAAGTAAGCACAGCCTATAACAAGTAGAGAACCTATCAGGTTTATATGTGCTAGCAAATAAACCAAGGTTTATAACATTAAAACCTATACTAATTGGACATTTAGAGAGTAAGACTGAAGAGGGGAGGCGGAAGACATCTAAATCGATTTCGTAAAAAAAAAAAACCAGACTGGATTTTGTTCTTGAAGAAAAACCTACTACATGTGATTATCCAGCCCGTAGAAGGAAAAACCCAAAGAGATGTAGACAAATTATAAAGAATGAACAGATAACACAAGAAATAGAGAAAAAATATATAGAGGAAAACCCATTTCATTTCTATTTCAACTACGTAAGAGTTTGTATTACTATTTATGTTTAGTATTAAAAAAAGATTACAATAATAATGTGATACAGTCTAGATAAAGAGTAATGTACAAATACATGGAGGATCTGAATAAGGGGGTCATCCTCACTCAATTAAAAATTTTCCACGCAAGGTTGACACCCGGACACTTATTTTTAACCCAAAGCCCGCGTTTTTGCCCGACATGTAGAGAAAGGTTGTACGATGTGTTCCACCTAGTTGAAAATGCGATGCCACCAACATATCAACACTGAATCTATCTAAATCAATGGGGATTTCGAGTTTCTGCTCTATTTCCAACTAGACCTTAACCCAACCAGTCTTTAACCTCACATATCATGAGTAATTAAGTTAGCCAGCTTGTTATGATCATTGAATGTTTTGGCAATAAAGGTGGAATGTAATTTAAACGTAAAAAGAAATAAACTTGAATATTACTTTTTGAACAGATTGCATAATTGGGCGCATTGTTGGGAAGAGATAATATTCTTTTCACATGTCCTTTGTAGTATTGGGAGTGTGGTCATTGACACTTCAAAGAACATTAACTTTGTTCGTTCACACTTCCATACACAATAATCTATGTAAAAAAAACAAAAAACGAAACAACAGCAAAGTTTACAGACATAATTAATTTTTATTTTGAAAAATGGGATGCGTTATGCTTAAAAAATAGGATATGTACTAATATTTTTGTTTATAAATTAATAATAAATGATCCTCGATTTAATGCGTTTTTTACTGTAATAAAAAATTGACGTCGATTGGCCATGAGGCCACTTAATTTCTTGTAACTCGTGTATTTTGTCGTAATAAAAAATAACGACCTTTATTATTACTGATATCATAAAATAACTGAAATATGCAAAAAAAAAAAAAGGAAATAAGAATATATTCTTTTTTATTTGTTTTTAAACAATGGGTTCTAAATTTCACAACATTTGGAAAAAATTATTATTACTGTCATTATCACTGCAAAAATTATTGTTATTTATTTGCACAGGTTTTAAGAATAAAAAATAAACATTGATATTTTAATGTTACCCTAATTGGGAATATAATTCGTTGTCAGCACTACTGGGGAAATCGTATCACCGAATCTAAAGTGCATGTTTGTTCTTAGCTATTATTTTTTTAATTAAAATTTAAATTTTTGTTGTTATCGCGTGGTACCAACACATTTAATAATATGATAATTATCATTGCTAATATATTGTAGGATAGAATATATTAATATTATTTACGATGTTTTTTTCAATCAAGATTCATGCTTTAGCGAATTATAACAAATTATTTTCGCTTATGGCAACACGATTTTCTTGCTAATCTCAAGAGTTTCTGGCCCTATATTCAGAATAACGAGGGAGAAAAAATGCTTCAATCATCACTTGGCCCGATAAAATTTCTCAACTGTTACTTCATAAGAGTAGATTTTCAGTGGTACCTACTTTTCACCATATCTTTGATCGAAAGCATATTCCCATTTAAATGGAAAAATGGTTTCATTACACCTAATTTTAAAGATGAAATCCCATCGGTCGTTAAAAACTATAGACCAATCAGTAAAATTTCTATAATTACAAAGACTTTTGAAAAAAAAAATAGTGGCTCCCAAATTGATGCCTCATTCGTCTAATGTAATAATAGATTAGCAGCATTTCTTAAATAAAAAGTTTAGTTACTTTCCAATATGAATTACTAGATAAATTACGAAACAAAAACTAAGACGAAGTATTAGATACACATTTTGCAAAGGCATTTGACTGAGTTAATATGAAATTAACTTAAATTAGCTTACATTAAAAAACTAGCATATACATATTAGAACATAAAAATCAGATCACAAAACGTTTTTTACACAGTCACAGCAATAACACTAATGCCAGCGCTGCACCCCAGGGGTACATGACATGAGAAACCAGTCAATACTGGTAATGTGATGGATTAAGAGGCAAGGGGTCTCGACGTTATCGTGGATTAAGGCTACCTGCTGGAGGGTTCTAGGATGGATTGAGAGTTTGGTGGCAAACGTTTGGATTCAGGGGCGGGTCTTTTTGGATAGTGAGTTTAGTGACGTGGTAAGAAGATTGGATTGTTTGAGCCCTTTTGTTTGGAAGGTTTGGATGAGTTGGATGTTGGATGGCTTCGAAGAACCCCCACACCCACTCTGTATGTCCAAAGTGGTCGCAGTAGTCTTCTAAAAGGTTAGTTTAGTTTTGACAGTCACGAGAGATTTCGATCCTAGAAGTCTTCGAAGTAAAGTTCTCCATATCAATAACTCTACTGCTTCCTTCTTTACACATTCCCATTCCGAGAAGTCGCCACATAGCCTTAATTGACGATAGCCTCGAGACCTCCTTGTCCCCTAATCCCTCACACTGTGTCCCAATATCGGCTGGTTTCTCAAAGCATGTGTCCTCCGGGGTACAGCGATGGCATTAGCGTTAGTGCTGACACCATATGAAAAAAGAATAGGCTGTAAATAAAATTAAAAAAAAAAAAATAGAAAGTTTTGAGGAACGTATCAGGTAGATAAGTAATAAATGCTTAAAAATCCTCGGCTTCTTAAAACGGGAATTCCGTTGGTTTGGATAACTTAAGTTGTTTAAAAGTCTTATAGTCCAGAAGGTCCATTCTTGAGTGTTGCGCCCCGGTCTGGTCATCATATTATCGATACAATATTAAATGCTTACATCTTAAAAATACTACTTTACTTTCTTTGTAGCCTCGCGTATTAAATTAGGAGTATTAAGTTCAGAGACAATTTGAACTCATCATGATTCATGACGTTAACAACTCCCATTGCCCTTTCACGAGTTGCATAGAAAATAAAATATTTCGTTTTAAACCTACATAAAAAAATCAACATGTCTGATCCTTTTCTTTGATGCATTTAATTTAAGTTTAAATAGTAAGATAGGTAAATTTACTATTTACAATTTACTTTTTTCCATAAACAAAATATCACGTACTTTATCTTCTTGGATCTAGTGGATGAACGTTTACCATTAGTATCTTACAATTAATTAAGGTTTTCAGTTGAGATAAAAAAGTCAATGGCACGAGCGGGATTCGAACCCACGATCTTCGGCTTGATACGCCGCTGCTCTACCACTTGAACTATCGTGACTTCGATCCACTCGGACACCAACTTCCCGTCTCAACCACACCTTTTTGAATTTTCCTTCCTTTTTGCCATTTTTCCTTAATTAATTGTAAGATATTAATTGGTCAAGCGGACCACGAAACTAGTGAGTTTACCATTAGTGTTAAATCATTAAGGTTTTAATAACATATTTTAAAGTTAAAAGCTAGATATTTTAAAAATTTATTTTGAATCAATTTGGTATCTAATATGGTGACCAGGTAGTAACACTGAAGGACGGACTTTACTATTCTGGACTACATTTAAACAACTTAAGATATGAAAAGCAACATAATTCCCTTTTTAAGAAGCCGAGGATTTTTAAACTTTTATTACTTATATGTACATTATGTTCCTCAAACTTTTAATTTACTTATATTTTCAATTTTATTTGCATCCTATATTTTTTCACACGGTTATTAATTAATATTGTTAAAATAGCTTGCCCATAAAATAAAGTTAATTTATTATTATATGTAATATTCATTAACTTTCTCGGTAATAATTTTTTAATTGATTAAATATAGCTATTTTGCTGCATTACAGTTTAAAATTGAGATGATTAGACGGTTTATCGTTATCTGGAAGTTGATTTGGTATTGATTTAACCGGTATAATTTAAACATGCGTTTTTTCCTGATGTTCTTTTTTTATTTTCCTTCAATCCTGTCAGTCTTATATTTTTGAACTGTCGGTAAGCTTATTTATAAATAATAAGTATTTTACAAAGCGACAACAATGCCATTCACAAGAAAGCGATTTACCGTGTTTATAAAATTTAAATTGACGCGTTTCTTCTTACGGTTTTTTCTCCTATCTTTGTTAGAAGTTGGTAGTAGATTGGAATCAGGATCTACAGGATCACTGGGATCACCGTGTCGTTCCTTTTCGAATGCTCTTTAGCTTTTCCAATCGATACGAGCTGTAAGAGATGTTCAAGGAAATAGGGTTTATTTAGACAATAAGCACTTTCGAATTTGCCATGTTTTTCCTGTTAAAAAAGCCAATATTTGACCCTTATTAAAAAAATACTTTGCATTTCCGTTTATTATAAACTGTTCTTTCTTTTTAAGTAGTATAAAATATTCAATTAATTAGCCCTTATTAGTCCAGGGATGGCACGGTCAGGAAAGAAAAAATTCAGGATTTTTTTTAACCTATCAAACTAGAGCAATTGAAGCTCCTGCGAATTTGTAAAATTTGTCCTTTGAACAAAATAGGCCATGGATAGAGGCAAGCAATAACCTGACGGAATGTACCTACCCGTCGATCCCATGGTTTGCTGTAACTGGCCGCTGCTACCAGTATAGAATATCGGCTGTAATCTCACTATTCATCACACATGACAATCTGATAACAAAATAAGCGTTTTAAAAGATTCTCAGAATTTTCAACCCTATCAGTGGATTACAGTTAATGCGAGACGTCTATTGCATCTTACTTTTATTGCATTTTTGTATCTCCATGTCGAGAACATGGCGGCAAAAGGATTTTCGACACTCCACACTCTCTAGCAGGTATTTGTGGTATTGGTCCTGTTATATGGATGCGAAAGCTTGACTCATGATCCAAGTAACAGAAGAGGTATGATGCCTTTGAGAAGTATTTATACCGGGGCATACCCAGCATACTGTGGATTCATAGGGTTACACATGAAGACGTGCTTCAAAGAATGGGCAATTCCAGGGGGACATGTGATGTGCGGAGCGCGCTACGACTTGTCCAGGTTAATAATAAAGGGCAAAATACTGTGGAAATGTTCCATTGGAAGGAGGATGAACACTTGGCTGAAGGACTTGAGGCAGTGGTTGGAATGATCGTCTGCGGATGTCTTCAGGGTCTTCTGGGCTGCGACCAAAAGGAAGAGCTAGCCTCTCGGATCGCCAACTTTCGAGAAGAAAAGGCGAAAAGAAGAATAATTTACCGTAGAATTGAAATAGATAAAACTCATTTTTTTAAGCTTACTATTATTTTGTCGATAAAACAAAACTCAGTTATGTAGAATACCTGTAGTGAAATTGTTCCCCTAGATTTTAAATGGTGAGATTTCCTCTTTGGGGTCTGCGGAGTGATAAGAAGTTTGGTCGTTTTGGTTTGGAATACAGAATCCTCCATCCCAGAATGGATTCAAATAAAACAAAAGGAGAAGCGGATAAACTCTAAGGGCGCTAGACATAGTAAACTAATGCTAAAACAACCCTCACCAAGACTGGCAGACCACTGGTGCAGTTGGACAGGGCCAGACAAAGAGGAGCGATAGAACTATTAGCCTGTCACTGGCATCTGAGAAAATATCTACATAACATGGGCATATTTAACAATCCCATTTGCAGATTATGTAATGAGTATGTAAGGAGGAAGAAACACCCACCCATGACTCCTTCGAACTCGAAGCAACGTAGAGCATACAGAAAAAACCTAAGGAATGAAATTGCAACAGCAATAGTCAATGACCTAATACTTTTGATTGAGTCGAGTGCACTGAACAGGGGAACTAGGAAGGTACAATAAACGAGAAGGCTTCGGTGCCTGGGGAGTACAAACCCCGCTTCTCTAGTATCCTCATCACCATCACCATCACACATATCAAAATAATAAAATACACATAGATAAATCTATAAAGGAGGCCTATTTTTATTAGACAGTAATCACAATCGAGTATTTTGAATGCGCAAAATTATTTCAACCGAGTTACAACAGTGTTTGAACCTAAACCAGAATTAGATTATTATTTGTTTCTGTTTGTCGGAAAATGCGATTGTTTAGATTGGATCGACGTTTGGCAGTGACAAGTAACTCTACTATTATTACATGATAAAACTGAATATTCATTGTTCTCGTATTGTTTTCAACATACAGAAAACCCGCCCAGTGATGTCTTGTCAACGAAATTATTACTATTTTGGGATTAATCCTGGTAGGGGACTGAAAAGTCAACCCCTATAGTCAGAGTTTGACTGTTAATGAAAGAGGGAAAGTTGAAAATCATCATTTTGTAATTGTCTCTTCATTTCGAGGATCAATTAACCCTCCAACTTGTACATCCTCCGCTTTCCCGGCTCTAATTGCGCCTGACGGTGTCCTCCGAAGAGACAACCAACCAACCGAGCCCGACTTGGTGCTTGATTTCTATAACTTCTTAATTATTGCCCCCATTGTAACCACTTAGCCGTGGTCAGCGATTTCTCCGTCAAAACGAAAATTCAACTGCCGGCAATTTATTCGCTCGACAGATTGTGCACAAAGGCCGTTTGATAGCTTCATTGTTATGATCCACTATGGGGAAAGTAAAAAAAAACGAAGTGACATTATTGTATAGAATAAGTATAAAGAAAGAAATAATAGAAACCCCTAGTTAGATATTTTTTAGTGATCATTGTTACTACATATTACATATTTTCAAGGTTCATGTTTTCATTATTTATATAATATATGAAAAACCTTATATTCGTAATTATAATATCAGTGTAATTTGTAATTCATCAACAATACTGCCTCACACAAATGGAATTACAATTAAAAAATAAGAGTAATGGATATTTTAAATAACAAGTTGAAATTTTCGGCGAGTGAGAGCAATTTCGCCCTCGGAAGGTTTACAGAAAACCGTGACTGGCATCAAGAGCCTATATTTATCCAAATATTAACCCCTTTTGTATTCTATCCTTTGTTGTAGGACTATACCGCAGTATCGGATGCTTTATTTATTAATTTAAGGTATTTCACTTTATGAACGGTAAAAACATTTAATTAACGTCTTGCCTTTGCTTCGTCACATTACTTCTACAATCGAGGCATTGTTATTAACCTTTGCTTGAACTTTATTCCCTCTCGTTTCTCTTAAATATCAGGTTTTAACTGTACGCCTGCAAAGACGGTATAGTACTAAGCAGAGAACTTAACTGTTTCGCTAAAACTTTGTAATAGCAATTAGTATCGTTCACGCTCCCTCTCATCTTTCTTTTTCTGTTCTTTCTGTCAGTATATATTCATGTATTTATATATAGTTCCTTAAAATTTTGTACTGTTTAATAGTTGTCATACTGTTCAACATAAACTACTTGTGGATCGAGAATAAAAAAAACTTTAAAATTATTTAAGTTTGAAGTTGAATACACTTTTTGATTGGAAAATATAAAGAAGCTTTATTGTAAATACACAACCAAGTGATACTGTAATTTCGTCATCCTTTTATAAAAAACCAAGGTTTTTAAATGTACGACTAGTCGCTGTCAAGAAAAAAATTATTTTACAAATGAACCCAAAAAAAGGTTCCGCCACTCATGTTGTACATACATATATCGTGGCTTAACCTAAGTTTGGCGGGTCATAGTGTACTAGATATTCCGCAGAAGAGTCGCCATTATTTATGCTAATAAATACATGCTTAGAAAATTTCCATTCAATGTGTGCTATAAAATTTTTGAAAAGCATCCGGGTTTTAACCGGAGTTTGGCCCATAATCACTATAAAATAATATACATTCAAAGACACAAAGCTGGTCAGTATTTATTTATGGCCCATAATAACTAGGTATCAATAGATTACTTAAAACATAAACACAGAATTAATGATTTTTGTTTACCTTTAAAGAGTGTTACTAATCTTTACAATTTCTTAGATTAAAAATTAATAAAATCACTTCAATGACATCCTTTCCAGAGCCGACTTATCGGGTTTTTTAAATAGGTTTGTGCGATGAAACAATAAATTTGAGTAAAAAATTAATTATAATTTTTTCAAAATCGTAGTTTTAAGTCGAGTTTTCACCTGGGAAGATGCTTTGGCCAACGACAGAAATAGCGACTGTTACAAAGCATACATTTTGGGTATGCCACACTCTACCATTCGTGATGGTCAATGGGCGGTTTAGGGCCATCGGAAGTCTCGAGCGAAGAGAAGTAGAGGTTCACCAAGATATACGACGGATAGAAACGATATTTTTATTACTCTTATCGCACGACGGAACCGTCATTGAACGGCTTCCTTGATAGGAAGTCAACTTCCAAATGGACCGTCATGTAAAGGTGAGCTCTACTGTCATCAGAAGACTTCGTGAGAATATCCTAGTCTCTAGACGTCCCGCATCAAGTTCTCTCCTATTGAAGAATCATCAGCAGAACGGCGACTATTCGCAAATCGGCAACTCGCTTATACATTTGAACAATGGGGTTGTTCTCTTCTCAGATAGTGCCTGTCTGATTTGTGGCAATCAGATGACGGGTTGGTTAGGGATGGTACAATGTGGTTAAGGCTCGGTTTGTCTTGGAGCTGAGCTGCCTCTACACCAATGCTGCGCCAGTAACACACTTCTGTCGTATGCGGAGGTGCGTCAGTACTCATCTTGAGAATCCGTCCGATAAGGCCAGAAGGCTAGGTGCGGACGTTAAAGATCCTCATTGTCCTTTTATGAACGACCGAGTATACGGGAAAGCAATCAGATGACGGGTACCGTGTGTAGAGAACGCTTTGCTTCATGGGCCGTGCCTGATTTATAGCTTTTTCAAAGACCGTCAGTTGTAGTAAGGGGTGGAATCAAGTCCATGCCCGTACTGAACTGATTATCATAAATTATGGATCTTTGTCTGCACTAAGATTCATTGAGCAAGATATTCTGGAAGCTGCGGTCCCTTTGGCGACAAAGTCGTGTTAATGCATGATAATGCCCGACCGCACGTACTCGAGTTGTTCCCATTACTTTGAGGATGTTGAGACTATCACAATGAATTGGCCAGCACGTTTTCCTGACATGAATCCTATAGAACATTTGTGGGACATGATAAAGAGACGGGTTAGACATCGTTCGCCACCTCCAACCAGCATTGTCTAGAGGAGGTAATTATTAAGCACGTTATTAAGAGCAAAACCAGGAATAAATTGTTAGTTAAATTTCAATACATCACTAAATAATTTTCCGGTTTTTTGGTGAATAATCTTTTAAACCATCATAATTAAATTATTTTAAAACTCTTGAATTTTTGATCTAGTTTAATTTGATTAAAATAAGAATATTGAATTAATATAACCATAAAAATATATATAGTTGGAAGTAAACAAAAAATACGGGTGCTCGGTTTTTGTCTTTGAGAGATAAAACTAACGTTGTAGGTAGGTCTGTGGGGTATTACACCACAGGCCCCAACCCACACAACTCATCTCTGTTATTCTGAAATGTGTGAAGTAAATTGCTTTAAGACATAAAAGGAAATCACGTAAGGTTTTTAATTCGATTTCATCAATATTTCATAATATTACAGTCATAGTTTACTAATTTATCATAGTATATAGTTAAAAGATCGATGTGCGCCTTGAGAAAACGCCGTGCTAGGCACGGGACGAATGAAAAAGAACTTTCATACTTACGGTAATACTGCTACTGGCCAGTTTCAAAGGTCTGGGAATAGGTCAGTCGTATACCCCCCAAATATCTCAAGTTTCGTGACCTTTCTATCTATACTTATTTTCCATCAACAGCCGTACTTTCAAGCAATTATCTACATCTACTGCCGCCATTCTTTCTCATCTTCCAGCCCGTTTCAATTAAAAATTTTAATTACTTTTTTAAAGTTTTCTTTGACATTTAGTCAAATTGTGAACTAATGAAATTGTGATGCATGTTGGTCGTACAATTATTTCTTCTAATTGTCTTTTTTTATGCTTGCACATTGTAGAAACTTTTTGTAAAAACGTAACATAATTTTCTAAAAGTTAAGCATTTTAAATAAACACATTGATTTTTAATAATTAATTTAACATAATTGGCACTCAACTTTCTTTATTACTGATTATTTGGAGATCGTGAGATGCGGTCTGGTTGACGTAGGTTTTACCAAAATTGTCTTTATCGTGCTAACGATTCGATCTTTATTGAGCTCATCTTCAGGGACTGGGATTTATATACATTGTTTAAATTATACAAATACTCGTAGAATGTGAAAAAATGAATTTATACAATGCTAGAAATTCACTTTTCTCACATCCTACCCGTACTTGTATAATTTAAACAATGTTTATAAATCCCAGTCCCTGAAGATGATCTCAATAAAGATCGAAACGTTAGCACGATAAAGACAATGTTTTGGTAAAACTTACGTCAACCAGACCGCATCTCACGATCTCAAAATGATCATTGACAAACGGTCACTATACACCACATATTTCTTTATTACGTGAGTATATAGGAAATAGGTAGACTTTTTTATTTCGAGCATAAAACTTTGATGAGCATAATGATTTATATTTAAAGAATACCGACCGTTTAATCATTATTGTATATATATTTTTTAATACACTCTCTCTATTCTTAACCCATTCAAGTGCTTTAATTATGAATATATACGTTCTTAAGATATAAGTAGAAGGATATTTCCGGCTCTTAGGCCTGTAACTCAGGAGCTCTTAAACGATAGGGAGACTTCAAAAGAGGTGAGATTAAGAAATCAATACGACCAAAACAACATTAAACAGTTGCTAGGCTACACCACTTGCTCGATTAGATTTAAATCTAGCCACATGCCGTCTGGAGGGTGCTTTAGGAGTAAAAAAATCAGGATGTTGCCCCTGATGGTGGGGTTGGCAAAAGGCTAATCCACTTGAGGCAAGAGTTCATATATTTACTATAATATAATAGAGACTAGCGTGTCATATGGCGCGGTGGTGGTTGTTAGTTAGGTATTGTGCTCGGGTACAAAACAGAGTGGGGTGCTCACTACCCGTGAACCACATCTGTTGCCTGGCAGGTCGTTTCTTCCTGCAGGTGCACCTCTTATCGTCTGTCTCGATTTGTTTGTGGGTGAAACATTTAAGAACAATTCCTTTGATAGCACGTACAAGCTACGGGCGTCATCTTTGAGAAAAAATCATAACTCTTGACATTGCTTGACCCAGTATAAATTTGTGTATTTAAAAATTAAATGTTCTATGCTTAAATGAACACATATTGTCGTGATTTCAAGTTATTTCATGGAACTTGCTTGTCTAAGAAATCACTGAAATTTTGTGTGTACTAGGTTATTGTTGCTGAACTTAAAAATCATGATACAAATTTCTCTCTTATTGCTAAGAAGTTGCACACAAACACCACAAAATTAGTTATGATGAAAACAATGAAACTTAAAATCACTTACGGAATAATAATTTTATTATTTTAATATTATAATTTTTATTATTTTAACTATTTAGAGATCGTGGGATGCGGTCTGGTAATAAACATTCATTTCATTTTCACGTCTTACGTGTATTTGTATAATTTAAACAATATTTATAAATACCAGGCCCTGAAGATGATCTCAATAAAGATCGAAATGTTGGCACGACAAAGAAAATGTTTTTCTAAACCTACGTCACACCGCATCTCATGATCTCTAAACAGTCTTTGATTAACGGTCACTAAATGCTAGTCATTTTATTTTAATATAAATTTCAATAGTTTCGTCGTTTTATGATTAGTTTGGGCTGTCGCATTTTTCGCAACTTCATAGCTGGGTAAATTTGGGTTTTTCCGTATTCTCATATATCATATATTTTTTTACATTTATGATTTTCAATTGGTATTTGTTATTGTGCTGTTTTTATACCTACCCAAAAATGTGGGTTAGTTTCCATATTTACGTGACTTTAACATTTAATGTCTCTTTCTGTGTTGTTGTTTTCATGTAACAAACGTGAACAAATAACTTATAACATACTTAAACTAACAAATGAAAGAAATGCAATAAACTTGTCATTTTTAATAATGGAAATTATAATAAAATGTTTTACTATTCAAAGCTATCCATACTTGTGTATCTTTCTGCCAAAACGAACTACTCTGTTGAAAAGTAAGTTTAAAATCTCACATAACAGTCAGATACGCTTTTCACTATCTCCCTAAATATGTGTATATACACCCTTTTAATTTGTAAAATTACAAAAATCTATAAAATGTTACAATTATATTATTTAGAGATCCAAATGAAGCACAGCATTGAATTATGCTTTCGATAATGATCACCTTCTCGGGGCACTAACAAAGAAAATAAATTTTTTCACCAGTTATCTAAATACATAGCATACGCATGATATTCACACTTGTATAAATATACTTACATGCTCGGTGATCAAAGAATAAAAATAAAAACCAAAGGGTATTTCTTGTCTTTTTTAAAATAAAGTATTTACTAGCTCCAACTTATTCGATACAATAAGACTCAATTTGCTTATCTATGTATAACTTTCTATTGTAATAGGCATCTGTTCGTAATGTTTTTGCACTACACTTAGGTCGCACCTCTCAACATTAATTATCACAGATTGAATAAATTGGATTTTTTTTACTACATATTTACTATTAATAAATTACAATAACTACAATATTCTATATCAATATTTAGACATATAGTTATACAAGCAATATATATATANATATATATAAATTAAACAGCAACCCACTATATACTACACTAAAATAATTAATATCAGTCATTAAGTTACAGACCATATCATCTTTGAAAACGTGCCTCATTTCATTCGATAATCTACAATCCACCATTGGCGCAATATCGACAATTTTGGTTTCCCTATAATTGAAGCTATGGTTATGATGAGACGCATGTTTTGATAGTACAGTACCAGCTCTATCTTTATCCATACAGTCATATCGGTGATGTCTAGTGCTTGGCATAATTCAATACTAAGATTATTTGGACCACTACCATGACACTTCAACTGCGACTCATTTTTAACGTGTAATTTATTAAATCAGTCATCAAACCAATATTGTTTTTTAGATTGGTTGGCTGTAAGCATATTATGTTAAGTATTATGTATTATTCAAGATTCTTTCTGGCTTAGTAAGATGATTCTTCCTTTTTGTAAGTTCTGTTAAAGGAAGAGTAAAAATTAGGCATTTACTTGTGTCGATGAACATTAGAAATTCACTCATTTTTTCTGTTTTTCATACCGGTCTGCTCGTTACTGTCGAATAACAAATTGTATCCGAGAATAATTTGGGGCCAGCAAAATAAAATAATAAATGCAACATCGATAACACCGTCGATACTCTTTGTTATTTAACCGCATCTAATCGATATAATTACGTCTTGTGGTAAGCTCCTTGTCCTCGTTATGCAAAGCCTCGTCAATGGGGTTCACTTATTTTGCCACTTTGCAAGAGCGGAGCTGAATTATTACGACAGAAAAACCTGTTCGGCTTAATCCTGCTTTATTATCACAATAAACTTTTAAAGACGAATTTATTCCAATAATAAAAAGGTATTACAAAATAAGCTTATGAATGACGACTAATTGAAATTCGTCCTGAATATCCTTTGAGCGTAATCCTTATGTTTTCACTGAGATAACAGGTATTGGGTTGTCCGGAAAATAATGCAGGATTTTAAGTTTTCATTAAAAAAAATCTATATAAAATATTCTGTTTACGTTTANTTTTGATTAAAGAACATTGCTTTAAAGTAACTAGTTTCTTTTTTTTTGTTTAATACCAAAATCCTGCATTATTTTCCGGACAACCCAATAGTTCATGCAAAATCGAATGAATATTATTGACTTTCCTATTTTAATGTTTCACTCGCAAATAGGTGGTCTTTTAAAATTTTTTCATAATTTTGATTTAATATGCTATTTTTGGCCTCCCCCCACATATAACACATTTTGATACGATGTTACGAAAGTCTATTGTTTATGTAATAATTCTGTTTGTCATAGTTTTGTTATCTATTTTTGTTGTGTAAAACCTGGAGCAGCAGCAGCAAACGTATTCATAGTGTTTCGAGTTAAGTTAGTCCTTACATGATTAAACATGTTCTTTGCACATGTTTTTGCGTTTCCTACCATTGAGTATTCATTCCTTTCTCGAGGGTAATTTTATATAAACGTTTCTGTCTAGTAGGTTAGTCACGTCTGCCTGAGATGTTTACCGTAACATTTGTTGATTCTAATGAATTCCTAATCTTATTACTTACTAAAAGATGTATATATATATATATATATATATATATATATATATATATATATATATACACCTTACCAATCCAACATTTTAAAAAATTCCAAATTTCAACATTTTTTAAAATAATTTTTTGTGCACAATTTTTGATCAATTCTGCAATGTTAATAGGTTTCCTTACAGCAAATTTAACGTTCTTTCAGGTAGCACAAACCAGATTTTTTTACAGTCAAATGTTTATAAGCAGTTTAGTGGACCTAAGTCGAAAAATTAAAAAAAACATCCAAAACCTGAAATTACTTTTTACCGTTGAGATTTTGACAGGGGTTTGAAGGAAGTCTTTTGTTGGATATGGTGAGTAGAAACACCACCTGAAATTTTCGACACTTATCATCAGTCACCCTGTATATATCAATATATGGTTTATATACATATCTTTTAGTTGGTCTTATTAAGGAAAGCAATTATTTTAACTGGTTTATTAATTTTTATGAATATACCCGCGAGGGTATTGGTCCTAACCCCGCTTGTGGCACTAATTTTTAAACTCAATATACTTCGCATAAAAATAATAAATCAGTTATTCGTATAATAAAATACGAGAACAGACCGACATCTGTTTTCTCAATAACAACGAGTATAAACCGACAAGTGATTATCGGAGTTTTTACAACTACAATCTATTTATCTTCGAAGTAAATAAATGATGATGTGGGATGCAGGCAAATAGCATTTAATTTACTGGAAAGACAAATAAAAGAAAAAAAAGATTAAATAATCTATTACTTACAATCATGCTGGCTGCAGATGTTCGATATTAAGAAATCCAAATCAAATCTTTGTGATAAGGGTAAATAATATCTGAGCTTTCTATGAACTTGAGATGATTATTATTTAGTGAAATCAACTGTTTTAAGCGATGAAAACGAGTTTGTTACATTAAATGTACTTGATACATTCACACATTTTATCTACAATTACCTTAGGTTGTTTTATGTACTTTTTACTTAGTTACAACATTACCATAGTTAGCACTACACGAGGAAGATATATGGTGTCGGAAGACCAAGCCATAGGTGGTACACGAATTGGGAGTGTGGTCACTGCTTGTGTCGTTGGGTTGAGAATGGATCTAAAGGTTGGCATGGGACTTCGTGAAGCAAGAACGGGTTATTTAGTTGATAAGGTCAAAATTGATATTTGACAGTGTGGTTAGTGACTTAGTACTGAGCTTGGACAATTGGTCTTTGGACTTTTGATTAGAACGATCGGATCTATGGATGTTGAATGGCTTGACAAACAACTCAGTTATGCCAGAGGTGAAGAACAAATGTTCGGAGGGACCAACAATCGATCGGGTGCTGCCGCTGTTCTGCTTCCCAGGTCGAATCCTAACCACTTCCAATATCCGAATAAATTAGATTATGAATGTTGTGGACTTTTTCCTCCACTGTACTTAACCAACAAGAAGATAACATCAAATGATGTCATCTACTTTGGATTTGTATTGTTGTTTGGATACGGACGCATTTCCACGCAGAACTTAAAAAATAAGAACTTAACAGTAAACTTAAACAACTACGAAGACTGTGTCATGTGTGTGTAAGACACCATCTCATTAGATCGTTAAGAATTAGAATCAAACATTTCACCAGAGCGAAATCCTTTTATGTTTGAAAAACCAACACGTTTAATGTGAGCATGAGACCAGTCGCAGAATTGTTTACGACATGAAATTTATTTTCTTGTTACCTTGGTTGTGAATCAATTCCGCAAGGGTTGGGAAAAGAGGGGTTCATCACTGAACGATAAGAGAGCCGACCACCCCAGTTAAGCGCTTCGAGACTTTTTCCCCCAGTCCTCTAATTGAGTCTTCGCCTGGTATTTCAAGTCGTATTACATTTTGGAAAAGCGAATTTCATCCTTGCTTCCGGCTTGGTTTAAACTCGGTTAAGAAAGTATAATCGTTCCTCCAGGAAACCGGGAATAATTACGGCGGTGAGTATTCGCCGACGTTAAATGGCTTCTCCCAGCGGGCCCGGACAATAGCTGAAAATGCCTTGGCTATTGCTTTAAACACTAGGCTATTATATTTTATGGCTGTACTTGAGGGTACGTTATGCAATATCGCCACCCGTTATCAATAAGCTCTGAAAAATGTATTTCCAATGACATTCTTATTTGCGCCTTCTTTATAATATTTTAGATTCACGTTTTATGATATGAAGAGATGTCATATGACAGAAATTGCCCTTAACAATTAAATGCTAAAAAGGGACAACTCAAAAAAATTTTATTGCTCAAAAAATGACTACAATAAATAAAACAATTTAAACAACTTTGGAAGTCCACTAGTGGTTATAAGATGTTTCGATACCTGAAGCAGATAAATGTATATGGTCTCATATAGGAAGTCGTTTTATACGTTGGTTGGAATAATATCCTTAACTTGATTGAATGTATGTATTAGCGTGAATGTTGTAGTATGAGCATTCTTGTGATGGAATATCGACTACGTACAAAGATTTCAGACGAGTGATAAGATTATTCACCCGTCAATGGCATCTAAGGAAACATCTACAACATGGACATATCCAATGATGACCCAATTTGTAGGCTATGAAATGAAGAGGAAGAAGCAGCCTCCCATATCATCTTCGATTGCGAAGCAACCGCGCTCAATGGAGACATCTGGGATATAGAGAGAACCCAGGGAAAGGTTTTGTAGTAACGACAGACAATGGACTAAGTACTTCTTAGCAGAAGGATCAGACGATTGTACTGAATTAAGAAACTAGGAAAGTTCAAGAAGCCAGAAGGCTGCAGTGCTTGGGAAACAAAAACCGTTGTTTCCTTGTATCCATAATTATCACCCACAAGCAAAAAGTAATCTAGGTGATTTAGTTTTACATATATTTGCGGTAGGATAGGAGGACCACTGGACATGGTGGTAACTACCCTATTATGTGGATGTATTTATTTGCGTATGTTGTTATATATGTATGGACACGGTGTGAAATCCACAGTCCTGTCGAAACAGGTTGATTTAAGATAGTAAATGCATGATATTATGTGAATGTATTTATTTGGGTGAATGAAGGGAGGGCGTCAATATGAAAAAGCCTTGCTGGCCCCCCAACCATTGCTTGTAGATAAGTATAGCGGAGTTTGAGAACTGGAATCTTAGCAGTATATCAAATAAATAAAAATGGTTGTACATATTTAATATTTTAATCTCAAATACCAATTAAATTTACCTCCAAGTTTAAGTTTATTCATTTAATACTTTTAAACAATGATAACAATTGAAAAATCGTTCCAGATTTGTTCATTTTGGCTATAAATTTGCCATGATAACTAGGTAACTTTTATCAACAATTACAATGTTAGGCTATGTCCTGTGCTACCTTATTATATATATATATTTCTGAAATATTCTCATCTTCCGCTTTATAAGAGTCTTATCCTACTTGAGAATTTTAGCATCCCTCTTCTCTGTTATATAATACCGCTAATTAATAAATATGAAAATTATCCCTAATGGAATTAAATTGGCATTACTGACAAGAGAGTTTTGCAAAAAAAATTCAATTTCTTCTTACTTTCATTTAGTACGAAGAGGAAGCAAAGAAAAATGTGCTTTTATATTGGCAGACCGCACAATAATATGTCATCAATCCGGCAAGGTTTGTTCTATATTTATGAACAAAAAAAATTCATTGTTTCTCCTTATCGATGTTGAAGAAATAAATTCTTTAATTGCAGAACCGACATTAACGAAAAGTTATTATTATTTATTAATGTTATACCTCAAGATAATCTATACTATTATTGCATCTTTGTATGTTTCGGTTGTCCTGTAATATTTAAGGTACAAAAGTCTTTGTTGAACTGCTTCTATGCAACTGATATGGGTGGATTGAAAGAAAGAGGTGAATAGTAATCGAAGTCTTACAATGGAAGTGTATACAATTTTAAGTGTATATGGATCATGGAAATGTAAAAGTTCATTGCTTTAGCAATTGTTTTACTAATGTGTGTATGAAAGTTTATCTGATGTCAATAATGAGGCCAAGATCTTGAATAGTTCAGATGTAATTGGGAGCGAGTCTGATATATCGTAGTTAAATTTGATAGGTTTTTATTTTATAAAAAGTCATCACTGAGCATTTGTCAAAATTTATTATAAAGTTGCATACATTTGTTATGATTTATTTATTATCAAGGCACTTTAAAGTTGTAAGTAGACAGAAATAAAATTAATTTTTAAGAATATTTTTGTCTCATTGAAAGAATCAGGAATATCGTTTATATAGATTTTAGAACGAAAAGGCCCCAAGTGCGACCCTAGAGGAACCCCATAAGTTGCTACAAAACTATGTGAAACTACCGAGTTTAATTTTACTTTAATCATTCGACCTTTTAAATAGAATACAAATCAACGTACCAACCATGCATGCGTAATGTTGTAATTCCTGTAATTAGCTGAATTGCTTGGGTTAGAGCACATTTACAGCAGCATGCGAAAGAGCGGACATGCTACCCAAACAAGCATCTCAGGATGAAAACCTTTCAGACACCTACTCAGCATCCCCACCTATAATAAAATAAAATTGGCTTTTGAAATGGGAACATATATTAGCTTTTACTCGAAAAGGAGCTCATGAAAAAGTCTTCTTCCCTACTATTATGCGCCGAAAGTTGTCCTTCATCATACCTCGACAGGTTTAATATCATACAAAGCAATGTTTGCCTTGTGACAACGTGCTCTTCCCCTATACAATGATCGAAAACGAAACAAGCGAGTTGGTGGACTTTTTGGTGATCACCGGTGGTGTGTGGTCTTAAAGAGAGTGATTTGGTGCCAAATGATATAATGTTCAAATATGAGAACATTGTTTCAGGAATAGACTTTGTTAAACTGTACGTAAAAATCTTACCCTTCTAATCAATTGTTATTTATTTATGAAACCTTAATTTCTCTTACTTTACAGTGCAGCTTTTAAAGTTGTGTTTAAACTATGAAAGGAAAATACGTACTTTAATTTAATTAAGAAACTGAAAGTGTAAAAACATTCCTTTACAATCAAGTCGTCTTTTTTAAATTTTTTTATATTTTATATCTATTATTTTGCAAAACAAATGCACGTAATATAAATAAATAAAGTATTAGTTGAAGTTTTATTTATGATAAGATTACGTTATTTATTCAACAATTAATCTCCCTCACTCATTAAACTACACAGACCTTTATAATTATACGAAACATTTTCTCTATTTTTCTTTGGTATTGTTATTTTTTTATTAGTCTTGAATTCCTTCTATTGTATTATAAGCATTGTTTTTTTTGCAATTGTTGGTGTTAGTTTTCAGCGTTGAGCGGTGTTGAATTTAATCCGATGTGTTTTATACTTGGTTGTTACGGTTTGCAATAAAAATGACCATGAAAGTTTGAACAAACCAGTTAAAATTTTATTTCCCTTTCTTACTTTACTGGCTTGGCTCTTCCCAGGTCCAATTTTAATTTTTCGGCTCAGATCCCGACAGACATTCAATTTGAAGAAAAATATTGGATTTATTTTCTGCATATTTAGAAAAATGCATTCAGACCTGAGTCACATTTCACTTCAATAAAATAGTAAGAACAATTATCCCATTTTACATTTGGCCAAATTCATTGCTGCCACTAAGTGGCACTTTTTAAATTATTTATATTTAAGTATTTGTTAATAATTTAATTATTAATCAGTTATTTCTAATCTGTATTGAAAAAATAAAGCTGAAATGTTACAGCAAATACAAGTTGTTTTTACGTCATTTTAAAGTAGGTAGTATAATAAAATGCACAAAGGAATCCGTTTTGAAAGCCAGGCTACGAGATTCCCAACTTCGCTATTTTTTAGAACTTTTGAGCTTTTTCTAGTTTTGCTTTCAATAAAGCAAATTTGATATTCATTCTGACAAACTCTTTTAGACAACATAGTATCTCTTTGAAAGTTTTTCTTGTCAGAGGAAAGAAATAACTCAATTTTATTCATTTTTGTGAAAATCCGTACTTTTTCTATTCCAGGTCATCAAATTTGTTTTAAATTGAAGTCTTTGACTCTCAGGTTATTGAAATCTCTGAAGACAGGATATATGAATACTTTAAAAAGTTAAGTTTTCTTGAAAAACATTTAATAGATTTTCAGTGGCCATTTAACCTATATTTTCTAAGCCAAATTATGATCCTGGATTCTCAAACTTAATTGGCCATATCGAGTATAATACATGATAAGTTAATATTGTCAGAAGTCGCATTGAGAATTGTAGAACTTTAGCATTTAAATGACCAATTTCAGCGATTTCATCCAGCCTTCTCACTTCTGCCTTCAAACTTGAATTTAGCCTTTTAACAACCCATCTGATTTCCAGATCCTTCTCGTATTATTAGAATCTCTGTTAATATTGATTATATTAATAATATTAATCTCTTTATAAAAACAGTTTTAGTGGTAGGAAATTCAAGTTAATATAATGTTGTATTTTCCGTGCTAACTTGAACCCTTCTCGCTGCAGTCCTTAGTCTTGCGTCCAATTAGGAACATTTCAACTAGGAAGTCAATATTCATCAACATCAATTTTCTTACAATAGTTTAAAAACTTGTAAGAAAAAACAAAATATTTGAATTAGTTTCTATTTATCTGTACTTTTGTAGCATTGTCAGATATCTTGTCATCATTTCATATTTAGTGTCTGAGCCAATCTTATGAGCCTTTCTAATGTTATTGATTTATATCATTTGTAAAACTAACTTACTACAAAATGTATTTAAGGTTACAGATGGAAATAAACTTATTAAATTGAAATAAATAAATGCAAAAATAAAGTTTATAATAAATTTGACGGATTTTCCGCACTAACTTTATTTAAACTTGCTTTCAGTCTTCCTTCAAATTGGGATAGTATTACCTAAAACGTTTAAGAATCTTGTATTTTAAAAAATCGAAATCATTTGATTGTTGTGATAGTGATATTGACGGAAATATATGTGTGGTGTTTAGTGACCGTTAATTAATGATTATTTGGAGATTGTCAGATACTGTCTGGTGTGACGTAGGTTTGAAAAAACATTTTCTTTATCATGCCAACGTTTCGATCTTCATTGAGATCATCTTCAGTGTCTGGGATTTATAAACATTGTTTAAATTATACAAGTACATATAGGATGTGAAAAAATGAATTTATACAATGATAGAAACTTTAGACTCAATCGAAGTATTTGTACTCAACAGATTGAGGAACTCAACAGATTCAGGATCTCAAAGTACTTGTTTTCTGTGTAGATGTGTCACACAGAAAACAAACACTTTGAGTTCCTCAATCTGTTGAGTACAAATATTTCGATTGAGTAACACAACAGATTCAGGATCTCAAAGTACTTGTTTTCTGTGTAGATGTGTCACACAGAAAACAAACACTTTGAGTGAGTATCAATACTTTGATTGAGTAACTCAACAGATTGAGGAACTCAAAGTCCTTGTTTTCTGTGTAGATGTGTCACATAGAAAACGAACACTTTGAGCGAGTACAAATACTTTGATTGAGTAACTCAAAGTGTTTGTTTTCTGTGTGACACATCTACTCAGAAAACAAGCACTTTGAGTTCCTCAATCTGTTGAGTTACTCAATCAAAGATTTGTACTCACTCAAAGTGCACTCCTTTTCTGTGTGATATGTCTACACAGAAAACAAACTCTTTGAGTTTGTACAAATACTTTGATTGAGTCTAAAATTTCTATCATTGTATAAATTCCTTTTTTCATATCGTACATGTATTTGTATAATTTAAACATGTTTATAAATTCCAGGCCCTGAAGATGATCTCAATAAAGATCGAAACGTTGGCACGATAAAGAAAATGTTGTTCTAAACCTACGTCACACCAGACCCCATCTCACAATCTCCAAATAATCAATGCTAATTACATTTTTGAATTATATTACAGAAGAATATTTTTTTTTACCATAATTTCTTTCGAAAAGTATTCCGTCTAGTTTCTGTAGTACGGGTTTTTCTCTCTCACCTTCTTTTTGCCAACTCCTCAGGTCACATTTAGAAGCCTTTGACTCTCGTTCGGCAACCCTCTTTCGGTGTTTTTTTATTGGTTTACGGATGAAATTTCTTATCTTCAATTTCTTTCAGGAAGGAAGGAAGCAGAGGCGGGTTAACAAGTTTAGTATCTCATTTTCCGGCGGTGTTGGCGTAATACGGTTGTTGCAATGTGATTGTCGCCCGGGGTCCGATAATTGAATGAGTGTATTGAGGCGTGACAGGTGGCTCATGCTCTCACGGTCCTGCCAGACAAATTGGGCCTCTCTCTTCTCCCACGTTTCTCAATCAAGCCCATATATTATTTATGCCCCACTTCGCAAAATGATCGAACCAGAACATTACGAATCACATTAATTTATAATTTAACACCATATAACTCCAATTTTATTTCTGTTAATGCTTAAAAATTATTTGGACTCGATATTGAATAAAGTAATTTTATACATTTTAATGAGGATATTTAAAAAAAAAAATCTATATGTCCAGAATCTACAAAAGATTTTGTAGTTCATTTATATTGAAAGTTTAGATATCATATTAAATCAGTAATCAAAAATCTAATTAAACCCTTGGATTTATTAAACGCACTCACTAACTTTTAGTAATTCTAACTGCTCATTTTAATAAGACTGTTGTGTGACAAATTATCGATTATGGATGTGTTATTTGGAATCCATACAACAGACCGCTAATTGATGAATTGGAGGATGTCCATACTATAATTCTTAATTAACATCTATTATCAAATGATATTCTTCAATAAATGAGGAAATTCATCGTTAAAACCACGGAAAAATGTGATATGCACTGACTCGTTTAGCGCGACATAAGTATTAAAACATAAATTCTCCTGCTGATGCAAACTATTTATAAAAACGTAGACAGACTGGATCGAAGCAGTATGACGTATTAATCTGGATCCCGGGACATGTCGATATGCCGGGTAATGAAAATGCCGACAAGGCGACAAAAAGAGCATGGGCGACCCCGCTTATCCCAGAGACGCTGATCAGTCCAGTGGACATTAAGACAAAAATGAATAATATGAGTTATTCAGAAGGGCACAAACCCTGGACTGTTATCTGAAAAAATAAAAAAAATAAAAAAGTTTCGGTCAAATTTGGAGAAAATGAACAAGCTTAGTATAGGCCACACTGGTCTTAAACATGGCTATCTTCTGGTCTCTTGGTTTCAGGAAATGGCAAGCCAGTGACATAAAATAAACCACAGCGCATTAGAAATTTTTGATACCAGTTAAACGCTCTGACCACTCGTGCCACTATTCCCATTGAATTTTATATTTGGTATCATATTGCAACTTAAAATGTCTATTATTTGCATTTAAATGTATGGACTTGGTTAAAAAAGAACACACAACGCTATATCCAGCATAACATTTTCTTGTTAGAAAGAACAATAATTCAAGGCTAAAAATGGTAAAAACATAAAAACAAAACCTCCATGATACCTTAGTTTTAAAGACAACAGGAACCAAGTATCAACAAAGTCTGAACAGTGTGGGTATTGGTAATTCACTTTTATTTCATGCGATTCAAAATGGGTATACAGTTTAAAGGTGATTTGGTGTTTTAGTACTCGACAGCGAATTAATTCCCACGAGTTAAAATATCTGGTCGTAAAATTCGCTGTACTATCCCTCGGATGTTACGAGCGCTATGAGCTACAAGCCAAAATACAATAATAATAATACTTTATTTGACAATCAAATATTCAATATCCAGACAATTCAAGTACAAAACAGACGTGCTTATGTTAATTTATTGGAATGGATATAATTTATTAGCGTGAAAGGAAGGGGTTGTTTAACCCTGCCACTAATAATATCGAGTACTCTGGGAGGGTGAATGTGAACACACTTCTATATTCGTGGTTGATGTATATATGTATGTATATTATATATATATATATATCGCATGTACGTTTTATATCTATTGTTAGATAGATTTTTACTCCAGCATTTATTTCACTATTCACTAAATAAAATACTTTATGTAATTTCACTTTCACAATGTAAAAAAAATCGATGTCATTGTGATTTACACTTTTTACAAACGAGGTCTAACTTTGTAATGCTTTGATTTGATTATTTAATAATCGAAAGTTCGATCTTGATTTTAAAAAAGCGTCATAGTTTTATCCTTATCATCAGTCGATCACATTTTTCGAATTACTTTTAGCTTTTTTCATTAAAAAAAGTCAAATTTGTTGTACTCGATGACGGTTGTTGATAATGAATGTTTAAATAAACAAATTTTCTTTATGAAACGGAAAATCGGTAATCGGCAGCTCACTCACTCTGTGTAATATCGTTATTACGCCTGAGGCAAAGTTAGGATGTTTTTATTAGATTAATAAACCCGGTTATTACACTTTCAAACTGTAGAGATCCTCTTGTAGAGATACTAAATGCGGCGAATATAAAAATTCAACCTCGATGTAAAGAGTGAGGCTTTATTAAATTGTGGGTGGAAAATAATTTTTAAAACAATTTTCCTACGGTCTGACAATTTAATATGATGCTAATTTATCAAATAAGGGAAGGATTTATTTTGCAATTAAGATGCCACGATTACACGATTAGAATAGTTGGCAAGTAGAAAGTTTTGAAATTAATAGATTATTTACACTGTTATATGGTCGAAAATAATAATATTTACGTAAACATAATAGGAATATGTTCTACTTAAGAACTTGAAAATATGTTAATTTTTCCACCTTTGAGAATGGGATCTTTTCCGAATGTTTGCTAAGAAGAATTGTCTGATTTGTATTTAGTTGAGTCCATTACACGAAAAGCTCTATAAGGACCAACACTTTAGGGGAGCCATTTACAAAAAAAATTAAGATGCAGCTGGTGTTTCTCAAGTTTCTTGTTTACTTTGTGATTTGGCATCTGCTCCTGGTCAATACGCTACGAACAGGTGACCTTAGTGCATAAAAATCCCACATAACAGAAGCTTGTCATAGCTTGGCTCCATACAGAGAGCGTGTAAGCATGCCGTCGAATTTAAGAATGGTTCTCGGTTATAGAAGCGAGAGCCACCCCTCCAGCTCACTCTCTCTCTCTCTCTCTCTCTCTCTCTCTCTCTCTCTGTGTGTGTGTGTGTGTGTGTGTGTGTGTGTTTAGGATTGATGCTGGAATATTTGTAAAAATACCCCATCGATCCTAATTTAGATTAGATTATTAATATTGTGTGTACGTCAATGGAGGAATATCGAGTACTTCACTGACTAATCATCATGAGGCAATGCACATAGATGTGCATGTATTTATTTGTGCGACTATTTGCGTTGGTTATTATAGAAGTTAGTAGGTCATAGGCTAGATTATAATTTGAATGCGTTTTTGTGGGCAGAAATGAGCTGTACCGAAAGCCCCTGTTGGAGACTAATCTGTTGGATGGGAAGCGACGATCTCCTGGGCATCTGGCTTCAGATAATACTAGTGACCCGGAGGGTAGATGAACTCCCAACCACCTAGTTGGAATCCCTGTTCCTCAAAAAAGAAATTCCCATAGCAGATGTAATGGGTGTTCCGTCGTGTCAAGTTAAACAAGTAACAATCAATGTGTATACTGGACTTCCTTCCCAGTTTGGTTTTCGATTTTTTTATCTCTTCATTAAATAGTTTACCGTGAAATTATTTATCGTTATTTATTGAGTTGAGTTTATGTATTTAAACAGTTATCACAAAAATTTAAAAATGTTATAATATGTAACTATTGTTATGTAGTTATCTAAGGTAAATAAATATGTTATGTAACTACAAATGTAGTTTTGACTCATGCTTTTTGACATTTACCGTGATGACATCGGTTGGACCGAATTTTACAAAGTCGCGTGACAACTTAGTTTCTTCTTCCAAATAGGTCGCGCATGGCTTCTGGCGAAGGGTTTAGCATAAGTATACTCCCATAAAATCTATCGTGCGGGCTACAAGTAGAGATTAAACGACCATTTTCATGACCCGGTAAAATTTTTTCCTGTTTTATAAAACTTATTATTACTGGTGCTATATTATTTGCAGTATTGCTAGTTGATAATAGTTCCCTTCCAGCTGTCCAACGATAGCGCGAATTTCCTAGTCTGGCACTCCTATCTATCTTCGAATATGATCGTAATTTGCTATCACAATTTTCTCGTTATCATCGTCATCACTGCTACACACAAAACTTCTCTTCTTTGTTGCTTGTTCATCATATCAATGTAAACTATTTCTACAAATAAATATATTATTTTATGGCCTGATAGCCTTCAATACAGGTTGATGTTTAATGTGAATATTTTCAAATGTGTTAGAAGCATTTTACAACTATTCTTCCTAGTGGTGGTACAGTTGTCACTCCTTTCTTCTAGATTTTATTGACAACGAACGGTTAAAATTTGACATTTTAAGAGGTCAATTTTAATATAAAAGTATGTAGTGTATGATCTCTTTGTATTGAACCCTATATTTAAAGTAATACAGAGGGAATCGAGTTTGAATAAGAAGGGGAACCGTTTTTCCCCCTTGAGTCTGATTATTTCAAAGGGGTGTGCTCGTCTAATTTAGGGGGAAGAGATCGTCTCCTCACCCCGGCCACAATAACCAGTGGCATCCCTCTACCATTTTATTGACGTTATCAGTTTTTGGTTTCTGCCATTTCAGAAGGGAAATTGGGATCAAAGGGGATGCCAAATGGGGTGGCGGCATGGTGGCAAAAGTGTTCTTGTTGAACAGGTTCTGTAAAAATTACAAAATTGCCGTTTTAATTTTTGTTTCTAGATTGCACATGTTTTATAAACAACCCTGATGTGTTACATTAATTTTTTATAGGTATAATTTAATACTAATTAACATTTTGATATTAACAAACCAAAACAATGGGGAAAATCTAAAACTAAATATTTTAAAAAAAATCTGTGATATGAAAATATAAAAAGTTAACTATTTTTGATTAAATCGAAACAAGCTGCAAACATTTAAAACATTATGTGTTCCCTCTAAAGTAGCTCTTAATTGGTCAACGTTTGGCCGAAAAAGAAGCTTAATAATAAAATAATTGGGATTTCACTTGGAGCTCTAAAAGCTTTAATTTTTAACGCTCATAAAAATTCCAATTGTCTTAAAAATTTACATTTTTTTCTTTTTCATAAACGTGCCGGATATTATTTATGATGTCCATTAACAAGGAAAAGCTCAGTTTTGAAATATGAAAAATTTTGTGCCAATTAAAATATTAAAATAATATCATTATGAAAAACGGGATTTTCGAGCACTCTTTTCTTATTTAAAGTAGTAAAAAAATTATTTACATAATAAAATTAATTATTATCTTGAGCATTGTTTTCGGTTCAAGATGGCTTATTTCATAATCATCGTAGGTGTTTGAAACACTCTCATTTTTAAGCAACAAATATACGATAATGTATATAATTTTATATAAGTATATCACATTTGATTCTTTCAAGCAAAAATACATGCATCATCGCTTGTGCAGTCAGTAAAGTATGTAAAAAATCACATCAAAATTAGTCAGTGAATGGATCCAAAATAATGAAAAGCAAAACACACTGGCCAGAGGAGGATCTGAAAGACCAGTATGGATCCAAAAAAGACAAAAGGAGAAATGGATAAACTCGAGAGAATAACTAAACTAGCTTATGCCAAAACAACCCTCCCCACAATGACAAACTCACTGGTACAGTTACTGAGGTTAAACCCAAAGGAATGAGAGGACTTTTACCGGTTTCTAGCATCTGAGAAAACATCTACACAATATTCAAGGATGACCCCATTTTTAGATTTTACACTTAAAGATAGACAGTTATAGGAAGAACAGGTTACTACTTAAAATACTAAGATCATGATTTATGCCTTCTACTATTACCCCAATATTCAGCAGGGATATCAACATAAGCCGTCCGGGAGACCTTTAAATCCTGGGGCTACATAGTTAAAATAAACGAGAAACAAGTGTAGGACTCACCAAACTCCCGTGAGGCACCCCACGTTCAATAATCTTCAAAGGCTGTTACCCATTCTCAACGGCTGACAACGATTTTTGATGTTTTAATTAAACCACTGCGATGAACCACCTCTGATGCCAAGATGATCAAATTTCAGTAATAAAACGCCATGGTCCTAAGTGTCGAAGGGGTTTGTTATGTCGAAGAAACCCCTAATTCTTTTTGTAGGTATTTAAGTCATAATAGACCTGTGATAATAAGAGAAGTAGGGCATTCGCAGTACCTTTCTCATTGTAGAAACAAAACTTTTTGATGACATTATTTTTAGAGAAAAAAATTAGTGGACTTTTTTGTGGAGTGAAATGGAGGATCATTTTACTTATCCCTTCTATTACCTTTTTATATATTAGTGCAACTACTGCTTCAAAACCTCAGGAAAGCCTCAAGATATTTAAATAGTACACTTGAATCAACACCCAATTTTTGAAGCCAGAAAAAAAGATCACCATGGATTGGCCTACATTTAAAAAAAAGGAAATGAAATGCTATAAACGAATACTTATATTCAAAATTGGAGCAATATACGTTTTTTTAAAGAAAAACAATAAACGAAAACGCTCGACCGAATCACGATAAATTTTTCATAAATGTAAAAAAAAAAATAAAATAACGCTCTCGGGAAAGGAAAAAAGGGCTGGAAACTAACAGGTCATCGGACGTAGAATTAAACCAAATAAAATTTTCTGCCCGAGGCCGAGGATTGAAAAATTGAGACAGGCCCAGAGTTTGGAGGACAAACGCGTTTGTGGAACTCGTATGACAAATGTGGAGAGAAAAACCATCTCTTATTTGCGCGGCCATAAATTTTGGAAGATTCAAAACAACCTCGGTCTCTTAATCATTCCAGTCAATGAAGGGCGGTTTTTAATCGCCACTAAATTCACATACATTTTTCCCACCCGAGAGAGAAAAAGTGTATAAGTAAAAACAACATTAAATTGAAAACTGTCCACAGATATTTGTTACTTTCCTTTTATTCAATTATTACCATTCAGTGAATTCAGATTTTATATTCTTAAGGTCACTGTACTTTAGTAATATAATATATAATATATAGTAATAACTTTAAATAAATGCATTATGCAAAAACGCGCGTATATAAACTTGGTTTTAAAATTTCTCTTCCTGCAGAAAAAATCACAAGACTATATAAAAAGTTTACAGTCCTCACTTTCGTACTTAAAGCGCAATCTTCTCTTCCATGAAACCTATTGTATTTTCTTACCACACCGAACTTATTACGTATGCACATACAACCAGCATAAATGAATAATTCAAAGTATGCAAATGGGCAAGGAATTTTAAGGAAAACGTCAAAAGTTTGAAAATTGGATTTCTGCAATGGGAGTTATAGTTAGCAGGCGATGTTGGGGACAATTCCACCCCTTAGGGCTTTAGTAACTCCCTTAACTGCATTTTTGCATTCGTCAACTTGACATGTTGAGTAAGTTTGAAGAACAGTTATTGTCCGACCATTCGTATAATGACACTTTTCAACTAAGTACAGTTGGAAGAGTTGCCGGTTAATTTGTAAAATAATCCATCAACTTTTAATGTTTATGTTTATTTCTTGGGATAACAATTTATTATATTATATCACACGCTTTTCTTGTGTTCTCTCGGGACGCGCTGGCCGGCAGATTTAGTTCGGGTACCTCAGGGCGATGGATATTTAAATTTATATAGTGTTTGGGTTGTGGTTATGTTAATTTAATACAATAGATGAATTTATTAGCGTGAAAGGAAGGGGTGGTTTAATCCCGTTCCCAGAAATATCATATACTCTGGGTGAATGAAGATGAACAGACTTCTATGTTTACGGGTATTGTGTTTATGTTAATTTACTGAAATGAATGTATTTTATTAACGTAAATGGAAGGGTTTGTTTAATCCCGCTCTGAGGATTAACGAGAGAGAACATTTACACTTTTAATTATTGTGATATTAACGAAGTTCGGTTGTGAAGGATCTTTCCTTATTCAAGAGTGCCGAAACTTATTTCTATTTGCTATAAGGTCAGACTTTAGTAAAAATATTTGATCACTCGTATGAACAGACCAATTCAATTATTATTTAACTTGAGCTTTTTTTTAGAAAGATATCAAATATGGAAAAGAAGGAGGGTATAAGAAGGAAACTATTTCAGAAATAATATTTAGTTGTAAAGTTAAGTTGTAAGTTGTAAGGTTTTCTTCCTGATAAAAAAGTAAAATTATGAAAGTAACATTACAAATTTATTCTTGAGGTCGCAATAAAAATGGGTATTGCCAGATAAGACGAACAAATTAATATTAAAGTGGGAGTTTGTGGAGTAGTCACATAAAGAATCATCTCGTTCCCTCTAAAAATGTTCAAATATTAATAACCGTTTAGAACATCTAAGCCGATCTTCAGTTATATAATCAATCTTCGACGGACACGGCAAAAAGAAGAAACATTTTATTTTGCATTATGTCTGTGTTTTTGTTTTATTTTTTAAATTTTTGAAATCTACCACTGGAATATCGTAAACTCTGGGGAGTAAATGTGACCGTATTAGTATAGGGTGGTGATGCATGTATATATCATATGCATATATAATATGTCAGTGTCAAGTGTCTATTTTTTTCTATGAAATCTACCACCGATGAATATCGAGTACTCTAGAGAAGTTAATGTAGTCAGACTTCTATGTTTGTATCAGATGCTGTGTTTATATTAATTTATTGGAATAATATAATTTATTAGCATGGAATGAATTTGGTTAACCCCCCCTCGAAGAATATCGTTTACTCCGGGGAAGAGTAGTTAATCTTTCTAATCAATGTTAGAAAGGGATTGATGAAATTTTTTGTTAAAGGTTTTCTCTATTTCTGAAAGGGAATATAAGGTCTCAGTGTAGGGTAGGCTTGATACAAAGGAGGATTAACAATTTTCCTTAGGAATTTTGATTGGGATCTTTGAACGTTGGAATACTTAGTTGACCCCTAGAGTTCTATATCCCTAAGTCCCTGAGGTTTGATTGTTCATGGTGCCTATTAATATTTTGTAATTGCGTGGAAGTTTCGAATGGTCTGTCGAGTAGTGGTGATAACAGTTTCTAACGTGTGTTTAGCTAGTTAGCAAAAGTGAAGAAAATTGTTTATGGAAAGACAGGAATGTCATTAGTATATATCGCGTAAATAAGAGGTCCTTGGGGGACGTCGGCTTGGATCGGATTGATAGAGGATATCACTCTACTCTGTCTAATTCTTTAGTTACAATCAGACAGATTTTGCGATTTTAAGGTTAGCTAGAAGGTTAAAAGGTATTGGATAGGATGGTCTTGAGCTCGGGTGCCAAACCCTGTCAAAGACGTCGAAAGCAAAATTGGCTTTAAACCGGGTCGTCTATTATAACTCCTGATGCTATCTCGATCAATGTAAAGTTTACTGTTTAACACTGTGTCGATACTAATAATCGCTATCGATAATGGCTATCAGATGGGGGTTTCAGAGATTCGAGGCGGTAAAAAAAGTCCAACATTTCTTTACTAAAAAATCTATTCGCATTGCCATGTGTTACTACAAATTATCTTTTTGAAACTGACACTAATTTAATGGTTGTTTACACGCTTAAGCTATTCTTTACTTATATCTTGAAGGATTCGAGATTTTCAAAAATTACATCCTGGGAAACAATCGGTTCCAGGTTTTTCTTGTTCTCCCATTGATAGTAGCTATTTTTGAAGTAGGATATTGATTTTTCCTTTTCCGTACTCTCTGATTGGACTGTCCATTTTTCTGTTCCTTTATCTAAACTAAACACTGTAATGGCTATTTTTCTGGAAGCCTAGCGTATTTTCACCTGCCCTTATATAAAGAGTTCAAAACTGCTCCAGCATTATTTGACGTAAAAAACCAGATTTTATGGTGTTTTTCAGTTTTTAAATTTGAACTACGGTTGATATTGATATTTACCAACCAGTGAGGTTTTACATCAAAACTCGGCCACATGAATTAGAGATGATCAGGGTTTCTTTGCAACTCTCATGCCATTAAATCAGTTTTTCTCTTTTTGCCAGTGTCCAATTCTGGGTGAAATGCGTATGTTTCACCTCGCTGCTTCACGCTGTAAAGAGGTGACCTGCTGCGTGTTTAGGGCTCTCAGGCCTTTGCAACTCTCAACTCTCGATTCGTTATGCAAGGCACGCTTGGAGTCATCTGTACTTATGTATTATTTATGGGCCGACAATCATCAAGCGGTTATTGCTAACCCTATGTACTTTAAACGGAATTTAAAACGTCAGAAAACGTACCCTAAAACACACCGTGGCCCTTGTGTCCGGCGTCGTGGTTCTAGATATTCCGACGAGACGGATATCATGTCACCTCCCATAACAAGAAATGTCACATTCAGTCTCCTCCCAGAGTACTTGATATTCCTCAGGGCGGGTTTAAACCAATCACGCTAGTAAATTACTCTCACTCTCTAGACAAATCCCTCTCACCCCGATATACATGATGGGGATAATCCCCTCATTCACGCTAATAATTTACGTTCACGCACACAAAAACACAAGTATACATAAAAAACTTTTATAGCACTTAGGAACTGAAAAAGCGATGCCCGCTGTCCTGCGAATAGGAACTCCGTAGCTCATCCTGCAGGCTTATTTTTTATGCTTTGTAAAATATGCTCCCTCCTAATTTTAGGCCTAATAGGCACCAACGCATGGAGTTATAGACACAAGTTGATACGAGAATTTAATTTTCAACTTGTTAATAAATAATAATGTGAAATGTTTTATGCTTTTTTGTTTTATTTATTGCATTTATTTCAATTTCTTTTTTTCTTTTGATTATATATGCTTATAAAATTATTCAATTATTTAACAACAAAAATTCAACGATTTATGCCAGGCAAATCATAGATCCATTGGAAATTAGCTGCAATGCTTGAAATTGTATAAATTGTAATTTTATTTTATTTTTTATTTTAAATAAAACATTGTTGGTTATTTTTGTTAATTACGGTAATTCATAAATAACTCTTTTGAAATGAACAGTTCGGGCCGCCAATTTGGTGCCTGCCGGTTACCTTTTGTTTGTTTAACTTTTTCCTTTTGCTATAATGTTATCGGGAAACGAGAGGATTCTCCTTCGCTTTGTGGGTATTTGGCAGTGGTCCCAGCCGCAAGTTAATCAGCTCTAGAATATCCAACCAATGCCAACATGACTTGAAACCAGAAAGAGCAAGTATTTGCAGACAGGCTTATTCCCTCGATGGGATTGTTTAAAAAATTGTATTTGTTAAGTAACATACAAAAATAGGGATGATGTTTTCAGGCGTACTTTGTTCTTCACACTGCTTAATTAAAGCTGTTCTTTACAGTAGAAAAAACTAAGTCTTAAGTATTGAGACTTGTACTGATTATGGAAAAAAATACGTGTTCTGACATGAGACACGAGCAAAATTAATCATTAAATATCATTCTCTAAGTTATGATTAATGAAACTATTAACACATGTTTGTGTTTTAGACTACATTTATTTTTGAAATCGCTTTGCTTTATTACTCATATCTTTGGTGTTTAACCCCTGTACAGGTCATTAAAATATCCTAAGACATGTGCGATGTTTAGTAATCATTGGTTAATGATTATTTGGAGATCGTGACATGCGGTCTGGTGTGACTTAGCTTTAGAAAAAACATTTTCTTTTCGTGCCAACGTTTCGATCTTTATTGAGATCATGTTCAGGGCTCAAAGTGTTTGTTTTCTGTGTAGATGTGTCAGTATTGTGTAGGGTTGAGAGCGCCAGTGAAATATTCTATATGATTTAATATCTCACTGGCACTCTCAACACGACACACAATAATGACCCATCTACACAGAAAACAAACACTTTGACCCCTGAAGATTATGTCAATAAAGATCGAAACGTTGGCACGATAAAGAAAATGCTTTTCTAAATTTACGTCTAACCAGATCGCATCTCACGATCTCCAAATAATTATCTTAAGACAATTACAATACGCAGTCATGCTGGTGGGTCCCAAGCGTTGTTGTTATACTTCTGAGACTACACTAAAATTATGCCTAAACATATGGTTAGGAGCACTCTGTCGCCATGCCATCATTCACGCCAATAAATACATTCATACGCAGTAAAAATCGCGCATTCATTATCTTAAGTTAACCTAATTGTTTCGACAGGTCTCTTGATGCTCGATATTTCACACAGACCGTGTTCATATACGTTTAATCATTCACGCAATAAATACATTCACACAATTGAATAGTCACCAGGGTTTGTGATATTGTACCAGTGACTACCATCCTACATATAGTCGTCATTATTCAGAATTTAGTGAATAATGACATTGTGTCATAAAAATGCTGCATTCATAACGAACACCTTTTTTGACACATTCAGGAGATATATTAAACGTTTTTATTTGATTTTAGCCGGGCTCACCTATATATAAATTCTCGTTTAAAACTAGCACTTAATTGCACTTGTAAAATAACAGAAATATTTTAATAGGCTTTTAACTAACTATTCTTAACTTCTTGAGCGCTACTGTTGGAAGATGCACAAAACTTGGCTACTTCGGTAAACTTATTAAAGGAAGGATGGAATTATGAATGCATCGGTTGAATACTAATTCTGTTTCCATTAACATTACTTCTAAAAGGAAGTTAATGCCGAAGTTAAGAGAGCCCATGGATTCTCTTTAATATAAAATATGTAATGCTTTTCGGATACGCTCTAGAAACTTCACGACAATTTTATGTCAAAATTTGTATTTAATCAGTATAACGTGTGCCGGACGTTATAAGATCACACTGTATGCTCTATATTTAATTTGATTTTTTTAAAACACGTTTCAAAAACAACACATAGTTTGTACGTATAGTTAGACTGTTCTAATAATGCCAACGATGAAATTGAATAAAATTCGTACATACTAATGTTTTGAGATATATACGGCTGGAAATAAGGAAAGAATTAAATATAGCAAATAATTTATTTACAGACAAATTCGTTTTTGTTTAAAGTGTTAGATGCACAGACTAGTATTTACTCACGAATAAAAAAAAATCAATTGTTACTGGCAATCCTTCGACATATTTTAAGTTCATCATCAGGGTAAAACAATCTTAAATATGTCTAAAAATTGACATAATAAAATTTGTATAATATGGTTTCAAATTTCTTTGAGACTTTAGTCTGTTGGAACGGTCATTGGCAATGTTGAGACCGAGTGGGGGTCTTCAAAGAAATTTGAAATCGTACATTAAAATTTTAATTATGTCAATTTTCATACATATTTATGATTATTTTGATGATGGGTTAAATCGAAAGCTTTGCAGTAACAATTGAATTTTTTTATTAAATCAGGACCATATCGTTATTCAGATTATTTAATAAACTTTGTCCTTCAAAATGCTTTAATGATCGATTAAATCATAAATTTATAAATATTTTATATTTAAAACTATATTATTATAGGTTTTTTTAAGTGATTCCTTCATTCCTCCATTGACCACCCATCATGGACACTACATCCACGGAAATTGTTATTAATTTATTAAAGAAGTGCGTTATTTTTTCCTCCTTATTAAAATGAATGAATTTTGGGCTAATTCCATCAATCCCTCTTGACAATCAACATACTGATATCTTATATCATTTTCAGATGTCTTATTTAGTGTACACCCACATACTCACTCAGAAGGCCACTTTGTCTCTGTAGTTGGCCCATAAACCTAATAATTATTGCCGTAGAAAATTAAGTCCAACTGGCATGTTATCTTGTTTGATTGATATTCTTAATGTGATCTAAGGCTTACGAAAGTCACCTTTGAAATCAATACAATTTTTAAAAAGAAGCGGTAGACATCACTCCGTATACGGATTCGGTTCAACGATATTGTCTAAACTGAGTTCGTGTTAGCAGACAATTAATGAACAAAAGTGGTAACGACGCTTGAAAACAGACAGGATGGAAATTGGAACTGCGATACGTTATCGGTCGGTAACCCTCGGCTTCGACACTTTGCGGTTCACCAAACGCGTTGACCTTACCGGCTACGAACTGCGCCGTCACTCACTTGTCAACTATTTATTTCGCACTCTTGAGTTTTATTGCCCCTGAGGAATTTATCGCCTTTTCTGATCGATGAACAACGGTTTTGGGAACGAATTTTAAAAGAAAAATTCCGTTTCAAAACCAAATCATAACCAGAAAGTATAAAAGTCTTTTGAAAAAAGTCACCAAGCACTCAATTCCAACCTCATTCTGGTTGTCATCTACGATATGTGCTCTATAAGGCCTGGCATTATCCTACGTTAGCAAGACTTTTTCATTGATGAAGGGGCAAATGGTACTACTTTGATTAAGTCCTGTAAGCACCTCGTGAAGTTAGAGATCTCACACCACAAACAATTCGGTGCGCTCTTCCAAGGAAATGCCACCCCAGAAATCAATGACCTACCATGGGAAGCCATCTGAGGGAACCATACACCATGGCACCATTTCTCTGTCCAATTCACATGCTCCCGTACGAATTGAAACCTGGGCATTTTCTGAGCTGTGGTAAAAAGAGGTCCACGAGCCGGGTGCCGGGCCATGAGGTTATTTTCATTGAGCCTTCTTCTTACAGTTCTGGAGGAAATTGAAACATTTTCGACTTGTTTTATCAAATTTTTTACCTCATTTCGGGTAATGCTGCGGTTTTGTAGAGTCTGATGACGGATGAATCTATCGTCTCTCTCTCTCGTCCATAGAACTAGGTCGACCGACCCTGCCTTGGCATTGTGGTGTGCATCTCTTTTTTTCTGAATCGCCGAAGAACCCTTCCTATTGAAGAGTGATTTACACTCAGTTTCCTGGCACTACCATACTCACGCAAATGTCTTGACTGGGGCTATCGGAAAAGTTTTAAGAATAAGAATAATATCAATCAACGAAGGAAAAAGAGTATCAGAAAGCGATCTTTGGGTGTAGCAGAAAAAAAGGCATAATGTTGGTTCTTGTGCAAATTAGTATAAAAGTAAACAAAACATAATTTACTGTTTTTTGGACTACGATAGCTCCTAATTGGGCGTAACTGGTGTAGAAAGATAATGGGTTTAATTTTAAACTAAATAAATTGAATGCTGCGGAAATTTGTCCATCAGTGTAATTCTGGTCGATCAGAGAGACGTCATGCTTGCGTTATTTTGAATATACAAAGATGGCACAGAACCCGATTTCGTCGTGTGCATTAACCGGATACCACGTTCCGGGATAAATCTGAAATTCGATTTCACTTCGGTGCCTTATTAGATCTTGCGAAGGCGGATTCAATAGTGGCGAAAACACCTGGTTTTGGTTATCTTTGCCCGAAGATCACAGATGTTCCAGCGGCATCTTATCAATATAGTTCAGGTAGACAGGCTTCCGAATGATGGAAAGGAGTTGAACACAATACAACCTATCATAAAAGAACGACGTGGTTGAGGCTTTTCTGTTTCCAATATCCTATCTGTAGTTATCCGTCATTCACTCCTTTCAGGTCAGAGTCGGGATTCGATGGATTAGTGGTGGGGTGCACAAGCTGTTCTAATTGTAAAGATACCAAAATATATTTTTTTTATAATGATTTTTACAACTGCGATTTGCAGAATAAAAGTGTCGCACGTTACACATGGTTATAAAAGTCACCAAGCAGTGACATTCATTGTTTGAATCACACTTAATCTTAATCACAACACGTGAACAAATTTATTAAAAAAAAAAAAAATCAAACATTCATAAAACAGAACACTATCAACAAACTCAGCATTAATATGGAAACAACTCCAAGGACGTACATACAATTAAAAAAAAATAGGTACAAAGTCAACTAAAAAAACGAACATACCTTAGCAAAATTTTTAACAATAACAAAAAGTCCAGAAAAACCTAAAATTAAACAATAGTAAAATATTCAAAATTGCAAAACCAAAACAATATGGACATATTTAAAATTCAGCGCTCCGCACCAGTAAAAATTACAAACATAAAATACAAGCGATAAAAAAATAAACACACAAAAATCGAGCATAATTAGAAAATTAATCAACAGAAAATGACTCATACATATAAATAGCATAAATATTGCTTTTACCGTACTACGACCGTAGTCTACTAGTACTAGTACAACGCAAGGAAGATTCTTTGACAGGGCAATTATGCAAATAGGTCAGTTTCCAAAATTGAACATTAACGTACATACATAAATACACAACGCTTAGAATTTAAAAAAAACTGATAATAGATAGTATAAAAGTAGATAGTATAAGTATAAAAAAACTTATTAATACACCATCTAGCACTAATGTATTAAACTAAATAGTTAAGAGTTAACACACTACAAAAGTGGTATAAAAGATCGGAATTTATTGTAGTCTGACTCTACGATAAGTTATTACTTGATAGAACATTAGAAAACATGACAAATTGGAGTTAGACATAAGTAATGAAGAACAATTCTTGAATTGACTGATCTTAATGGTTATTTAATAAATATGGATTTGATACGACAACGAAAATAGGGATTCTAGCAAGGAAAAGGAACCTTCGATGTTAATAGTGGTACATTCAACTAAATTATATTACAACGACCATTTATAGAAATTTCTTCACATAGTGATCATTATTTTGCTGACCAACTTAATACCAATGTAGAAAATGGTTTAGTAAAATTGACCGCAAATACTTGGCATCAGCCAAAAAGGGATTTTTACGCCTTCACGAGTTTCGCACCAATAAAAAAACGAACATTTTTTTACGTTTAATTCGACATAATATATCATTAGAAAAATCTCACATTTTAACTTCTTGTAATAAAATGAAATTTATCTAATTTGATAATTTGCTAATGAATTATCATTTTTAGAATTTTATATATCAGTGCGAAATGAGTGTTCTAGTAGAAATGATAAATGATGGAGTGAGTGTGGTGTTCAATACTTTTTAAAAGGATAGTTCCTACTCACAGTAAGTTGTTTCGCAACGATCCGGATTTCGAGCCTTTTAGCTCATCATCAGGTTTATGTACATTTTAAATATGTACATAAATAATATCAAACATCCAAATAATTAATCTAATTATTTTAATTGTTATTATTTTTATAGTAATTTATAGTAATATTAAGTATTTATTATTCTAATATTTATTTGTGTTATAATTTCCGCGCTTCGCACGTTCAAATTGAGCGTCATTAAAAAAATCAGCTGATAATTGGAACGTCGCGTTGGCGGAGGTATCAGCGGTTCACTTTGTCAATTCATGTCGAGAGACGTGGTTGTGGAAGTCCTTTTACCTGATGATGAGCTAAAAGGCTCGAAATCCGGATCGTTGCGAAACAACTTACTGTGAGTAGGAACTATCCTTTTAAAAAGTATTGTGTGTTCAAGTGCATCATTGGAGAAGATTCAAGAACAAATTGAAATAGAGTACGGGGTATTTATATTTCATTTATGCTCTGGGAAAGTGAGGAAATGCTGTTTTTTTCCCACCGCAATAAAAGAAATAGACGTTGAGAGAGGTCAAGATGTTTATCAATATTTGACTTACCCGCCACATTAATTTTATCTGGCGAAACGAACGATTTATGTTACGTCGTTGTAGGATAAACACAAGGATTGCGTGCAAAGGAACGAAACTAAACCTATTTAGTGTTAATTTATAGTTTTAATTCGTACAGAAGGTCCGGAAAAAATAAATAGAGCTTGCAGGCATGCAGGTTTTTCAGAAAAATCGTTTCCGCTCTCATAAACTGTTAAAATAAATGAGGATTTGCTTACCCCTAGACGTAATTACATCGATTAGCCTTCGCTAAATGACTAAAACCATCATTTCGTTTTATGTATCGATTATTCAGAAATAATTATATTTCCCTTGTTTTAGAGTTATCATTACATTATAAAATTTTTATTCGGCCGCAATTAAAAATTATTAAAATTATTATTTATATTATTGCTTTATTTCGGGGGGGATATGCCCCATACCAACTATAAGGAAACTTTTCTTTTCGACGTGATTGCTAATTGGATAAAACCTGTACTTATTAAGAATAAAAATATTGTTTCCTCTGTATAATGAAATTGGATATTTTTAAAGATAACTTTCAGTTTGTATTGGATTCGGTTAGATGGTAGCTTAGCTATAAAACAAATGGATACCTCGTAAATATAAGAAAATATTTGCTTACAATTTTCAAGAATACGAACTTGTTTTGTAAGTTCATTTTCCGCTCTACCTAAAATTTACTTAAATCTTACTTGAGCATTTCTATCTCGACTCTCAGAGAATTAAAGCCTAGTACGCACTAGAATTCTTTGTTCGGACATCCTATCGCAGACTCTTTGCCCCGCAATATTGTTGCTCCGGAAATAGTGTCCGCATCTAGTTTGAGTCTGGGCCATGTCGAACGAGGCCGCGCTTTCGGGGATTGCAGTACCACTTTACTTAGCTCTACGGAGCAAAAAAAGAGCTAATAAAAAGCCACCACCTTGGCGGATTCTGATATTCAAGGATCGTCTAATAAATATGGGCACGATCTTCTTGACACTGAGATTGGAAGACGGAATGGGATTCCGAAATTTTGTTCAAATGAGTCCAGTCTACTTCGAATGTCATTTGGAAATGGTTCGATCAAACATTTTGAAAAAGGAGACGAATTTTAGGGTGCTACCAATAGGCTAGCAATCGCTCTCCATTTCCTCGGAAGTGGAGAATCACATGCAAGCACATGCAATCACATCTTCATGTTTTTGAGCTAACTCAGCCACAGAGTCTGCTTTCTTTCCTCTGCCTTTTTCTCTGAGGAAACTCCCACAACGATCGCCGCATTTGTAAATCTTCAACTGTAAAGTCGGATCCACATTTTAACTAAAGCGAAAAAAAAAAAATAAAATAAAATAAACAATGCACGAGAATGGTTGAGAGGTCCGCTCGGTTTGATTCACGTCCGCCTGTACAACATTGAGTAAATGCTAAAATGCACAGCTAAAATACTCACCAGATTCAAGATTCATTGTCGTGCAGCGTCCTGGACGCAAGAAAATGGATCCCAGATGCAGCTCTGCGACAAAGAATCCGAACAATGAATTCCAGTGTGTACTAGGCTTAAGACCTCATGTGCGAATCATATGTTCCTCAGGGAGAAATCCTTGGCTAATTTATTATTTTAATATAAATGCAGATATTCTTAAAGGTTTACCTATTCAACACATAACTTACCTAATGATATCGTCATTCTTACACATAACTTAGACCCCTCCATAGCCATCGAACAAAACGTCCGAATGAAGCAATCCAGGCTTTACTTATTATAAGCCTCACCAGTATATACAGCCGCCAAGAAAAAATACAATGTGCGAAAAATGAAAAGCGTGCAACTCAAAATGCTCGTTAGATTAATAAATGGATATAGGCCAGGTGATTCCCTAGTAGTGACGAAGAAAATTGAAAAATGAAGTCATTACTTATTTCATCTGTAGGTGGCTCACCACGCTAAAAGGCGCACAGGGTGAGTGCTGAGATGTGTTTCATATGGTTTCGTTCTTACAGCATTTTAGTAAATACTACAAAATTGATATTATCCCTATTCATTGTGGAGCAGTATATATATGCTACTGGTCCCTAACAACTTTGCTATTCCTGATCCCCTTTCTGTTTCCAACTGGTCCTCATTCCCTCCATTGAGGAAGCTGCTGTTCTGGCTATTGCGAAGAGGCTCTAGCCATTTATTCAGATGGCTCCAAATCCAACAACGGTGTGGGCGCAGCTTTCCATATCGCTGCTAGTTCCTTCTGAAAACAAATCAAATTTTCCCACATTGCTTCTATTTTCACCGCTGAAGCTCTAGCAATCCTAGAATCCCTAAAATATGCCCAATCAATTAATCCTCGTAATCTAATTATCTTTTCCGACAGGAAGAGTGTCCTATCCGCCGTTTCCAATATCCACAATTCCAACCACCCTTAATATCCCAGATATTTAACGCCATCATTCAACTAACCAATAGAGGCACCGTAGTGCACTTAATTTGCACTAAAGGCCACAGCAACAACAAATTTAGTGGTGAAACGGACAGCCTGGCCAAGGCTGTTACCTCCGCTGGCATTCCCTGCTCTCTTATTTCCTCTAGAGATCTTAGAGCCCATATAAAACAGTTACTGCAGGCTCTGTTGGCAAAATTAATACTCCGCCAGCACAAAAGGGAAAGTTTATAAATTCATCCAACCTATGATTCCTACCTTCCATTGGTTCCGATCTTACAATAGTCCTCGCCATTCCCTCACCTCTATAATCCGGCTTCGTCAGAAAGCACAATTGTCTTCCTTCCCAACTCTATAAAATAAATATCCTTGATTCACCCTACTGTTCCTTCGACCCCTCGTGCATAGCCAATTCCAGCCATATTCTACTTGCCTCTCCCAGTACCTCCATCAACCGAGAGTCCTCCTTAGAGATTTGGCCAATATGTATATTTATACACACACACACACACACACACACACACACACACACACACACACACACACACACACATATATATATATATATATATATATAAATCTCAGTCACTTGCCCAGAGTACACGTTATTCGTTGGGGAGATTGAACAACATTTCACGCTAATAAATTACGTTCATTTTATTAAATTAAATAAGCACATTATCTGATACAAACATAAAAATCTGGCCACATTTACTCTCCTAGAGTAGTCGATTTTCTTAGTGTAAGATTTAAAAAACAACAGATCTAATACAAAAATACCAACCACAGTTTATTAAACGTAAATGTTTATTACTTTTGCCGGGTCTGTCGAACGATTGATTAAATAACTAAAGATGGGCTTAGATGTTCTAAACGGTTATTAATATTTGAACATTTTTAGAGGGAACAAGTTGATGCTCTCTGTGAATATAGTCTAGAAACTCCCACTTTAATATTAATTTGTTCGTCTTGTCTGGCAATATCCGTTTTTATGCGAACTCAAGAATATATTTTTAACATTACTTTCATAATTTCACTTTTTTGATCAGGGAGAAAACTTTACAATTTTAATGCTAAATATTATTTCTGTATATAGTTAAAGATATCTTTCATAGAGGCACGTTTTTTATTCGTGAAGTATTGACTTTCTAATTTGGAATATGATTTATCAAAGCGCAGAAATTGTCATTACGCTCTTGTCGGCTTTACATCCGTTTATATTAAAAAGTCATTTTTTTCTTACCTAAATGATCGATAACCATATTGACTTGTAGATATTTGTAATAATATAGTGAAATATCATCTTTATAATTTCCTTCTTCTTTTCCGTACATGGTATATTTCTTTAAAAAAACTTGAATAGCAATTAAATTGGTCTGTTCGTACGAGTGATCAAAGAGTTTTACGGATGCCTTCCACTGTCCTCATAGCAGATAAAGATAAATATTGGATATTCCGCCTTTCTCCTGAGGCTCTGTTTAATAGTGTAAAGATGACAGAAGTTTGGAGGTAAAGGGAGCGAAAGGTCTTCAGTTTGTTTTTTGAAGTAATTACAAACTTTGACCACTGCGAGAACGACTCGCCAACTTCCCTGATAAAACGGTGCCGGGCATGTTAGTTTCGGCACTCCTGAATAAGGAAGGATCCTCGAAAACCGAACTTCGTTAATTTGACAATAATTAAAGCAGTCGATATTCACAGTATTCCCCCGCGTAGTTCTTTGACGTTTTAGTGTTTTGTTTAGTTTGTAATTAGTATACATAAATACAATATATAGTTTTCGCATGATCTTGTTCTATTATGTTTTCGATTATTAAAATATTTTTTCTTGAAAAGTTTATTCTGAACTTATTGTTAGATATACGTAATATTGTAATCTAATGATGTAAGCTCGCTACGTCATTTAAATCCAGTAATTTAAAATTTAACTTTCAATAAATCAATATTGTTATTGTTGTACAGGATGTACTCAAATTAGATTATTTTTTGATAAACCAAATAGAGGTTAAAGAAGTTTTAACAAGACATTGTGCTCTGAAGAGTTCTCGATATAATTAGACAAAAATCATGAGCAGCCTAAACCTACGGTCGGGAGCAGGCAGGGCGATTTTCACCGTGACACCTCTCACCATTCACGCCAATAAATACATTCACACACAGTACAAATCATTCATTCACTATCCTAAGTAAACCTAATTGGTTTGACAGGTCTGTACGCACTCGATATTCCACACAAAGTGTCCGTACACACTTAATACTCACTCAAATAGTTACATTCACGCAATTAGGCAGTTTTTCATATTACACGAGTGGACCTCTCTAACATATTTCCAATATGTATAAAACTAAATAACTTAGACTACTTTGGTACATTTGTGGGTACTCGATGTTCCATCACAAACATAGCCTAACATACAATAACGCTCTCGCTAATAAATATATTCATTCAAATTAAGAATATTACTTCAACTATCTAAGTATCTAATCAATTATTATGACCAGTGTCAGGCTCGTGTGGTCTATCCGCAGGCGACACAATGGCCCCATGGCCTACTATTTGTCAGATTTTTTTCATGTAGTTTGTCAGGATGGTCCAGCTATTCTGCCATTCATTCCAGCATTTTTCAGCAGATTTTTCACTGTGGCTGGGTTCATTCTTGTTTTCGGATCATGCGGCGTTCTTCCTGCCTGGACTATCATTCTCCACATACCTGTTAACTAGAGGAGGGGGTCTATGTTCCCTCCTCAGCCTGCAAAAATGCATAGCTTTCGTTTTGCATACCTTCGGGAGAACTTGAATTCTATAGTCTCGGTCTCGATAACAACCTTAACCTGACCTAATAAACAACTATATGTATATATATATATATATATATATATATATTACGCAGGGTGAGCGACCAAGACCCGAGGGGTTAAATGCCTGGGTAGACTCGTACCCCATCCCTAAAAGGTGGCTTGGTCGGCTCACGTGTCCTGCATAAACCTCTTGGACCTGTTCACAAACCCCAAGATTTTGAACCATTTTATCTTGGGGAGTGTTTGGCAGTATCCTCTCCTTCAAAAGTTTCAAATCTATGCCTGGCATACCTATCACACTCTGCGAGGTAGTGCCGTGCCGTTTCTTCTTTTATTTCACAGAAGAGGCAAAAGGGGTCTGGTAAAATACCCATTATGAAGAGGTGTCTTCTCAAGGGGTAATGGCCCGTCAGGATACCTATCAGCCTCCTAATTCCCCTCCTTGAGTTAGAGAATAGCCATTTCGATTCTTTTGGTTTGATTTTCTTCACAAAGTCCTTTGATTGCCTATGTCCAGGGGACAGATTCCATTCTTTAAGGAATTGTTTCATGCCCCAGCAATTAATACTCTCTTTCGCTGTGCTTATAGAGTGGCCAGGCTATCCGCCTCTTCATTGCCATAGTGTCCCTTATGAGCTGGTATCCATATGAGGGTTACCCTATTCTCGTACCTGGTAGTAATCCTATTAATAAGTTCAACAGTTTCCTCCACGAGCCTAGATGTTGATAGCTCTCTTTGTAATGACTTAAGACTGGCCTGACTGTCGGAAAAAATTCTAATGTCTTTTCCCTTGATCTTGTTATCCATAAGTGTTCTGCAGCAAACATTAATGGCCCATATGGAAATACCTGAAAAACGGAGGTGTTATTACCAAGAGGGGAGGAGATGATGATCCCTAATTTAGGTATATGTATTCCAGCACCGTTTCCCTTGCCTTTAATGAGTGAGCCATCGGTAAAACAGTCTAGGCTACGATGGTCATCATCCGCACTATTGTTATATTCACAAGGAGTAACTACCTGAAAGTACTTTTTCCCTAAAGGGGTTTTAACCTTTTTTCGCTAACGTTTAATAGTTGGCTGTTGACCTTACTCAATAATTGTAGAATTTTCGAGTGACCTATGTTGTTTCCCTTATGGTTCCAACTGTCTTCATTAATTAATCTATAGCAGCTGGTTAGTGCTCTAACCTTAACCTCTATGTGTAGAGGTGTAGTATTGGTTATAATCTCAAGTGCTAGGGTGGGTGTAGTGGAAAATGCTCCCGTCATCATCAAACAGCTTAGTCTTTGAAATGACCTTAACTTGTTCCTAATAACCCCTAATAATAACTTCCCTTTATTTTCTAGCCCTTTCCACCATACTAGGGCTGCGAATAGAAATCTAGGTAGTACAATTGCGGTGTATATCCATTTGGCCACCCAAGGTTTGATACCCCATGTTCTACCAACAATTCACCTACATTGCACCATAGATACTGTGCCTTTCCTGTATATGTTTTTAATGTGGCCTTTCCAATCAAGTTTCCTATCAAGCGTTACCCCGAGGAATTTGATTGAACCCCTTAATTTTAATCCGATACCCTGAAATTTAGGGTTTTTGAAATTACCTAGTGTTCTTCTCCTACTAAACATTATCAGTTCCCGTTTAGCTGGATTAATTGAAAGACCTTTATCACACCACTCATAAACAACCTTAGGGGGCGTCGGTGGCCGCAACGGTTTAGGCGGTGACCCGGCGCTCATCGCTGAAAGATGAAGGTCCCGTGTTCGAATCCAGCGGCCCTGCAATCAAACCCGACGTACTGACAAATGGGCTTTTTTTCAAAAACACCGGCACCCTGAGGGTTTATATGACCTCGAAGAAGAAGAAAACTAGTATATTTGACTAAATATTTACATATGTACAGATTGCAACCTGACTCTTTTTACATTTGGGTTAGAAGTGCGAAAGTATATGACCTCTGCTGTCAAAAAACCTTAGGTAGATATAGAGAAGAAGGAACCAATAGGCAAAGAGGGTATACGTACCATACAATATGCAATATGAGAATACAGAAAACGCACATAAGCTAGCTTTGAAGATGGGGGAAAACGTCTCAGACCAAAATGATCGGAAACGACCAATCTATCAAAATTTATATAAAAATACAATTATTATTTCTTAAGTATTATTGTGACTTGACCATTATTAATTTTAATTACTTATTCTTTTTATATAAGGCCTTGGTTGAGATGAAAAGGTCAGTGTCACGAGCGGGATTCGAACCCACGACCTTCGGCTTAATATGCCGCTGATTTAACCACTTGAGCTATCGTGACTTCCATCCACTCTGACACCAACTCCTCATCTCAACCAAATAATTAATTGAAATATGGTCAATTAGACCACTAAACATAAATGGATTATTAATTTTGTAGTGCCTGTGTAAGGACAAAATCTTTTAACCAACTTTATTGCCTCCTAGCAAAAATCGATTTCTAAATCGGTATAGTTGCAATGTTTGATGCAATTATAACTTAAGATAATAACATCAAATCAAAATATGGCACACTCTCGCTTATAGTTTTCGTAAAATTAAGTCGTAAGCTTTCACGCATATCGCCAGATTACCGTCTCAACGGTTTATTGAGAGAGAGGGTTGGTTGGTTGTTGCTGATATTTGTCAATGTGCAGAGGAGGGGGCGTGATGTTTTTCTACCGAGGGTGGATCCGATACTGGTGACGGGTGATGTCTGTCATATTGACAAAAGAAAGACATACAGCTGCCAGAGGTTTTAACCTAATTTTCCATCGCTGGACATTGTAAACTAGTTAGTTCTTCTCGCCTTTGATCCCAATTGTTTGCACAAACAAGGTCACTACGAATTAATTTTCTTTCAAAAATTTACCTTTTGTAAAAAATATATAAAATGTTAACAATTGTTGGAACATTTTTATTATTTGTGCGGAATTAGAGTGAACCTGATTATAATTTGAGCAATTAGTATAATTATTAAATTTTTGTTGTATAGTAATTGTTTAATAAATTATTGATAAGTAGAGTTTGAAAAATTTAAATAGTACCTGGTTTTACTAAATCTTTGTGCGAATAATTCTCAGATAACACTTTTTTGTTTTCTTTCGATTATGAGCTTGCTTGTTATAATATTATTTCTCAAGTCTTATTAAAAATACATCTGCTGATATGCACTAGGTACTCGTTCTGAAAGAGTGAGGAATCTAAGATTCTGAGCTTGCTTGTTTCCTTTTGTTTCTCAAATCTTTAATATAAAGAATGTGCTTCTTTCAAGTGTACTATGTCAAGGCACTCACTCGAGCGCATGCGAAATACAACACACTATAAATACATTAACACCTCTGTACATTGCATTCATTCTATTTAGTAGATGGAGTACTCAATATTTCTCCATCAATCTGCATACAATAATAAACTAATTTAATTGGGGTCGATGGGGTACTGTTATAAATAATTCCGCGATCGACCATAGTCACCTACACAGCTCGGGGGACAATGGGGATGTTATTCCACCATCATTCCCTCCACATTCACTCCAATAAATACAGTCGCTCATACGAAACACAGGAACTCAAAACATATTTTGACGGCTATATACAATAAAAAATTCCCAATTCCTCTAAAAAGCGGAACAGGAGACCCTGAAACTCGCTACCTTGCCCGAAAACCATAAACCAGCGGCATGCCTACACGCCCTCTTTATGGAACCAAGGCATGATACGCCTCAAATTCTTTAGTTTATTAGCTAAGTTCAAAATGCTTCTCATAGGTTTGCATTAAGATTATTATTTATTTGATAATAAAAAAGTAATTTAATACCTGCTAACTACGATACTATTTATACCCACCCACAATATGCTTGGAACGTTTATTTCAAATTTACTTGAAAGCTTTGTCATCGTTTTAAAAACAATAAAAAGTAAAATTTATTAAGTTTCACAGGTTAAATGAAAAGTTAAGGGGACTGTTTCATTAAAAGCTCATCAATAACAACAATACATTTACCTTCCTTTCCCTCTTGAGTAATTACTTGATGGATCTCCTCTAAGTTCCTGCCACATCGGGAGGCAAAAAAAGTCATTAATCCGCCACAAACTAACCTCAATTATTGGAACTTACAATTAGGAAAATTGCTCTCGTTTTTCACCCCTCTTGCATCGAATAGGGATTGAAATTATGATGGGCAAAGTTTCATCCCATTGTAATTTTAGTAATGGTTGGGTTTCGGTTTGACGGGGACCGGGGTTTATGAAAGGGGGAAATTTGTCCAATATAAAAGCGATGCCATGAATATTTCAAATTACCACGTTTATTTATTTATTTACGGATAATAGCCCTTTTTATTAAAATGATTTCAAAAAAATATAAAAACAAGCATAAAACACATTGAAATATTAAATTTTAAAAGCAATAAGATAAAGTATAAGGTAGATACAAATATTCCAGTTCACGGTCCCAAACTTCGGACTTAACCCTCGTGATCCGGTCTTCTGACGCTAAAATACAATAAAAACATGATGAAATGAAAGTGTCTCGCGTATCCAATAGTCCTTAGGTGGCCCTCGAAGAACCTAATTGCTAGAAGAAAGGAATCCTCTTTCGATTAAGAATAGGCCAAGTGAGGTTGAAACAAGCATACTTACTTTTGAGCCTAAACCCGCTGTATTTGCTCGGTATGTTGAGAAAGGTTGCTCCATGTGTCTCCTAGTTGAAAATGCGATATCATCAACATATTCGATTCTGAATGCACGGGGATTTCGAATTTCTTCGCTCATTCCAACCAGACCATAACCTATCCAGTCTTTAACCTCACACTTTCACGAATAATCAAATTACCCAGCTTGTTATGATCATTGAATGTTTTGGCAATAAAGGTGGAATACAATTTAAACATAAAAATAAATAAACTTGAAGTATTAGTTTCTAAACAGATTGCATAATCGTGCTTATTGTTGGGAAGTGATAATATTCTTTTCACATGTCCTTTGGGTATCCTTAAATTGCATCGGAGGAAATTTTAGTTGAGGAGATATTAAGAAATTTGATAGAGCGAAAAATGCCCTCAGTGCGTTTCTAAAAAATGAGGGGTGACCGATCCCCCCCCCCCCGAAATCGATATCATGTATTCATAACAAGAAAATGGGTTTTAATGGTTGTCTAGTTTCTGAAAAGGAACCCAAGAAATATAAAAAATGCCATTTTTTAAAACTGAATTTTGATTTCTGGCATAAATTGCTGAAAAAAATTTACTAAAGTATTAGAAGTTATTGTTATGAAGTATACTTTGTTGAATAGTTTCCATGTATTCTCGACCAATTTTCATGTTCTTTTCGTTTCCTTGGACGTGATCCGCCATTTTTAACTATTATTGAATTTATATTAATAATGAATTAACATTTTACACGTACAGAGTCAATTATTAGAATATTTCATGCAACACGTCTTTACTTATTATCTATAATGTTGTTTTTGCAAGCTGATGATGTAGGGCATAAATATTTTTCTCGGAAATTCAACAATACATTCAATATTTAATTAATATTTTCGCCTCTATTATTGGGTTTTATTTTTATAGGGTTTATGAGAAATAAACAGTTAATTTTTAAGTTCAAACATTTTCTTTCACAACTTTTAGTGCCAGATATCACTCTCTGTTGTAATAAAGAAAAACTCTAGATTTACTTAATAAAATTTTTATGACATTTTTAATTAAATAAATTGAATAGAATTAAATTATTTTACTTAAATTATACGAATGGCTTTTACGGTTAAAAACGTCACAAGTTTTCCATCCATTTCACCACAGAATTGTATTTCGTATACCTTACATAACCTTTTCGTATATGTTATACCTCTTATACCTTTGGTTTGTTTGGAAGGGTCTAAGACAAGTTAATTGTAACGGTCTGAAGTTGTACCTTTTACGAAGATTATTCAGACACAAAGCATCACTACAAATTTAATTCTGTAAAAATTGAAAGGAAACACTACTCAGCCCTCAATTAATTTAATTTTTTATTACCATTGATTGTATGTAAAAGGTTTTGAATTTTCGTATTTTTTTCTAGTTTTTTTAAATCGAAAACCTTATTAAATCAGTATGACCCATCCAACGTTACACCATTGTCATGTAACACCTATGTTTGTTGATTGAAAAAAAAATCACATTTATTTGTGTTTCCTATTTTTAGTAACTTAATGTTGTCCTTTTTAAATTGATAATGTCTTTTAATGTTAAATTGTACACTAAAACCTTCTTGCTAAATGTACGCACGCTTAAGAGTGAAAAAGCAGAAAAGGCTTCCCTTGTACCAATAGGACACATAGATCTGGAGAGAAACAAAAAGACGGACGTTGCGGCTAAGGAATGTTTCAACCTCCCGAGAATGGTTGCTCAATATGGGCCACTTAACTGAGGCTCCCTGTAGAGGGCGCGAAGGAATGCCGTTTTATTTAGTATCTGAGTCCTCTGTTCCCATTCTTGGAGGAAACAGGGTTGTTTTATTATAAACAGTAATGATAGTGTTGTGTCCCTTGCGTGTATTGAGAGTGAATGTATTTATTGGCGTGAATGTGTAGAGGGAGAGTTTGTATGGCGGAATATTATGTGCTCCAACGATCCTTTATGTGGATGAAGCAACTACATGCGTTGGTTGCAGTAGGAGAAGGCGGAATACTGAGTTAGCGAATTTAATTATGTTAGCTATAAAATAGATGCCACCATGAGTGAAAGTGTGAATTGATTTAGGAACTGATTGCGTTTGAGGCTGAAATGACCTATGTATTGATATCCCCTGGAGCCCAACCAGACGATTCGGGTCGGGTGATTCTCGTAGTCCACAGGTAATTGTAAATTACAAAAGCTGGAATTACGCGGTGGACGCGCCGTCAAAAGTGACAGGCTCAACTCTGTACACGCTTTGTATGTACAGGCATGTGCAGATTTGAACTTATATAAATCAGTAAGCAGCGTACAACAGGGTGTTAGGCTACAAGGGTTACAAACTTTGTCAGTAGATTCTACATTCAAAAAGGAACCAAAAAATCCTAATCAACTATGGTCCGAATCTCGACAGTTTAGGAGTTATTTCACATTTTCTGATTTTTTAAGATTTCACAACCTTGCTTCAGATAAACAATGATAACTCCGAAACTAAAAGGTTTTGAACAAATCCGTTGATGACATTGAAAACTTCGTTAAATTTACCATAAGTTGTTATCAATACTAAACTTGTTGATAATAAATGGAGTACGTTTTCTGAAATTTGCTGGTCTCTAGGTTTGGAAATAGTAGTTTACAATCACCATAGTAAGTTTTTCAAAAAATATTTTACGTTTCTTAAAAAAATATTTTATAATACGCTACTAAAACGCTTATTTCAGGAAGGTTTAGAAGATTAGTATTGATGACATCTTATTGTAAAGTTAACGTAGTTTTCAATGTTATCAACGGATTTGTTCAAAACCTTTTAGTTTTGGAGTTATCATTGTTTATTTAAAGCAATGTCGTAAAATCTTAAAAAAATCAGAAAAAGTGAAATAACTCCATAACTGTTGAGATTCGAACCATAGTTAATTAGGACTTTTTGGTTCCTTTTTGAATTTAGAATCTACAGGCAAAGTTTGTAACACGAGTAGCCGAACATCCTGTATTGGGCAAACTTGAATAATATATCAATTCTATGAAAAAATGTTTTTCCTTGTATGCTGGTAAAAAAAGGTAACGAGTATCTAAACTTAAAACCGTTTATGCGGCTTTTCTCAATACGCCGTTGTTCTCTGCTATTTTGCTTTTGAGTTATATTTGATGTTGGAAAAATAGAAAAAAAGCACAAAAGGAAAAAAATTGTAAATAAAAAAAGTCTTCTTCTGGGAGTGAGTGCCTTGGAAATGAGAGAGCATCACGATATAAATCTGGCAAAAACTGGAATCATTAGAACCGGGCATGCCGGAGGCCTGAACGTGTCATTGAAAACAGGGCGAGAAAGTACGACGCGGAAACCCCGATCACGTTCTTCAATGGGAAAAAAAAGTCTGCCAGGGAAAGTCCTATTCATGTGAAAAGCACTACCGGGAGCTGTTGACTACTGACCATGTAATGCAAGCGTTGTCTCCGTTCGCTGGATTATGCAAGATGAGCTGGAAGTCCAGAAAGTTTTGTTCTAGCTGCCCTCGATATTAATAATTTAGAGTTCCAGGAGAAAGCCTCTGTTTTTTAAAATATGTATATCACTTTTTTCCAATTTCTTCCGCATTATACAATTATTTGTTTAGATACTCAATTTTTAGTTTTTTCATGTGAGTTATACAATAGTTTTACCAAATTAGTTACCCAATCGACGAAATGATAGTAATTTTGGAAGTATCTATCTCTATATATTTGGACTAAATTTGAGATCGCCTGTAAAAACTTAAATATGCCAATCTGTATTAAGGTTGTTTTGTAAGTTCTATATAGTTATAATGATTGTTAAATCGATTATACAAATATATTTTTCATAATTTGTGTTATTAAAGTAAATGAAATAAAACTAATATGCAATATCTTCTGCCGAATAAAACACTCAAATTAAAATAACAAATTGGGTATAATCAAACAAAATAATAAGTAAATTATAATAAATTAAAATCTAACTTGTAAATCAAAATATTGTAATCGATTGATAAAAAGTTGACCACGAAAAAATACCGGATCCGGATAATCTTAGATCAAATTTGAATTCAGTCCATTTTATCGAATATGAACAGAAATTAACAAAAATAAGTGTTAACTATTAAAATTTTGTAACAAAACTAAACAAAATAATCTAAAATAAGTGGGTGAATAATATGAAATTAATAATTGTTCCATAAATTATTACTGCGCACATTTGAGGTGAAAAAAATGATTAAGCAAGCTTGCATGCAAAATTATAACGAAAAAATAAATACAGATTTTGAAGTACGATGTCGATGAATGGGTTCACGTTGATGGATCGTTGGACGAAGGAGATTCGAAGTCCCTGCGGTGAAATTCCAGATGTCCTGTAAGCGAAGATCGAACGAAGTTCCTGCTTCTGTTGGTCGAGCAGCGAAATTTTCTGCCAGCGATTCTCACTATTTTGGCTGATTCGAGAACAGGCGATACCAATTACTCGGGACGATGATTTCCCCGAGTATCAACAAAGTTCTCCCCTTTTCCGAAAACAAACGAACGAAAAAATGATGAAAAAGGGTGAAGCCGAAAAAACAAAAATGGAGTCGAAGTGGTCAAGGCCTGAGAACCGAATATCTTACCGCCGAGCGGAGTGTTATTGTTGTTCGAAGGCGGATTATTTCGGTCAACAACTGGTACATTTTAATTAACTTACTGGTAGTTTAAGCGTTATCTATTTCTCTCTACGCCCAACGATAAATTTAAATTCATTAACAAAAACTTATTAAGAAAAATGCGTCAGCTCAAAAAATGTGAAATTACCTGATAATGACCTTAAAATAGGCCGAAAGCTTGGCAGTAATAACCTAATATGGTTTTTTCTTCGAGACCATATTTTGATCCTGAATGTTCGGAAGTGAAAAAAGTGATGGATACTTCTAATATTGAAAAATGAGAAATTTAATCTACAATGAATGGCAGGCCCGCTGGAACGAGATGAATGAAAAATTAAAAGTGCATAAAGAAACGGTGAGGCCATGGCCCGTGGAGAACTTAAAGAAACGAGATAAAACAATACTAACAAGGTTGAGGATAGGTCACACCCGTCTCACGCACAGCCATCTCCTGGTGGGGAGAAGATGCAAAAGTTTCCCTATGTGCGGAGACTTGGTAACGGTAAGACATCTATTAGAAGAATGCAATAGCTTAAGAGTATACCGAGAAAGGTGCGACCTACCCTCCGACCAACGAGCAACTCTAAAACATAATAGTTACTACATAAAGAAATTATTTAGATATCTGAGAGCAGTGAATGCATATCAATTAATTTGATCCACCCCCTTAGTAGAACTGGATTCGTATGTATGTAGTGGCGAGGATCTTGCAGTGAATGTTGTGAGTAAGAATGTTGTTTTTATCTGTACATAGTGAATGTGTTTAGTGGATGAGCGTATTTATTGGAGTGAATGTATTTATTAGCAAGGATGGAATGTATGTTCAAACAGTGTAGATGTGTATAAATGAGGGCGGGTCGTCGTCGGCATGCGCAGCACCATGACGGCCCGCCAAATGTCAGTTTAGGATTAGTATAGGGTGTATGTTGTTATGAGTGAGGACGGGTTACTGACGGAATATCGAGTACCTCGGTAACCTGTCAATATGTGTGAAAGTTGTTCTTTTAATTGAGGGAAATTAAAAGTTTATAAGGGGGCGGGTGACGAGTAACGAACAGAATGTTGTACCAAAATACCCTACTCGAAAACGCGAGAATTGTTAATGTGCGAGGTGCCGGTAATGGCCATAGGTGCTGACTGGTGGAAAAAAAAAAATAAAATAAAAACTTCTAATATTGATTACAAAAGATATCAGGTGTGGGTATTTTTGATGTGCCATTGAAACTTTTTAGTTTTCACCTCTGTATTGGAACTCATGTTACTAGAATTGCTTTTTTTGTTAGTGTTTCATCTAATATTTTTTGTGGTTTACTACAAGGATCAATTTTAGGGCCAATTCTCTTTCTTATTTCTGTAAATAATTCGTTAAAACATGATTTATCTAGTAAAATTTTTAGTTTTGCAGGTCGAACTACTTTGATTTTTCTAGTGGTGATTTGAAAAAGGTTTCTGATATAAATAAAGTTCTAAAAGTTGTGAATTTTTTGTTTTTATCATGTATACTCATCTATTAGTTAACAAGATAAAACGTTTTAATTAATTTCTTTTTAGAAGGAAATTGATCTCGAATAATGTATATATGTTTTCCATACATGATCAGACTCCATTGATTGCATATGTGACCTGTTGGAATTTACTAATAACAAATATTTGGTAGTGGTTTTTATTCTAATTTAGCTTTTAAATTCCACATTGATTTAATTATCAGGAAATCCATAAACTTTTTCAAAAATTTGTAGTAATGAGAAATTTTATGTGCATTGATCAATTGAAAATTGTTTGTTTTGCACTGGCTCAATCTATTTTGGTTTATGGAATACCGCTTCGGGTGGAACAAAGAACTGTTATGTTAAATCATTTATGGCCTCTCATAATAGTCTCACTAAGATCATTCTAAAGAAAAATCCCGAAAAACATAGAACTTTTACACTGAGAATTTAAATCAGCTGTTTATTAAACTCGAATGAATGAAGGAAAAACTGTTAATTTACAATATAAACCAAAATACAATAGAGGGAAGAAAACCTTAACCTTAACATGAATCGAAAAATGCGTCTGCCGTAGGTTGCCCTGTTAAAATAAATAGCAATGAAAATTTTATATATTCTATCAAAAAAAAAGAGAACAAATTATTTTAGTTAAAAATTAAATTCTTCAGTCAGTTCGTATCTCTAGCTCCAAACCTGCCTCACAAACCCAATCAAACACTTAGATCTTAAACCCTCCAAAAGCTCAGAAGTTCACCCCTTGGCAGAGTGAAGCAACCTAGATGAAGCACGCGGATCTCACCTAGAATTGAACACTGCCAAGAAATGAAAAAGAGTTGGCATGCGAATTGTAAAGCGAACAGAAACCCTGCTCACCTCTATTCCACACGGCGGAGTTCAGCTAAAGAACCTCGCAGCGCATTTTAAAAACGCAGCTCACCCAAAGAGTAACCTTTAAAATTTGGCTTCTTCAGATCGAATAGCACCGGAAGACCCCTTAACTCTTTGGCACGATCAGGTATTCAAAACGCAAGGAGACGTGTATCGATCAAGAAAGCTTGGGAGTAAATAAAATGCCAACGAATTTCGGCTACAACTGCCACAATTAAGAGTCAGGGGAAGGTCGTCCAAGTACAAAAGTACAAAGCAAACAATATCAGGCTTCACAAGCAACACCGGCTTATTAAAACTTTCTTGTTTATATGGTCTTAAACACAAAATCATTCCTTTGACACCACCTTTTTTTTTTACATAAAATAAGAATTAATTATAATTGTACCAATTTTCTGAAATTTATAAACAGTTTTTTAAAAATATATATAAAACGCTCTGGACTGCTGTTTAAGCTCGTGGGCTACCAATTCCCAACTATTATGGTGCGTGTTATATCTTCCCAGTTATCTCTGGTGTCCCTTAAGTTGGCATCTCAGGTCCTACCTTCTTCTCAATTTACACCCATGAACTACATCTCCTACAAAAATTATATCTGTATTTTCTGAAGATGTAGCTAGTCTTTCCTTTTATTATTTTAAACAGAAATTAGCAGCTTCAAGATTATATTTCCTTGCTGGAAAAGAGGTATAAAAGATAATAAAAATAAACGAGTTCAAATTTACTATTTAACTGGACACTTCGATGATTCGCAATAAATCACACAACATGAATAGAATCCTTCATGTAACCTTTGACTATTTCGAGATGGGCAACTGCATTGAACCGTTACAACAGACTAAACCACTTGGAGCAAAATTTACTTACTTAACTAATTACTGCTAACTTAACTAATTGCTACAAAATTGGTTTTAAGTTTTTATTTTTTTAATTGACCAAAACAGACGTTCTGTAACAAGAAAAATTAAAAATCACCACCTTTTAAAAACATTTTCTGAAGGAAGAGAAGTACATCGGTGGAACCTTTACCCTCTCGAACTTATTACGTATTCTGTAATCCAAAACAGGAGTTTGAGAGTTCCGTAATCGAGTGAGAATCGAGTGAAAAGCCTAGTTTTGCTTTTACCTTTGACTCTCTTTGTGGGTGGTTTCAAAGCCAAATTACATACTGTGACCTACCAACAAGAAGCGAGTATCGAGATGTAGGATGTGTTTTCTTTTTCGACTAGAAAACTGGAATGAGTTGAATTTCATATTGAAAAGGGAATCTCATTGTTTGCGTTCCAGCACTCGGTCGGCTTTTCCATTTCGATTTTGTCCCGGTCGGCAACGCGACCATTTTACACGCTGCATAATCCTTTCTTATTGCTTTCACCACTTAACATTTTTTTGTCTTGTCGATCAAAGCGAAACCTGAATCGGTAGAGAATGAAAGCGAGGACGTTAAAGAAAAATGAAAGTAGGATAGGAAAAAAAAATTTTTTTTGACAGTATCCGTACAGCAGCTTTGATTTATTGACATTCCAAGGAGCACCTTTTTGACCCCATTATCTCAATTACATTCAAAATGCCATGTTCGCTTGATAGTCGGTGGATTATCAAGTCGCACGCGAAAGAGTTGACGTGAAGGAGTTTTATATGAGAAGGAAATATTTATTGTAATTGTAAATCTTTTTGCTTTAGGGTTGAAGAGTGTCAGGAAAAGATCTATGTGCAAAGGTTTTCAAGTAGTATGGTTTCTGTTGCTTGTACTTATCCCGTTGTAGGTACAACTTAGAAACTCTACGACGATAAGAATTTCGATATTATTATTATTTTTATTTCGGTTGGTGCATACTAGGATTTGCTAATAATTTAGTTTTTATGTAGGTATGTAATATTTATAGGAATGTCGGTTATTGTGTTTTTTGTTGATATCACGTATAAGAATAAATAGTTGCCTACAAACTGCGTGCCTTCAAAAGTGTGGATTGCCACATTTTGTGAGAGAAATTGTCGAAATTATTTCAACATTACAACAAATGTGGATATATATCAACGCTTAAACCTGTCGTGAAAATCAGTCTAGATTCAAACGAAGAAAATGTTTGTACTTGTATCTCTTCGTTCAAGGGAGGACATCTTCGGGACTTGAAATAGCAGAGAAACGGTAGCTCAATGGTAACGCATCGAATATCTATATTTCGTGACACCAACTCTTCTTTTAGCTCAACTTTAGTTTCATTATTTAATTTAGCTATTCTATATATGATCAGACTTCTATGTTTATATCGGGTAGTGAGGTATGTTGGTGAATCTCAGCGCCCTTCCGTCAGTGTAAGTGTTTAGGGTCGATGGCGGAATATTTATGAAAATACCCCATCGACCCTAATTTCGATTAGTTATGACTATTGTGTCAAGGTCGATGGAGGAATTAGACCAACCAGACTGAGTGCAATGTACATAGGTGTGAATGTATTTATTTATTTGCGCGAATGTATTGTAGATGTTAAGTTTAGGCTAGATTATATTTTTCATGAGTTTGGGGCGCAAATGACGTAGCTCGTAGGTGTTGAGATCCATGAGGATCTTCGTCCGGACTTTTACCCCAAGGGACTTCTCAGACGCCTAGTGTTCTCTTAGAGAATACGAGGAAGATTTTACATGCATGGACTTGCCACATTCATTGGCTAGCGAGGTAGTGCAATGCTTGCCAAGTTCAGAAGTGCTCTTGATTTCTGGCACAGCATTTCAGCCTCGGAGAGATAGAGAAGGCACTCTATCTCTGGCTCCAGTAAGCCAGATATCCATGTTTTTTAGGTACATGTTTTTTGCAAACCACGACCACGACGAATCCAATCTCAATTGGGGGCTATTTGAAATTACCCCCTCCCGTGGTACAGTATTATTTTTAAGGTGGGGCTGGTAACCCACCCGGGATTCTGAGGAATTCCATACTGATGGGTGTGGATTCAGTAACCTAGGAAGCCTCTGTGAAATCCTCCATTTTCGGTTACCACCAGGCACCAGAGTTGATGGTCGGACTTTGCCTATGGGCGAAATGACCTAGCTGTCGAAATCACTCGCAGCCTGACGCTGTTGGTTGAGAAGCGAGACCTCCTGGGCATCTGGCGATCTTGCCACAGGTGTAGGTGAACACCCCTGAGTTATAGACCCTAGGGTCGGCACATCGGGAGGGACAACCCTTCGGGGTAAAAGTCCATTTAATTGTTCGTATAATATTAATTAATAATTTGCTCATTTTGAATATTTTGTGCAAACATTTGTGTTAGCGCATAACTAGTTCTCAATGTAGATTAAATTAATGAATAATTTTGAAGGGATATAGAATAAAGCACTGCTATTTCAATAGCAGGTTTAGGTGGGATATCCGATGAAATTATTGTTCCGAGATTTTTTTATTTGTGATTTTGATATTCGTTTAATTGCCGAACTGTAAATCCTTTCTTCCAACATCGTTATTCCTTCGTCGTTTGCTTTCCACAAAATTAAAATGTACATTTTAAACGCAAGTCGCTTGTCTTGTCATGCTGGGGGAAAAATAACTTCCGTATAAGCCAGGGTTGTGGTCGCTGGGTTCGTTTCAAAACCCAACTTCGTCCTTTCTTCGCCGCTTCCTTTATTCAAACATTGAAACATGAAAAAGCAGAAAAAATGAATAATGCAAAGGAAAATGTGAAATAATTGAATGACCGGATCGGCTGTGACGTTTCTATCCAACCGACCTCGTTGGTATTCAAGTGGGGTCGATATTTACAATCAAGGCTCTTGGAGTGTTAAAAAATCAACTCCGGGGAAGAATTTGATTCGTCAAGTGTGGTCGGAGTTGTGATTGTGTTCGCGGTAGGTGGGGAAACGCCGTCAACACGGGGCAGCTGTGTACACAGTCGACACAGTACACACTGCCCACCCCACGCACAACGGCTTCTGATCGACCATGGAATTAGCATGAACTTCCCCTATTCTTCGACCCCTCATTCACTACGTGTTCAGTTAACTAATGTATAAGACAATGAAAACGTCAGCTGTTTTTCTTCAAAATGAAGAAATGAATCATACCCAAATATAAAAGGAGTCCTTTATCCATTAAATTTAATTATCCTTCAAATAGAAATATCTTCTATTGATCAAACATAATGTTTACATTTTTCACGAAATCTTCGTATGTACGAATGTTTTGTTGTGCTATTAAGATACTACGAATATACGTAAATGACCTTTTTGATATTTTCCACTGCTAAATGTGCTAAATTGTTAAGGAAGGTTTTCGAATGCTGAAAAATTCTTTTAGTCGTAGCTAATTTCTTAACTATTTATTGTTAATTACTTTTGTTATTGAAATGTTTGAAATCGTCTATTTGTCACTCTTTCATTCACTTTTTTGTACGAATCATACCATTCTATACTAGTTAACCTATTTATTCAAATACAATAACAGGGCTGAAAGTACATGACATGATAAATGTTAGTCTTAATATAAGCGAGTCCAGACGGACACTGATATACAGGGTATCCTTTTTAGATAGCCCGGCTGAATTTCTCCTGAACCAATGACGCTATCAAAAAAAAGTTGAATATTTTTTAGTCTAGTTTCAAATTTTTATCTTTTTTTGTCACTAATTTAAAATTCGATTGCGCCATTGTTTTCAGTGTAAAAATCCTTTAAAATGATTTGTCAGAATGTATAGGGTTTGTATTTGAAGTTTTGGAGTTGAACTTGGCCTCAGGCCCCCTGTATAAATTTTCTCCAAAAAGAGATAAAAATTTGAAACTAGATTAAAGCATATTAATCATGTATTTTTTGGTTTTTAATATACCATTGGTTCAAGAGATATTCAGCCGTGCCATCTAAAAAGGACACCGCCTATATGGTGAAGCAACTGTACCGCAAGCCTACAAGGGATGATAAATGATCAAACGACACGCTGATGTCTTCGTACTATGCAGTGTTAAGAGAATATTAGAGTGTTAAGAGAATAATATTCGGTTTGTTATCGGGTTAAGGCGAGGATGTCTCGGGACCTCTCTTGTGATAGGAAATATTGGAGATGGCTGAAGCAGTAGGGTTAGAATAGGTTGAAAGATTTGTGTGAAACTTGAGGAATTGTGAATGGATCAATTCTTTGACGAGGGCAATATTAAAATAATTTGGATAGTGAGGTTGGAGACATAGTACAAATTTTAGAGAATTCTTCTGATGACTTTTTATTGGAATGCTTCAATTCGTTCGATGTTAAATGGCGTGGTTACTCTACGTACGTCCAAAAAATCGAAAAGTTTTGTAAAAGTTATTTTTTTCCTGTCATGTCTGATTTCGGTCCTATAAGTCCTCATAGTTGTTCGAAAAGTCAATTTAGTACTTGTCGCTTGACTCTTGTGTGATTTCGTCATTCAACCCCTAAGAAGTTTCCTTGTGTAGATGTCGGCAGTGTTTTACCGTTAACGTTTAGACGTGAGAAAAACTGTTTGTTTAACGTAAAAGTTATTTAGGTGAATTTATCCTCGTTCAGTTCCATCATCTACATTTTGCACCATTCTTCAATGGGTGAAAAATGCTCCGGGTTTTAGGAGGTGGCTTGGGTCGGATTGGACTTAGGAGTAACAACGCGCTTGTAAGGCTGATGTTGGGATCAATCGGCATGTCAGAATCATGTATTAGAATGGGACCAAAAGTGCTCCCATTTGGAACGCCGGCCTGAAAATTAAAATTAATAAGATCGATGTATCTAACCGTCCTTATGTTAATATACTCTTAACTTGCTATTGATCTAAAATAAGAGTATTTGGCAACTCAAGTCAGCATTAGAGGAATGTTGTCGACTTTGGTGAAATATCTCGTGTCTTCTTTTTTCCCAATAAAAACCCATATAAATATTATAAATTTAATAGAAATGTTTTATATAAATTGGAACTTATTTGGACGGATTTAAAACATTAAACATCCTTTTTGGTCATTACTCATTAATTATTATAATCAAATCAACTGTGGGAATAACATCAAGGATATCTTCCTGCCTTACCAAGTCCAACAGTAGTAGAATATTATGAGAATTATAGATATGTTAGAAAATTTATGTAACTCTCACTAAAAAGTATACAGAGCTCGTAGACTCTCAACCTTTTGTCTGAAAATCAAATCTGACAGAGTTCAAATGAATGAATGAATGATATTTATTTACAAACTATATACCGTATTTTCAAAGAAATTAAAAGACTGGCTTCAGGCTTCCTGCCTATAGACTTGATCTAAATTAAAAAAATCTTGAAATAATATGAACTTCTGAAGCGTAAAAGTTTACAAAAATTTAAAGTGAGTTGTACATATATAAAGTATGTACAATCATATATAAATCGATTACTACCAGTTAAGATGGGGTCAAAATTGTATTATTTTATGCTGATTATTAAATAGTCTAATGCTAGTGGAGTGCTGTGAGATTTTGTCTTCTGAGAAAATGTCTAAACAAAGTTGACAAACTGGCGGTTATAGGCTGTCTAAGGTAGTCACAATCAGTAAAACTAATACAAGTACCTTCGACCATATTACCAGCATACTTGTGATTTCTTAATCTCCAAATTTATAATGTTATTGGTACTACCAGTCAAAATTGTCGGATAACTCGTGTCTGTACAAGTAGTATGTTGCTCTAAATCGTTTAGGCGACGAAGAAGAATCAACAGATTTTTATTGCGCACCACTAAAACCTGTTCAGTGACTTTCGTTAGATAAAAGATTGCATGCAGGTATAGGGTAGGGTAGGTAATACCCTTTGAAAGAGAGAATGCTAATTGTCATTTTATGTAGGACAATTAATAACTCGAAGCAAGGAGTGTTTGCGAGTTGGAGATAATTCAGGAGCGATTATCTCGTTAAAGAAGAAAACGAAGAAGAGGTTGACTGGCCGTGATGCCAGTAATACCTTTTAAAATATTACCGGAGTTTGTAGGCCGTTATTCTCAAGGAGTAGGCTCAAACAAAAGACCGAGTGTTTTGAATGGTATTTCTTGCCGTGTCCGTTTCTCTGGAATATTCTTTGTGGCGTTCATCGAGACTCTCATTGTTATTCAATTCCCGGTGAGGGTTTTGTTTTGTCCCCATCCGTCGGTGGCATACGGAATGCACTGGGCCGGGCAGATGCAAGGAAACGGCTCCGAAAATTTTGACCAATCC
>NW_019394227.1:902432-1179492 GCF_000648675.2 Cimex lectularius
ACTCTTTGTTAATTACTTAATAGATATGTAATAATCCAAATAGTATTTCCTCTGAAAGCAGTTTTCGTACTGAAAAAAAGCTAAAATATCTGATGGAAAATAATGAAAAACATCATAAAAACATGGAAACATAAATGAGTTAATATTATGCACATATTAAATTGTATTTTTTATATTCCCCAAATAACTATAATCATAACGAAAATTAAAAAGTAATTGGTTAACTAATTTAAAGTCACGACTAACTATCAGCAATTCTGGCTAAATTTTTATCGTTTATCTTTTGTTTATTATTTATTTTTTGACACAAGTAATACATATTATCTTATAAATATATAAAACGAAAATATTTTTGTAATTTGAAATATTTAATTAACAATATATGTAAAACTGTTTTCTTGTATTCTATTTGTAAAATAAAATGCGACCCAAAGAGACTGCATAAATTGTATATGTAATATATTATGTACAACATAACTCACATTAAGTGGAAGAAAGGTCCAAAAGATCAAACTTTTCGTGGTAACTAAAACGTTTAATCAATCAATCAATCTTGTTTTCTATATACCCTCAAATACTGTCGAGAGAATAGTCAGAGAAGAAAGGGGAAAAAAGAGAAAAAATATGTCAGATCAACCTCGGGTTGACGGAATGGAATACTTCCAAGCTGTAAATACTTGTATATATTTTTTGTATTTCACCTATATTTAGAAAATAAAGTATTATTTAATATTTAGTATTATTACTACGATTTATAAATTTCCGTGGACATCCTAAAAATAACAAACGCCAATTGAAGATGTCAACGTCCATTTTATGTTATCATCCATGTCACGCTTGCGATACTTTGCCTGTCTAGCATCACTATTTGTTTTTAGAAAACACACTTATTCTCTTTGTACCTGCAAATAAATATTTTGGTGTTTTATTAAACAAAAATCTATAAAAAATTAAGGGGTTTTAAAATGGACGAATTTGTGGAATTCAACGACAAAAGTGAAATGTATTGAAAACTATTGAGGTTAAAGAAATTTATCGAGAACATTTTGATTTTGAGGATATGTTGATAACTCGTACGAAAACAATAATACATTCATCACAATATAACGGATAGATAAATACCGTAGTTTTCTAGAATGATGATGATGTCATTAAATATTTCCTCTACAGCCAAAAGTCACTCAACATTTTACTTGTTTAAAACACTCAGGTAAAAATATTATTTAGTACAGTCCTGATGTCTAAAATAACTGATAAAATGTCTTCAATAACCAATTCGAGGGAAGTAAAACATTATTTGAATTAAATTTATAAAATATAAAATGTTATTATGTGATTTATTTAACTTCTCCAACCGAATTAATTGTTTATATTTAGCTTTGCATTTTGAGAGTAAAGTGGAACTCCAAAAAGGTGGCAGCTGAGCCCAGAAACGGGGGAAACCGGAGAAGTTCAATTAATCACCAAACTATATTCAATAAAATAATCAAATGAATCGAGGAGCTGGATATTACAATATTTATAGTAGACTTAAACAGTTCTAAAAATACGTCATTGTGTGGTTTGATAAAATTTTATTAATTTTATAGTTCATTTGGCACTTAAATATTCAGAGATTTGATGAAGAATGCTGTCGAAATTCAGGTGAAATTTTTATTAATACTACAACTACGTGGATGAAGCATATAATAAATTATATGCCAAATGGTTTTTTAAATTACTGGGTTATTCTGTAAATTTTTTTTCTAAAATATGTACTAATAACAAAACGAAACACTTTATAATAATATATTAATAATAATAAAAGATTCATTTTTTTCGGTAGAAATTGAGGGCACGGTTTCATAACGAATTTTATTCAAAAAAATGGAAGACGAGACAGGCAGATTGTAACATGTGTGCCAAATCTTTCCAATTTCCAGTCTCCTCCTCATCGATGGAATACGTATCGAAGGGAAAATACAATCAATTTGATGATACATTTTTAGGGATGTTTTTATACAATTTGATTATATGCAATATGTGTATAAACAAATTGATAAGCTGAAGTTAATGTGGGACTATAAATATAATTGTATTGTAACGCATTTGTGTATTTATGTCCTTTATTTTATGATTTGACAAAAAAGTATAAAAAATCATTCATTTTAAACCTTTGGCCAAATTAACCAGAGAATAAAACATACAAAAGCGTGTGAACTCTAACAATTATCAGACTAGTTTTTATGCGTTTTGGAACTTGAATAAGCGATATTCAGAATTCTTAAATGATACTACTTTTAAATCGATGTTTTGCTCTCGTATAACTTGGATTTTTCCTTATCGTTTCAAAAATATTTTCGGATTCCCGCTCCGTTCTGCTTATTGAATGTCAAAATACACGATAGGCATAGGGATAAAAGAAGTGGCCCCAAGGCCTTCCGAACCTCGACCTGAGGTCTATAGTGCTTCCATAATTTTGTAACTCATAGGCCATCTTCATTAATGAACCTTCATAGCCTTGCCAGCGGCCCCTTAGTGTAGGATCTTGATTGCTTTTTCCTCTACTAATTTCAATAATCTACAACTACATAGACCCTCCCAGCAACACAAAATGTGTTCTGCGGTCTTCTCTTTTCCGTGCCAGTATCGCCACAGTGTTACTTCTGCCTGCACACTCCTATTCGGAGCATGTGCCGAGCAATGCTCTGTAAGGATTCCAACCAGAAACCTAGTTCTGTTGCAGTGACACTCCAGTAATTCCTTTTAGAATCTGTTCGCGTGTCTCATACCTAGAGTATCGTTCCACCAAGTTTTGAACTCATTAAGTATCCACGTTTGGATGTATCCATTTTTGTGAAAGTCGTTTCGGGGTCAAAGGAATTCCTATTGGCTCCTTTTTTTGGCCATCATGTCCTCTCCTCATTGCCTATATGTCCCGAATGGCCAGCTCCCATGCGAGGGTCAGGTCATTGGTATCACAGACTTCTGCCCGGGATTCCATACAATTCCATAAGCTTTTTGCCTTTACTTCGCATAAGATTAAGGCAATAAGTGCCGCCTGAATTGTGAATGTGTTCTTTCCCTTTTTATTTCTCTGGCGCAGTCAATTGCTACGATTTCAGTGTGATAAACTACAGTGCTATCTAAGTTCAAAGTCAGTTCGGTCTCTGGATTCATCCCGAGGACTCCAGCTCCCGTTTCTCTATCCGTTTTTGAGCCGTCAGTATGGCAATATGAATAGAGGTACTCCTTTGGCCCCTTCTTCCCTTTTTCATATGAGTACTGGTTGGAGAAGTTATATTTTCGAATAATGGCATCGATTGGCCTGCATCTGCTTGTATCTCTTACCCCAGTTCCCTTTGTTACATGGTCTTTCCTTGTAATAGTCATCTTTGGGGGGGTCGGCGGCCGCAACGGTTTAGGCGTTGACACGGCGCTCATAGGTAAGGTAAAGGTCCCGGGTTCGAATCCAGCGGCCATGCATTCGAACTCGACATACTTACAAATGTTTTTTTTTTCAAAAACACCGGTACCCTAAGGGTTATATGACCTCTGTTGTTGCGAACTCTCGTTAAAAAAAAGTCATTTTAGCATATTAAGTCGGTAAATTTTTGTGACTCAAATGCTATTTCGAAACTACCATCATAATATCGATACTTCTACGGTATGGGGTCTGTTAACCATTCTGTCACTTCGTAAGCCCTGACTGTCACGAAACCGACATGATAGAAAAGATAGAAAATATTTTTTCTAAGCTTTTTAATTCCATTTACCCTAACTAATAAACTCTGATGAAAAACTTTTGAAATGTACTAGTAAATCCTTACCTTGTCCTTTCCATTTTTCTTTTTGTTAGCAAATTACATGTAAATCGAAAATATACGTTGTTAAATGATAAGTAGTTTGTATTCTGTGTTATAAATTGCTGAAAGCAGTTTGAACGGAATTAAGCCTTCATCGATAATGACATCATTTATAGAATTTATCTCCAGCAATTGTTTGCTATTAAGACAGAATATTTATTTGACGTTATGCCCTACGTTTAGCATTAGGCTACCATAGAATGCGATATGAGATGATAAACTTTACTTACATAGTCAGTGAAATATGCATAGTTTTTAAGCCAAAACCAGAATTAAAGTATTAACCCATTGTATTACCAAGCAATTTATATCAGGTAATTTAACAAATAAATCCACATTTGACAAATAGACTATGAGTCTAATTAAGGGTAACGAAAACTAGTGTGGTACAAAGCAGTAAACATATTTTACAAGAGAAAATAAAGCGACTGATAATACGTTACAGGAGTTTACGTGACGGGCGATTCTATCTCTGCATAATGGCCTTCTACAAATTGCAATACCATAGCTTTCTTGATACCATCTTCCGGTGAGATAAGAACCTTAAAAATAGTTAGAATTGAGAACAATGGTTCCTTTTTATGTATATCTCTTAATAAAATAGAGACAAAGACATTCCCTAAAAACTTATAAATTGAAAAGAGTGGCTTTACCGATGCAATAAAAGCAAAATCGCTTTTCGTAGGCGTTTTATTTTTGTACTGGCTGAGAACGGGAATAAGCGAGAACATCATGAGATTGTACCTGGTCGTCGTGAAATCAAATTGTGCCTTGCATGAGCCCTTTTCGAGATTGCTGTTGGGTTAAAAGCTTTGTTCAATCCAACGTATAGATTTCCCTCGCCGTCCGACATACATTTATATACTTTATTGATAGGATGTTAAGATAATTTCATGGAGGAAAAGGCCTTTTTCCACTTGCCATATATTCACTCGTTGATTGCGATATTGATTATATTTGTAAGCAAAAGGAGATTTGAAATCTACATTCGCTTAAAATAAATATGATAAATAGATAATGCTGCAGTGTTTTGAAATCACGGGGTGGTGGAGTACTCGGTATTTCTCACTTTTTACACCTGTTATACAATCAATATTTCGCAATCTACCCTCTCACACTAAATATTAACGCTAATAAATACATTCACTCTAAAAACACACTATAGACACAAAAATATCTTACTATATACAATAAGACAACCCTATTTCCTTCAAGAATTGAAACGTGTATTCGTTACCGCACACTTCTCGTATTCTTACGCGCTCTCTATATGGAGCCAAGGAATGCACCCATCAATTAGGAAGAGAATGCAATTAGGAAGGAAATACAGCCTACTTTTTCATTTCTTTCCTTGTAATTTGTAATATTATCTCAATTTATTTAAGTTTTTTGTTAATTTATATTATTACTTGTATTTCTATTTTCATGTTATTGCTATAATTTATATTCATTGTTATTAAAATATCTGATCAATATATGTAATTGAGAACACTTCCCCTCAAACGATGATTTGTGTTGTTGTTATATTATAACAATAAGCATTTTTTTAACGAGGGTAGAGGTCATATACCTTAGGGTGCCGGGGTTTTGAAAAAAAAGCCCATTTGTAAGTATGTCGGGTTCGAATGCAGGACCGCTGGATTCGAACCCGGGACCTTTACCTTACAGTGATTAGCGCCGTGTCAACGCCTAAACCGTTGCGGCCACCGACACCCCAAGGATTATTAGTCCTGCTGCAGTTTGAAGTCAGGCCAAAGCAAATTTGTCTTACTAAAACTCTATAAGTTTACTAACAGAGATTAATCGTTTGATAGATACCTATCTTCTTGGCGTTCCTAACTCGCGACTTGTGTTACTTCAGGCACGTTTCGGCATTTCGCCATCTTCTGTGTTTGGGAGAATTTTATGGAATGAGATTAGTTATGAAAGGTCGTGGATAGTGTGGGGGCTGTGTAGATATGAGTGTTGTTTGTCGGTGTGTGTGATGGATTAAATCGGGGTCTTTTTGATCGTTCTAGTTCGTCTTTTTTGATCTTCGGCCCTTTTCTTCTTTAATTTATATAACGTTTTAAATGGTGTGAACGATATCTGTTAGTTATTGTGAATTGTTTTATTTATGAACTTTTCTGTGTTGTGTTATGTTCATATATTACTTTCCGAGTATGTCTATTTGTTGACCTTTTTGGAAGTTATGTAGTACTTTCATACCTGTTTTATTGTCGATGGTTCGTGCGTGTTTTCTATTAGGGGTTGCGTAATTCCGATTTTCCGACATTTTACCTAAATAATTTGAAAGTTCTTTGTATCTTTTATTTTTCCTCCTGTCGTGTTTATATTTCATTATTTTCTAGTTGGCCCGTTTTGTAGATGTTTTGCCACAGTAATTTTCCTATAGTGTTTGTGGTTTTCAGTACTGTTTTTATTCCTATTTTTTTTAATATTTAAAACTTCTTTTCCTATGCCCTTTGAACTATTAATACAAATATCATTATTTTAAATTAATGTACAATAAATAAAATAAGTAAATAAATAATAAAATAATTGTTAGATTTTTTTAGTAAGACGTTATTGACTGTTTTATTATTACTGTTATAAACTCATTCAAGAGTTTAATTATGATGAATTAATTATTTGTTGTCTTCGTTTAAACATTCTGTCTGTAACTAAGAAAAGTTTTAAATATACATTTAATCAATTCAATCAACAAGCAAAGCAAATTTTGTGTTACATTTTTACATAAAACGCACTTTTTAGTTTTTATTTATAATTCTGCCTTAATAACATAGAGAATTTGTAAGCATAAAGTTACACAATTAACAGACGAAGGATTTTGTTTAACCGAGCTCATTTTTAAAATTTAGTTTGATGACCCTGCCATAAAACCAAATTTATTTAAATGGGTATTATTTTAACTCCGATTAAAACTTCCCAATAGTCATGGTTTGTTTAAATGTTCGATACTTCTTGTGCACAAAAATCTCCATTCTTAGACTTTTTAATAAAACACCGTTTGATAGTTTTTTTATAGCCGCTGTGAACTCATTCTTGACTTTTGAATGAATATCCATATTTTCTGACGTTCTAAGCCATTTCATCTTCCATTCGCGGACAAACGACACTCCTTAGTATTTTTATAGATAAGAAAACAAATTTGTTTACTTTAATGTTGTATTCTTATTGTAAACTAATTTTTAATACACACGATTGACTACTTCCGATGAAAAATATTTAAAAACTACTTTACAATTAAGCGAATAAGAAGATTGTTGGAATATATGCAAATAAACATATAAATAATTTTAAAAATCCATAATCTTTACTTATTTATTGTACATTTTAACCTTTTGCAATTAGTAAACTTATGATGCTGGTATTTATTGGAGATGGATACTAGAAATTCGGGGTTTATTGTTCTCCAAGCAATGAAGACTTCTGGTTTATTGTTCTTTCCTAGTTCCTTGGTTGAGAACAATCGACTCGATCCTTCTCCTAAGAAGTACTAAGTTACTGACTGTCTTTGCTAAATTCCCACTCTTCGATTTTCTTCGAAGATGATATGGGTGTCTGTTCTTTCTCATTGTGTAACCTACAAATGTGGTCATCATTTATGCCCATATTGTGTAGATCAGTAGATGTTTTCTATATCTGTTTCTTCCTATCCCTCTTCTGAGTTTCTCTCTAACTCTAGTTTGCCAATCTTGAGGGTTGTTTTACACCATAAGCTTACTGTGTTTTGAGTTTATTTTGTTTTTCTTTTGTCTTTTTTGGTTTATTCTGTGCTGAAAGATCCTGTGTTTGGTTTTGTTATTCCAAGAATAAATTCAGGACCTTTATGATCTTGCAGATCCTTCTCTGACCAGTGTGTCTGCAGTTTCGTTACCTAAAATTCCGTTGTGCCCCGGTACCCTATATATCATCGGTTTGTACAATTAGTAAAAAATTGGTATGAAATTGATAAAATGGGATTTTTGTATTTGTGATTTTGATGATAACACTACTATGCCAAAACAGGGCAGATTCGTATAAAATATGAAACCATAATATAATTGTTTAGATCATTGTATTCTGCCGGGGAAAGCGTGGCTAGAACAAGGTGGCATCGGGTCACTTATTGGGTCGGTCTTCACTCGCGGGTTTTTTTTCCTTATGATCTTTGCATATTAGCCATGACGAATTCTTAAGTTCAAATTGGGGGTTATCGGGAAAAAAGGGCCAGAGGCGACTGTGGGAATCGAACCCACGACCGCGGCGTGAGAATCTCTCATGCTAACCTCACGGCTACCGCGGTACCCTACTCGCGGGTTTGAGTAGTCAACAGACCGCCGAGTGAAGGTAGGCCAAACAAGTGACCCAATGCCGGCTAAGCAAGAGCATTGCTAGTGTTAAGATAAAAAACTGCGAAAGATCTATCCTAGATGAAACCTCAACAGGAGATGACGTCGTTCAGCTCCAGAAAATGTTGGATTTACCGTCGAAATCAAGACTCTCGCAGTTCAACACCAAGCCTTCACGTAACTTCGGTGCTCATATTATCGTACATGATAGTATCCCTGTAAAATCTGTATAAATAGGTTAAAGGGAGAGATCACGCAACATTTACTCTTAAAAATTTTCCGGTTTTTCAACCCATAAGAAGTTGCCCCTGAGCATTCAAAGACAAATTTGAACCTCGAAAACTCCAATACAATATGGTTTCCAATCCACATTTCTTTTGTTTAGGTCACTCTTACCAAATAATGGGGAAGTAATGATTTGAGGGAAGAAAACGTGTATGGGACTGCGTGAGTGTACCAAGAGAAATAGCCATAGAGAAGAAATTATCTGTATTATGGTTTCTAAGAATTAATAAGGATACGTAGGACAGAAGGTTAACAAAGAATCTGATCGGGAAACACCCTAGGGTGTTTCACATAGCACTAGTAGAAATCTCAGAGCAAATAAGAAAAATTAACAATTGCAGAATTGATCAAATTAAGCCTGGTGGAACATCTTCCTGGAAAAAAGCATACGATATCATCAAAAAGTCTTTTCTAAACTAACAACACACGATCTGCAATAAAGCTGGGAAAACTTTGGATGAATTCAGTTGTGTTAATTGGACATATAGTTGGGCATTTGAAAATATTGGAAGTGACAGAAGATGGGATGTGCAGATTCTGCCAAGGAGATGAGGAAACGGCAATATACATTATACCTTAATGTGAAAGTTTAGTCAGAAGGCTTCTTGTGGACAAAGAAAGCTCATTCTTGCAAATAAAACTGACTATGGAGGCTAACAAAAAGCCTATAGCAAGATTAGTGAGATATACGTCATGTCAGAAGGGGCATATAGACCTAGTTTATGAACCCATGTTTTTAGCTACTTCAAACAAATCTATCTGTGTTATGTTTTTCTTATGAGTTTTTACTTTCATGCATTATTCTGTCACTAATATTATTAATTTATTTAAAAAGCCAGGTTTTTAGGTTGAAACAAAACTCTAATTAAGTTTGGTGAAAGTGTTGTTAGGCGGAATATTAGGGTTATAAGAACGGCTCAGCTAAATGCTTGGGGTTGTACTTTGTCATAGTTTCGAGTCATTCGAGCCTGTTATCGTTGTGACCCTTGGCGATAGGAGATAATCTCGTCATTAACCGCTGGAAAGGCCGTTTGCGCCTATGTCGCCTTGGGTACGCGTGTGTGGCAATGCCCTCACTAAATGTGACCCTTCGCTCATAGTCGGTTGATAGCAATGGCCAGACGTTAACAGGGTATAAAAAAAAATTCCTTCGATCCTTTCAACCTTTTCGTCTGGATAAGCTTAATGATTTACGGCCATCGGCCTTAAAACCCCTTAAGACGCCGATAATCAGCTTTATACCCGGCCGAGGGGGGGAAATAAAGGCCGGGAACAAAGAAAACGGAACCCGATGACTGGTCCGCCCTCCCAGCTATATTAAGCGGATTAATTGTTGCACATGGACAAGGTTTTCTCCCACTTCTTAACAACCATGTACCCTGATCATAACATTTCTGATCTTTTTCAAACTTTGTCAATGAAGTTTTTCAGTGCAGACATGTTAGTTTTTAGTAAAAGAAAATACCCAGCCTCATATTCTTAAGCTTATCCAAAAAATTATAAAAAATTGTGGATCAGATGATATTGTTTCATATATGTTGTTTCTATTAACTGAAGAGTTTTTGGCGAGATTACAAAACTTAAAAAACAATATATTTTGATAGTAATGAAAAGCGAAGCCAAACCCACCATAGTAGACAAACTGGAATTTAAGGAACATATTGGTACCACTGTTAAAAAGCTACACGAGCATTAATAGTGTGTGGAAAAACAACAGGAAACAAGGATGTACACCATGATGGTGAGACCTATCCTGACATATGGCTTGGGCTGCTAACCTACAGCTAATAATAAAACAGAGAGATTTCACGAAAATACACAGGCTCACATGCTTTGCATAAGTGGAACAATGAGAACATGCCCCCTAACTGGTAAGGGGAAACTATTGGATTAACTCCCCCCGCCATATAATAATGGGACAACAGAAATCTATGTATTATCAGGAAAAACCTCTACAGGGCTAAAACTAAATTGAAGAAATAGCAACAGCATATTAAAGGGACATCTTTAATCCAGGAAAAAACCTCCCCATTGGGAACAGTACTTGTGCTGGGACATTGACGGATCTAGAACGCAGGAAGTGTCGGGGACAGGAGTGTTCCGTCCCGGAACCAAATACTCAGAGCCATGGAAAAATACACCAGTACCTTCCAGGCTGAAGTCCATGTATTGAGACATGTACCCAGTTCAATCTGAACAAAGGGTACAAAAACGAGAATACAGCTACCAAGTCAGATAGCCAAGTTCAAACATCATTGGCTCAAAGATGGTGCTGATTTGCGAACCGGGGATAAAATAGCTCTTAAGGCCACAGTAAACTCACCCCGAATGGTACATCTACATCTACATCTACATATTAAATAAAATAATCACTCTTTCCACTGTTCAGCCGTGCCATCGTTTTGTAGGCATAATTGCTGCCTTGAGCAAAAAAGTGATGCTCCATTGTATTCCTAGATGTGAATCAAGCCTTCGATCTGGTATGGCAATCTGGAATCTCTGGAAGATTAAAACAGTCCTCCCTTTTACCTACTACCTGTTCTAAAATCCTACCTAATCACCAGATTCTGTATTTGATGTATTGTAAGTTTTTTGATTGTTCTAGTCGGTCTTTTTGTTATTCAGCCCTTTGCGTTTTGAACTTTTCGGATGTGTTTAATAGAATAAACTATGTTTGTAAACATTGTTAATTTATTTTTAGTTGGTGTACGAGTGGATCGAAGTCACGATAGCTCAAGCGGTAGAGCAGCGGTGTATTTAGCCGAAGGTCGTGGGTTCGAATCTCGCTCGAGACACTGACTTTTTTAATCCTTTTTAAAAAAGATGGTTCCTACTCACATTAAGTTGTTTCGCAACAATCCGGATTTCGAGCCCTTTAGCTCATCGTCAGGTTGAAGGGTTTCCACAAACACGTCTCTCAACATGAATTGCAGNCAGCAGCCTTTTGAGACCATGGGTGGGAAGAATCCGCTGGAATCATAGTGCAGTTATCTGATAGTTCTCTGCATATGGTCGGGAACATTAGAGGATCTCGAAGAATTCCTCCAACTAATTTATTCTCTACACCGTAATATAAATTTTACATTGGAAATTAACAAAGATGCTTGTTTGAACTTTTTAGACCTAAAATTGTCCATAATAAACTACCTAATAGAAATAGATGTATATAGAAAACCCACAACTACAGACACTAACGATGAGCTAAAGGGCTCGAAATCCGGATTGTTGCTAAACAACTTAATGTGAGTAGGAACCATCTTTTTTAAAAAGGATTGAACTCCACACTCACCCCATCATTTATAATCTCTACTGACTTTTTTATGTCAAATAATACCTTACATAAAGATCAATTAATTGAAAGAAGTCATTTGGCCAATCGGAGCACGAACTCTAATGGATTGTTAATTACAACATTTTACAACTAGTTTAAAGGTTATGTTTTGGTGCGTCAAAAATTGACAATTGCATAATAACGACCCAAACAGGTCAGTTTATTGATTACCTAAATAAATCTAGTAATTAAACATAAAGAAAAACTTCTAAAAAATTCAGGCATTTATTTGCTGTTTTATAATTTCATTATGACCTCATTGATATTTTCCATATTTAAACCTCGCGCTCGTCATTATTTATGCCGGTCTTGGGTTTTGACGGCATTTAACCCAGGCTATAGGGGGAGAGAATTTATTGCGACCCAATTATTGTATTAAAAGTCCTAATAAAGAAGGATAATTTTTACCTGTCCTATATGTGGTGATTTATTATCTTATTTATTATTAGTGTTTACTTTATGAAAATTGATATGGAAGTGAAAAAAATAATTGATTTATTATTAATTGAATTAATTAATGAATGAACTAATCGGGGCCACTGATTTTTAGCAAGATAATACGACCAATCTTAAATTTACACGACTGTTTAATGATTTTTAAATATATAGCAACTTAGGTCCACTAAATTGCTTATAAACTTCAGAATTACTGACTGTAGAAAAATATGGTTCGTGCCACCTGAAAGAACGTTAAATGTGCTGTAAGGAAACCTATTTACATTCCAGTATTGATGAAAAAATTCTGCTAGAAAAATTAAGAAAAAACAAAAATGTTGAAATTAGGAATTTTTTAAAATGTTGGATTGGTAACTGTTAATAACTACAAACCCCGGGAGCTTTGCAAATTCCCTCAAAGGATCTCCATTCAATTAGCTTCCAGCGTTAGACCCAACTTTTTGTATTGCGCTTCTGGAAGGCCCAAAAAGTTTGCATTTTGTTGAAAAAAAAACAGGTGTCGATGAATGGGGGCACGTTCAATTTGTCCAGGAAATCCGTCTGGCTCTAGAGTTTCGTGTCAGTTCTTTAATGTTCAATTCAATCAGTTTGCTTTATGTTTTCAGCTGACAACTTCCTCAGGTTGGAGATTTAAATTATGTCTTTGTTTTGCACATCTTGCCGACATGCATTTCATTTACGGTTACTGCAACGGTAATGCCAAGCTGCAAGGGGAGAATACCAAGCTCATTTTCCACATTGAGATGTTCCAGCAAATCGCACCTTCCAACGAATTCATCAGAGGCTGAGGGAAACTGGTTCTTTCACCCGAAGAAAGAGAAGGAAGACAATCAGTGAATTGATGTAGATGAGGAAATTTTGCGTTCTGTTGATCATGATACCGAAACCAGTACACGTGCGTTATGTATAGACCTTGGTTTTTCACAATGGATAGGTTGGGATACCGTCCGTCGGGAAGAATTGTACCCTTACCAGTTTACGAGGGTGATTGATGTAGATGAGAAAAAAATCAACTCACTGCTGGTGGTCATTTCGTTCCAAACTTTCCACCCTCGTAAAAGAGTGAAAGAACCAGTTTCCCTTTTTGTTGCATATGGCGAGTAGAAACACCTCCTGAAATTTCCAACACTTATCGCCAGTCACCAGTCATATTGGCTGGAAAAACATTACAAGAAATTAAAAGGATTAAAACGTGAAAAGAATTGAAAAAATCAACACTATCATTAAAAAATAAAATTCAAATGACAGGACATGCAGCAGTTTTGACAGCAGGTGCTTATTGCAGCAACTTTTAGTCTCTTTAGTTGACACTCTCTGGTGTGATTCCAAGTCAAGTTTTCAACTTTTGCTTTAGCTTAATCCCGGAAAAGATCANATTATTTCTATTACAAAATAAACTTTTAATGTATGATTTATCCATGTGCTTTTTTTTCAAAGCATTAAAATGGTTCCACACTTCACGTATATTGTTTGAATAGCAATTGTTTTATTACATTGTCCGATATTGCTTAAATTTTGTCTCAAGTAGTGTGTTAGTTTCTCAATTTGAAAAACCCAATAGGGAAAAATCTATATAAGTTTCCTGTTTACTTGGTGAATCTGATTGAGAAAATATTCTAAATCAATATTTTAATGTTATAAATGGGGTATAAATCAACACAGGTTGCCAATTTGAGCTTTAAGAAATGTAAAAAAAGTTTTGTTTTTAATTTCTTCTGAATCTTACTGAAAACTACCGTGCATTCTGCTTTCCCAGGCACCTTCCAGGACCCAGTGTCAATAAAGAAACGATAGTACTGTAATAAGAGGAATTAGGTGTCCTCCCAGGGGCCGTAATTGTACCGGTACGGCACCAAAGGGTAATAACCATTGGAGGTGGGTGCTTTCACGAAGCCCGAGGTAATTATAAATAAAGGAAAAAACGGTAATGAGACTCATCCGAGAAACGGATGCTGCCGGATCGAATGAAATTACTGTGTGTTTTGGCAAGAATGATGCAATGCTTGCTTTCCAGAGGGTATTTTTTTTGTTATTATTTAATTAAACATCACGGGCGGAACCCATGCCCGTAAGTGACTCTAGGGGTCAGCTAGATGGCATATTCTTCGGTCTGTTATTTTTAAATATTTATAATTGCAATAAGTTAAATTGACTTTTTGTTTTTGTAGACCAAAACGGAACCGTCACTCGATTTATTAGCAAGAAATTATCTAAGACTACTTTAAGAGAACACTATATGGTGGGATATTGTATTATGTAGTATTAATAACTTATTCTCCAAAGGAGATGCTCCGCGAACATGAGCCGGGGACGAAGAATTGTCCTCCTGGGCCAAACCCCTCGCAGGTGCGCTTTGTGCAGAGAAATATTGCTCGATGTGTCTCATTTAATAGAAGCTTCTCAAGCCCTGGCGCCTTTCAGAGAGCGTGTAGGCATGCCGCTGAATTTAGTTTTCGGGCATAATAGTGAGTTTCTGGGCTCCATGTTCCGCTTTTTGGAGAACCTGTGTCTTTTTGAAAAATTGTACTTAGATCTGTTTTATTTGATTGTGTGTGTATTTAGTAGTGTGACTGGAGAGGGGCTGATGGTGAAATATATCGTCCCACCAGGATTGTGGAGGTCAACTATGAAAGTTTTGGTATAGCGTTTTAGGTCAGCAGTGTGAAAGGTGTAAAGGAGTATTGCAAGGTTGTATTGAGGAACATCAACGTGGATGTAAAATTGAAAATGTAGAAGAACTTTGGACTGTATGATAGCAAAGAAAGTATATGTTGGCTTTCCCTAGGTTGCCTAGCAGGTAGGTTACTGCATTCAGGAAGTCACCCGGGAAGTACTGTTTTTACTCAAAACGGTTGTAACCATGAGCTTGGTCTATAACCGTGTTATAGTGGTAGTGAAGTACCGAACTGGTGGTATAGTAATGGGGTTAGTTCGAGTATGCAGCGATGACTGAACCTTACAGGCAAGATTTGGGCCTCACAAATAAAAATAATTCCATATAATCAATGATGGCCAAGCAACAATACCGCTGCCAAGCATATCTCTATGATGTTTCTGATTCTTATTATACATTGTATGAAAAATCAATAAAGACATTTTTCTATCTAACTAGTCAGTAATAAAATAAGTAAATTGATATATAAAAATTAAATAATTTAGTAATACAGAAATATAGGGGGAAAAACTTTTTAAAACTGAAGTAATAAATAAAGATGTTTTTACATTTACTGAAAACAATCTTTCAACTCTAAAAGAAATAAGAGATTGTATATCATTCCCTAGTTGTTTGTTTTCTACAGTTATAATTAAATATAAAAGGTGTTTTTTTACGAAGATCTGAATGTACAATAAGTCAAGAAAGGAAGCTAGCATATTAATTTACTTTACGTGCTTTTCTGTTTTTACAACTCGAAGCAAAGCGTGTCACTCTCAAAGAATAATTACAGTCAAACTGACGAGAAAAGGGAAAATTTGTCTTTTTGACCAGCTTCGTCTTACTTTGTATCTTACTCTTGTGAGTTACACTTGCATTTTTAATGCTAAAAGCCAATGATATGGGTGATGAAAACGTCATTTATCATAATTTGAGCCTTACGCGCACATGGTTCTACTTCTTTGAGCCTTACTTCTTACTTGTAAAGGACTTTACTACGATCATTTCCTTATCTCTCGTAATACAAAATTTAAATATTTAAATTATTTAAACAATGAATAAAACTCGTTTACATATTTAGAAAATATAGTAATTAGAATATAAATAATAATAAATAATTTTAATTTGGGTGGCCGAGTGGTTTGAGTGTCCGACTCATGGTTTTGTTTTAATCCGTTCAAAAGTTATGATTGTTGTAGTTATGTGTGTAGTGTATTTAAGAAAAACACGTTCCTTTACATAGAACCAGAAATTCATTCAATCAAACGTAATTTTTCCAACTTTTGACCCCATTTTTAGATTTAACACCGAATTTGCCTTTTTGATTAGTCCATTTATGTTCTTAGAATTACCAGTTTACTTACAAAATAATTGCACAGACATATTGAAATTTGCGAAATGGTATTTTGGATCAAGTTCTTTAAACCGCAGCTCCCTTGCATTACATTTTATACTGTAAAAATGGTCAAAAGTTGGGAAAAGTTAGAGTAGAGAAAATTCAGAGTTAAAAAAAAAGTGTTTTTCTTAAATAAACACTAAAAAAATCGTCTTTTAAACGGATTGAGTTAAAAACATGAGGCTTACAGAGTTCTAATTCACATAGATGTACTGTCACTGAAATGCTTTTTGAACACGACGAGCTGACCACCCTGTATATTTAATGTGGGAAATTCAGGGCCGACAAACAGCTGAATCGCCTGGCCTCTACGCGTTTGTAATTTTTTCTAGGCCTTTCAAGCACATTTTTCAACCTGCAGCCATTTCTCGAGCTGCTACTGACTCCCTGCTTTTGTATTAAAATTAAGTCGATATCGTGAAACGCTAGCCCCTCTTTTGTACCTCAAGTTGTCAACTACCGAATAGATATAAGCATGCAATACGTATTATATAAACATAGAAGTCTAGTCACATTCACTCCGTCAGAGTACCGGATATGCCATAGGGCAGGGCTGAACCCTTTGGATTCTCGCTAATACATTTTACTCTCCAGCCTTCACACAATTACGCCTGAATAATCCATGTTCTTCGGGGCGGGGCTAAATAATGTCTTTCTTTCATGCTAATACATGACATTCATTCCAATAAAGTAACAAAAACTAACCACAAACGCGACATACATTTAAAAATTCCTATAGCCGTGAGTTACAAGGACATTGCTTGCCGCTGTGCCCCAAGACGATATATCAAAATATACCAAAGACAAACGTACAATGTTTTTTTACCCTAGGTAAAGCCTGTTAGTAAGACTTGAAAAAAAAGTCCCCGGCACATGGCAACCTCAGACACCGCAGCCGAGACAAGACCACTCCGCCACCGACCAAGAAGCACCGTCTAACAAACCCCAGATCCGACGGTATCAAAATATTGCCTATACAAAACGTCAAGCCTTTTACGATTAAAAATATGCTCGACCGTTACTTTATTACTCCATGACGGGCACCTAGGCGGTCGCTTTCCGGCCAGAAGGTGCCCGCGAGTTATTTTTTTATGGCCTATGCACTGTCATGTCAATATGGTCTTTACCCGTACACAGGGAAGCTGTTTGTCACCTCTTTTATGGTTCATTACAGTAATTCAGGTTTCTAAAGTCAATTATTTTCAGATGATGATACCATAATGCTCACACCGTAGATCTTATCAATAGGATCTCTTCCAGGTTTGAGAACAAGGTAATCCTTATTTGGATACCAGTACATAAAGGACACTGTGGTAATGAAAAGGCGGATAGCCTGGCCAAAGAAGGTTCTAATACTGCGTTTATCGGGCCATAACCGGTATTACTTCACTCTATGAGCACAGCGAAAGAGAGTATTAATAACTGGGGCATGAAACAATTCCTTAAGGAGTGGAATTTATCCCCCGGACACAGGCAATCAAAAGAGTTTGTTAAGGTGATCAAACCAGCAGAATTGAAATGACTATTCTCTATCTCAAGGAAGGGAATTAGGAGGCTGATTGGTATTCTGACGGGCCACTGCCCTCTGAGGAGACACCTCTCCATAATGGGTATTCTACCAGATCCCTTTGTGCGAAATAAAAAAAAAACGGCAAGGTACTACTTCGCTGAGTGTGATAGGTATGATAGGTCCAGATTTGAAATCTTTGAAGGGGTGGACATCACCAAATCACTCCCCGAGATAAAATAGTCCAGAATCTTGGGGTTTGTGAATAGGTCCAAGAGATTTATGCAGGACACGTGAACCGACCAAGTCCCGGACCTTTTAGGGAGTCTAGTCTACCCAGGCATTTAACCCCTCGGGACTTGGTCGCCCACCCTGCATAATATATATATGTATATGGTATTTACCCTTTTTGACCTGGTCTCAGGTCGTAACCTGCCACAATTCAGCAGAGTTATTTCTATTTCTTAGCCCAGCAGTTTTTCCATTCTCCTGTTACAGTATTTGAAATTAATAGTTTCAAATCCTTTGAGTATAGGTTGGGAAGCGACGTTAGGACATCCACGGCTTAATTAGTAACCCTGTCTGATTCTTCGTCGCCATGTTACCGGGAACCCATGCCAACACGACCTTCTTCTCAACTGCGTCGAGGTCTTTTAACTGTTCTTTTATTTTATTTATTCCATGGTTCTAGGAGGCTCGTCTCTTCTGAGCTTCTGGACCGCACTGAGCGGTCGGTACGGAACAAAAAAGTGAGGTGGTTTTTTTTGACCATGCTCAGCGCGAGCGATAAGGTATCTCTGTACTCATCTTTTAGGGCTTCAAACGTTATTTTAAATTAATCCATATTTGCTTAGTGGTCATAATCGACTTTTTTTATTATTTTTTAATCTTTTAACGTGAGTTTTAACGGGGATAATTAGTGATTGGATGAATGAATTGCTTATAAAATTTGCACATATTTAGAATTTGAGAGTATGAATGTGTAATACAACCGGAGGGTTGGTTTGTAAGTAATCTTATCGTCATTTTAAAGAAGGCTTTACCTAAGAATTAAAGAAATGTAGAGGGAAATTGAATTTTGTTTAATTAAATGAGAAAGTGCATTTTTTTTTATCAAAGAATAGTTCTTCCTTATTCTTTACTATTTAAAGACGGCTTGTTATTACATGAAGCATGGTTCTACTTTCTAATTCCTTTCTATTTATGAAATGCATCGTTGGAGTCGCATTTTCATCCATTTTTGGTCGGTGATTTTTTGAAATATATTTTAGTAAAAAAATAGAACTATTGAGTTTGTGTTAAGGTGACACGAGCGGTTTTTTTTTCAATAAATAACAAATGTACGTTAAAAGATATATAATTAGCGTGACGAACGATAAATCGTATTGAAATATCAGTATGAGTCATACAACACTGATTATTTAAGATAAATGGTCGATGAACCCGTTAAATGAAACACAAATGATTTATTCGTGTTTAATAACAAAAACAAAATCACTTTTTCAAAAAAAAAAAAAATTAGAATAAGAATACGAATAATTTATTGTAGAAACTTAGAGACGATAATACATAGTCAAGATAGAAAGTTAGAAGTTATATCTATGTAGGTTGAATACTTATTTTTGAATATGTTGTAACAATTTGCGGTTAAACAGCTGTAAAGTTTTGACATCCGCTTTGGGAAGTTTTTCACTCTCGTCAGATGAACATACAATTTATATTCATTTCTAGTGCTGTATTTGTTAATGTCATTGTTAACTAATTAATACATGGCACTAAGAGCATCCTCAAGTTGATAAAACTACTCTTACAATTTTCCCAGTACTTGAGGTTTTTAACACACTAATTGCCTTTATTTAGGGAACAAAAATATATTTGGCCGAAGCCGAGTGACCCTATGTCACATTTTATGTGAATAAATAAAATCTTCTTTTTAAATTTAAATTTTTAATTTTTTGTTTAAATTTAAGCTTTAATAAATTTTTTCATTATTTGCACAGTCACTTGATTAGATAACCCTCTTAAATAATAAAAAAATCGAATTTATACGTTTGTTCATTTTTTATTCCTAATAGTTCAATATATTCTGGATTGTCAGAAGCCTCTAATAAATCTCTTATAAGGAACGACCAGGTTCGTTATTCGTTCTAAATCGTTATTTAGAGATTAAAAAATATTATTTTTAGTCTATTAATTTCACTGTTGATTAACATAAAAAGAAAAACGATCTACGATGCGGAAAATCCTTTGGCATGATAAAAGATAAAAGCTAATGAAGTAGGTTTTTATATTTTAACAAACTTTCTGTAAGCAAAGTAGGTCAGAAAATGGCCAAAACTTGGATTTGATCTAGCTTGTGATTCTAGCTTCATAAAACCTATAAAAGCCTTAAAAAATTCATTTTGTAACTGTATCAAACATTAAAAATGGACTATTATTTCCATTAAAAAAAGATATTAATTTCTGACAAATAATTTTACTATGTTGTGTAATTTCTTATAGAAATATATATTTTCAATATTTTTATGGTATATACCCGTAAAAAGCTACGATCTTCTTCTTTTAAATGTTATATTTGACGTTAAAATCCTTTTAGCTACTTTTGAATTATAGCCGTTTCAATCGGATTATCGATACCGACATATCAAGAATCGTAAAAATTTTAGGGGTCAAAAAATTGATAAATTTCAAATCACAAAAATATAAATGTAGGGGTCTCTAGAAAGAAAAATATACGGGTTTTAGAAATTGTTTGGTTATTGATAAACTTTGATAGCTTTTATCTTATTTTTCTTGCAATCTACATAAAAATGCTGTAAAATGATAAATTCGCATTGTAGATTTGAGGAGAGGAACGGCGAAATAAAAATCTTGAAAAACGGAAAATTTCAACTTCCAAAAAAAGTTTTTGGCGAAACCAGAACTTATTCACAAGAAGTGGTGGATACGCGTGTAGAACGACTAAAAACCGTGACCCACCATCCTAGTCGTCCCTTTTGATCGTTTTGGTTTTTGCCCGGTTTAAATGTAATCCATTTGCACCAAACCGGACTTTTAGGTTCAATATTGCTTTAGAATTTTTAGAAGAAAGTCTTAGAAGTTTTACCTGTGCGACTTCAGATCCTTGCTTTTAAGGGACAGAGTGATGACGTCTGCTAAGACCGTAATAGCTAAATATGGGCAACTCTGAAATAGCTCATTGTTATTGATTAAGTACAGAATTGGGCCCCTATATTGAGCCTTGGTTCTCCTATTTCGTTTAAATGTAATCCATTTGCATCAAACCGTACTTTTAGGTTTAATATTATTTTAGAATTTTTAGAAGAAAGTCTTAGAAATTTTACCTGTGCGGCTTCAGATCGTTGCTTTTAAGGGACAGAGTGATGACATCTCTAAGACAGTAATAGCTAAATTTGGACAACTTGAAATAGCTCATTGATATTGATTAAGTACAGAATTGACCAACATTACTTAATTCTGAATTTTGGTTTGCAAGTCGCACTAATTGACTACGATATGAGATATATGAAGATAGTGGGTTATCATAGCTTTCTGACAATCTATATTTTCTCATTTTGTTTATAAGTGTAACTTGATGATACTGAGTCAAACGTTTTGCTAAGGTTAGGCGACGTTGCAAAGGAATGAATTGAGGCATTACAAGAACAGTTAACAAATTTTAAAATAGGAACTTGTGCACTCATATTCTTACGAAAGCCAAATTGATTATTATTGACCATCTATATATCTGAAAGTGTTCCAGTAGATGAGGTTTTAAGAGTTTTTCAAATATTTTGGCAACAACTGGCAATAGGTCTATAATCAGACATTAAATTTTTATTACACTTTTTATATAATATATATATTTCTAGACTGCCTGAAAATAGTACACTTATTTTCAGGCAGTCTGGAAATATAGATTTATATGTACTTTTATCGATTAATGTTTCTGCGATGTATGCTATAATGTTTTTTATTAACCTGTTTTATGAAAATAGTAGTCGGGTAAATTCGATGTTTAGTTTATTGGTTGCTTCTACTATTTCATTATTTCATGAATAGAGCAACTATTAAAGTACAAATGATCACTGATTGTTTTGGTTAATTAAATTCCACATAGTTTTTTAAAATTTAATTTTATTTTTACTTATTTATTAGTTGGTCGTTATAATCAATTTTAGCTGTATTTGATTCTACACGTAGATCCGTTATTTTGAACTTCCGATTTATTTTTGTGAGATTATATAAATCAGATAGTAAGACCAAGTAGTTTTCCATTTTATACAGATCGCAATTAAACCAGCATTTAGTTGTTTTATTAGGTTAACATGAGTTTTCATTCACTCATCTGGACGGAAGAGATGTAGATGTAGATTAGTAGGGGTGTGTGATATACTGCGCCCTTTAAGAGGTGTTGTATCCCCGTTATGTGCCTATAGCACACCGATGAGTCCTAATTCATCAAGGAATTTGGTTAGTTGGCCCGGTTTCAGTGGTTGAATTTCTTCTAAGGTTACATTATACGTCCCAAAGCACTTCCTCCTAAAGGAAAGTGTACCGCCACAGTTTGTTAATAGGTTTGTTGGTGTCTCCTCCGCTTTTTGCATAATCTGCACGTACCATGTTGGGTTATGCCAATCTTATTTAAATATCCATTTAGTTTGCAGTGTCCTGTTAAGATTAGCAGTTTTTTCTTGCTGCCCTTCATACATACTATTACTTCTTTCCTTCCAAAATTTGTTAGGAGGTGCTTGGATTGTTTGTGTCCAATGAGTGCGCTCCATTGTTCCCTCATTTTCTTTTTATCCTTCTGTCTGAGGTACCCGTTAATAGTGTGGGTTCCTATGCCACAGAACTTTCTTGGAACGGCATACTCATTGCCCTCTACTCACACATGTTCTGAGACACAGGCTATTTCGCATACCTAATCTATTTAGCTTCGTTTTGCACCATGCTTAAGCTAATTATGTTTGAACTGTGATGGCTGTCTGATATGATACATTCTTGTTTTTGTACTCTTTATTCAAGTTCAACTGGATGCATCTTTCAGTTGCATGAACTTCAGCCTGGAAAATATTTTCCCATGAGGTTCTAGACCCATCAGTGTACCAGCAGATAGGCTTATGTAAATCAGTAATCTTTCGAAAATAAATTATCTTAGTCTAGTACAAATAAAATTGATAACTATTTTGCCAAAATAAAGAATTGTAGAATGTTACTTACAGGGATTCTAAATCGTTTTTCAATAAAAACAATTTATGAACCCAACAGAGAATAATTTTATTTTTCATGGTTGCGTCTGGATGGAAAGCAAGTTTGAGTACTATTTGTGATAATAGGTCGGAAATATATTGATAATAGTTTCAAAGTCCTAATATGGGATATATTTTTCGAAAGTTTGGCGATTTTTTTAATGGCCTTATCCCTAATTTTTGAGTACAAAATTATAACATTAAAGGCTGATATAATTATATCGAGACCTCCAATCAGAAACAAATTACATTTAATATAACCGATTTTTACCAACCTAGTCTGACACTGAAAAAGTGGAAAGAGTTTTAGGAATTCGCGCATGTAGGAACTTAGTCCTATGTACTTAACCGATAAATTCTCCACCCTTCATTTCGATTTCTTTCCCAACACTTACCAGTCATTATTAAAGGGTTAACCACGAAGGGAAAATTTTAGACTAGAACTGGGTCAATTGCCGATGTTTTGACAATAACAAAAATACCTCTGGAAATATTCTTTTCAAGAAGGGAATTCTTGCTATTTTATTGAATTTCAAACGTAGCGAATAATCAGCATAGTGCGCAATGAAAGGCGAGTGAATAATAATGACGTATCAATTTTTCAGCTCAATGGCAAAGATATTATCGCACAAATAATTAACTTTGTGACTGATTTGCACGCTGATGAACTTTCCTAAAACCACAGTCTTTTAACGCTTTGAAACTTTACTCTGAGATAAAATTAGAATTCCCTCTTTGTCTTTGTTGAGTTTTCGTTATTAAATTAGTTTATGAGAGCAAGAAGGAAAAAACCATTTTTGAATGTTTTCTCTGTCATTCCGAATTTCAGGTTACCTCCTGCAAAAAGTAAAACATGAAATAAAATTTCAGTGAAACAATAATTAAAAGTTTAGTTATTTTTTTTTTAATTAAAAGAAAACTCCATGATTCAATAATTGAACATTAAATAATAATTGGTGGTGTAATTAGCTAAATAAAATAAGTACTACATTTTTTATATAATATTTTCTGCCAAGAGTAATTAAAATATCACAAGTGTATATAGGTAATTTATTATTGGCACAGCTTTATGTCAATTTTTTTATTTTAGATTATGTTAACGAATGTTCATTTTGAAACGATAATTTTTGATCAATGATGATTGAACCTTTGTACCCTTGTTAACCGTCGAGTTCCATTTAGTAAAATAGTGAGATATGTACGTAAAGAAAGATTTCTTACTGTTTTTGATAAAAATATGTCTTTATTTATTATAATAAAATATAGCTCCGACCAGAGTCGTGGCCCGAAATGCATTAGCAATTAAAATATACGGCATAAAAATAAATGGTTTAGTAAAAAAAAAAGAAAGAACTTTCTGAATTTTAATTAGTTCCTAGAAATTACATACAAATTATATTAACAAGGCTGATATTAATTAATATTTGACCAACTGTAATTTGAAATTGCCAATATAATTGTGAGCAAATGTAGAAATGTTGTATTAATTCAAAATTTATATTTAGTTTTCAGTTTGTCTTGTTGAGTGTTTTACATGTAGTTCTCTGAATCGGAAATATTTAATTGAATTGTGGATTGCTTTACCATTGTCAATACAATTGTGAATTTGATGTGTATATTAAAATATTGACTCATCAGTCATCGCGAATAGGAACTTGCTATCTTGTTAACTAACTAATTTAATATTAATTATGCTGAGGGGAATTTGAAAGAATCACCCCTTGGGGGCCAACTTGTTTTTGTTGTCTACCTCTCTCAAATGATGAGTGGAGTTTATTGTTAAACTTTTGTTGTACATTTGTTCATTAAAATACCGTGAATCCATCTTATATTTTGTTTAATAGTTTAAATTACCTATGCAATTATAGTAGGTAGATATACTAAGCACAAACCAACGTAGCAGTCACCAAGTTAGAAATATTATAATAGTTGCATATTTCTTACTTGACTTAGTATCCAGCATAGGTCTTACGATATCGTTGAACAGATTTGCATATTTTATTGCTCAATGATGAACTTTTTCCCCCATGATTAACAATGTAGTAAAAAGTTTGCCAATCCACTTTTCAACACACTGTTTTGATTATCTTTTAAGGGCTGGATAAAGCTGAACTTATTTCAGCGCTTTTGTAAAATTCAAGACCACCTGATGAAATATGACTAGCAAGCTCAATACAGAGGAAAACACGTACACAATATTTTCATTATTCACAGAAGGGATTGATAATGATGCGGTTGGCTCATGTGGGACGTTAGTCTGTCACCAGAACGGATCCTAGCGCTAAATTGTTATCGGGTAATAAAGTGAATTGTGGTTTAACACGCTGATTGAAACGGCATTTCGCCTTTACTGACAAAGTTTGAATTGTCAGCCGGACTGAATTGTACCCTCTGTGTAACCTGGAATAGTGAAATTCGACCTTATTGCAAAACCTTTCAGGCTGAACTATGTTCCGTTCACTGCTGAATGGATTCTGTTCTAAATCCGCAGTCAGCGGGCAATTTGTAGCGACAGATTCATTCGCTTGCCAATGGAAATGAGCCATAAATATGTACATGAAGAATCGGTATATGGCTTGACTCAGTGTGATGAATGAAGTCTCAGTTTAAATTACGATAATGATCATAATTATGGAAAGTTGGAAATTTTTTTTTTTCAAATTTAACAACGGGATAATCAATCAAGATCAACTTTACCACCACTAGTTCCAACAATAATCCTGCCAGGGGGCTTTGGTGGCCGCAAGGTTTAGTCGTTGACACGGCGCTCATCACTGTAAAATAAAGGTCCCGGGTTCGAATCCAGCGGCCCAGCATTCGAACCCGACATACTTACAAATGAGCTTTTTTTTCAAAACCCCGGCACCCTGAGGGTTTATATGACCTCTACTGTTGCGAACCCTCGTTAAAAAAATCCTTATTGTTATAATATAACAACAACACCAATCATCGTTTGAGGGGAAATGTTCTCAATTACATATATTGATCAGATATTTTAATAACAATGAATATAAATTAACAAAAAACTTAAATAAATTGAGATAATATTACAAATTACAAGGAAAGAAATGAAAAAGTAGGCTGCATTTCCTTCCTAATTGCATTCTCTTCGTAATTGCTGGGTGCATTCCTTGGCTCCATATAGAGAGCGCGTAAGAATACGAGAAGTGTGCGGTAACGAATACACGTTTCAATTCTTGAAGGAAATAGGGCTGTCTTATTGTATATAGTAAGATATTTTTGTGTCTATAGTGTGTTTTTAGAGTGAATGTATCAACTTTACCACCACTAGTTCCAACAATAATTCTGCCGGGGGGCTTTGGTGGCCGCAAGGTTTAGTCGTTGGTACGGCGCTCATCACTGTAAGGTAAAGGTCCCGGGTTCGAATCCAGCGGCCCTGCAGTCGAACCCGACATACTTACAAATGACCTTTTTTACAAAAACACTGGCACCTTGAGGGTTTATATGACCTCTGGTGTTGCAAACTCTCGTTAAACAAAAAAAAAAAAAAAAAAAATGTAATGCCTGCCCTTGTAATGCTGATTGAATCAGAAATCAAAGTGAAAATATTGATTACATTTTATAACTAATGATAGTGTAATATTCGAATACAGATGGTAATATGAAATGTTTACAAATTTACTACGATCATACAAAGCTTCGGCCACCTAATTCATAAATAGGAACTCAATAGATTTGATGTTAATTAAAAAAACCGGTTTATCTCAATAAAATTTTCCAAAGAAACTAAGCATATATCAGCAAAGAGCAAACCGGAAAACAGCTGGTGTTATCAATAATGAAAATATAGATGCTATTTTATTGGTAGAACTCTCTCATCAGACAAATTTTTGTTGGATCGAATAATGAAATTTACGTATAATAAAGAATTAACTACTTCTTACAGATTTCTATTTCCCTAAAATTACTGCGCTTCGAGTATTAGAAAAGAAAACCTTCTGGTTAAAAGAGTGGATATCACTGTCCCAAAAATATTCTTGTATTTTCTTAAGTACTTCAGAACAAATGTATTTATGGGGTGCTCAATTATCATTGCTTCCATCTAAACATAAGTACCGTTTATCATGAAGAGTATAAGCAGCGGCAACACCTCCTGATACGGTTTGCATTGCACAAGAAAATTTGACTCATTATAAAGTTCATCACAAACCTGTGAGGAAGGAAAACCTGAATATGGTTGAGTTAAGATGGTTTATTAAATTCCGAAGCGAATAATGAATTATGTTACAAGCCATGGTTAAAAAAGGGCTTTTTTTAAAGATGTATAATTTGTAGTACATTACAACTACCTTCAATTAGGTAACATGTACGTAATCATACGTTTCTTTACCTAGAATCTTAACATCATCGAAATTAATTTTATGTTCAGTTTTTGTTGCCTGTTGTTCCAATCTAGTTTTTTCGCTTTTAAGTTTTACATTTATTTTATGTGGGTAACTCTTTTATACAAAAACTGTACAGTTTTTCCAATGTATACCGTTTCGCAAGAGCATTGTAAATTATAAACCACATTATACTGTTTTAATTTTGTTACTGTATCTTTTAAAGAAGGTAAAATGTTATGTACTTTTTCACTAATGAACATGCAAAAATTAAAAATTTTTAATGTCTTCTCTTTTGCATGTTTTTATTAATTTTTCAGTTAGGCCTTCTACATAAACAATTCCCATATATTCTGGTAGTGTATTATTTATTTCAATTTTATCTTTTGGTTGTTCTTTTTTGTTAGTAGTTACCAATTACAATATGCTATCTTTTTTTAAGTCTATTACCTATATTATCAGGGTAATTGTTTATTCTTAAGACCTTTTTAATTGTTTTCAAATTACATTTGTGAAATGGTATATCATTCAGCTCAAGCATTTTTTTAACCATATTTCTTACTATGTTAATTTTTGTGTTATTGGATGCATTACGTAAAAATTTAATATGCGATCAGAACATTCTGATTTTTTATACACATTCAAGGCTAATTTTTGTTCTGAATTTCTCATTATTATCAAGTCTAGGAACGGTAATGTTTTATTATTAACACTGTGAAATTTCAATTTGGATTTCATCTTGTACGAAAGGGATATATAAATCTGTATGTGTAGCTCGATGCATAAAATAGAACATCTAGTATTTTTTGTAGGATTAAGGACTGGGCAGTTCGAATGCGGCGGATGTTGGAATATTTGGCTGAACCCCACACTTCCAGTCCGTAAGTCCATACCGGCTTAATTATGGTGTTATAAAGCAGCCTTTTATTTTTCAGAGGTAAATTAGAAATGTGCTCATTGTGTAATTTAAATGTAATAGAAATTCTTATCATTTCTGGGTATATTCACAACTCACGGAATAATAAGCCACTTATTTCGATAAGAATCTACTAAGGGAAAATATTTTCCCATTTCTACCGACTGTTGTTCATTCCTTAAATAAGTACGTCCGACTCGACTGATGTGTAAAATTTGATTGGTTTTCAGAAATATTTTCAGTAAATCTCCTTGCATTGTCTTTGTTTTAAATTATAATTTTATGTATAATAAATTTAAAACAATTCAATCAATCTGGGAATATTCTCTAATGTGAGTACGTTTACTTTTTAGTCTTGCCACTTTATTTTGCTTTCTTTTTGATTAACCGGTTTTTAGATTTTCACCTACCGGTTGAGGTGTGAGTTGCAAGTTGGAGTATTGATGTGTTCGACTATTTCAATTAGATCTCAGATACTTTCCGCTTCACAAATTTTACTCAATATGTAAAAACACTTTTTGAAACTAGTGAAAAATAAAAAATAAAAATAAAATACTAAAATACAAAAACTTCAAATAAGTACATGTTTTAAGTTGTAACAAACTCTGTAGGCGGCTAGCAATGGCTTGCTTAAAAAACTAATAAATTTTATAATAACTGTAAGGTTTTAATTAAGTTTTAATATTATTATTAAAGACCTTATCATCCCTAATCAATAGAGTTTTTTACCACAAAAAACACATGTCTGTGTAAAAATTCGTACTGAGTGCACTAGAGAAAACGCCCTACTAGTATAGCTGGATGTACAATGAGTTTTTAATGCGGCATGGTGGCCGGCGAAATTATACTAAATGAAAGAATTTAAGTTTTCAATAAATATCTATAATTTAGCGAAAAGCTATTTTTATATAGAATTGGCACCCTCTATAAAAAAAGTCGTTCTCTTACAAAATAAAATATTCAACGGGAAGTCCTCAGGTTCAAGATGCTGTCCTGGTTTCTGGATTGTTCTGTACGATTCGCTATTAAAAATACACAACCTCCAATACTAAAACGATACTTTTTTAGATGATCTATTGATAATAATAAGGGTCGAACCAGCACCAACTACCTCCAACATTCAAAAACATCTTCCGATTCACGCAGACTGGTGTAAAAAGCGAAGACAAGACTGAATGAAGAAAAATGAACACAGTGTAGAAGTAGAGTAGATGTATTAGTCGGGGTGTAAGATACTGCGCCCTTTAAAAGCTATTCCGTTCTCTGCCTAAAGCACATCGCTGGGTCCTATTTCATCAAGGAACTTGATTAGTAGGCCCGGCTTCAGTGGTTGAATCTCTACTATGGTCACATTGTACATCCCAAAGCACTTCCTCCTGCGGGTAAGTGTAGCACCACAGTTTGTTAGTAGGTGTGTTAGTGTCTCTTTTGCCTCTTTGCAGAATGTGGATGTGCCGACTTGGATTATTCTAATCTTTTTTGGTGTTCATTTAGCTTGCAGTGTCATGTTAGGATTCGCAGTTTATTCTTGCTTCCTTTGACACATTCTATAACTTTTTTCCTTCCGAAATTTGTTAGGAGATTCTTGGATTGTCTGTGCCCAATGAGTGAATTCATTTTCTTTCTGTCCTTCTGTCTGAAGTACTCATTGATAGTGTGGGTTCTTATGCCACGGAAGGGTTCGGGTTCTATCAGCGGTATAGCAGTCCGTTTCCTTGCATGGGTGTCCGCTTTCTCGTTGCCTTGTACTCCCATGTGTCCTGGGACTTACTTTATTCTGCGTACCTAATAAGTTTAATTTGGTTTTGCAGTTGAACACCACCTTTGAACTAATGATATTTGTGCTTAGTGCTTTGATGGCTGCTTGGTTCTCTGACTTGATAGCTATGTTCTTGTTTTTGTACCCTTTAGTCAAGTTGAATTGAGTAAATCTCTGGATTGCGGGCACCTCAGCTTGGAAGGTACTGTGTATTTTCCCATGGGTTCTGACTATTTGGTTCCAGGACCGAATACTCCTACCCCTGACGAAAAAACTGTCTTGCCCTCCATTGTTCATCAACAACAAAAAGATACCGTCTTCCATTCAAGTCAAATACTTAAGTCTATACGTAGAGCAGGCTGACGTGGAATCCTTAGACTTAAGAGACTTGAACAACTACGAGGACTTCTAGCACTGAAATCTCTTTTGACCGTCAACACCAAACTAACTTCATACAAGACTTTTCTGCGACTACTTTGGACATATAGAATGGAATTGTGATGTTCAGCCAAGCCATCCAACATCTAGCGCATCCAATCGTTCCAAAATCGTCAAAACTGTTTACTATGTCACGAACATCACTATTCACAATGACGTCAACATTCCTTTTGTCAATGAATGATCCGTTCCCGATTCCAAAATTTTCACTCCAAACTCTTGAACCATTCCAAACATACAGGCCGAGACCTGTCTACATCGCCTTGATTTTGTATTCATATTTTATTGATACATGCTTGTAATCTTAAAAAGAAATAGATGATCAATTTAAGTTTTGAAGTATTTCATTATTTGGTAAAACCTGAGAAGTTTTAGTAGCAACATACGCACTCCCTTTAATTTTTCACAATTTATTATACGATTTTGTACAAATAATTGTTCGTTTAACGATATGCAAATTTTTCTATGATTTTAATCTCCAGATTTTATTGTAGGATATGAGATTATGAGTAAAAAGGTGTGTCATTGAATGGATTTCTTCAAGGACAATTTTCTAAGAACAGCGCCAATGACTAAAGTGTGACGCTAGGATTTTTTTGCAATGATCATTCCGGGTCTTATTAGTAATTCAGAACATCCAGCCGACAGTTGAAGACATTGTCACACCGCCGAAACGAAAGTTTTTAATGACACGGTCAGGCATTTCCTCGGAGTGAGTTAACACATCTTGTCTGTGAGCTGACATATCTATGAATTTTTATATTACGATGCCATTCATTCATAAAGATTCATAAATCTTATTTGTATACAGCGTCACACATTCACACATTTGGGTTACTTTAATAAGATAATCTTACACAATTAATAATTTCTTATGGGTCATTGAAAAGAACCGTTTAGAGCAATTTTTGTAAAATATTATTAAAACGGTGTAGTCATTTTTTTCACGAATGGGTGCTTGAAAAATTAATTGTCTCCTATCTGGAAGTAAATTGCTTTCCTGAATGTGCCCCAGTTGAAAAATGAAGCTAATTGAACGTTCGGGACGCAAATGTGCCAAGTAGGGTGTGTAAAGTCGCTCTAGTTGGCTCTTCACCCAGGAACGGAATATTACGGGCACACGGCCGAATAGCAAGATGGGAAGCTATAGAAAGCTCTCGGGTGAAATCATTGACAATACGATTTCACCGGAGCTTTTTCACCAATGCATCCAAATACATTCAGCGGGCCCCGGCCAGGAGGTTCAAAAGCAATTAGAAAGCGTGAGTCTGAAAAAACAAAACTGTCAAGTGGACCTTTTCTAATTAATTAAGAACTTCAGTATAGTATAGTAGTGTACTTCGTTTTTTACTTTGAATCATGCGAGCTGAAACATGTTCAAGAAGGCACACCCATCAGGGTGTTTATTTAAATATAAAATCCGTTAATTATATTACATGTATGATGCCGAAGAATAGTTTACACTAAAGTTTATAAAAAAATGACAATATGAAAATGAATAGAAAATCGAAAGAAATCAAATACAATCACAAAACATAAAATAAGATTTTCTTCTTCTTGATAGAAGAAAGGCAAATCATCAGTTCGAGACTAAGGCGTCCGATCGCGAATTCATTACCCGATAACACGCGCTCTATTTCATGAAAATGAAATCGTGCATCTATGCTTCACTCTCCTATTTGCAGTGCATCTTATTTTCTCTATGAACAGTCCAGGTTTATCCTGATATCAGTCGATTCGAACCTTGGTCTCCTGATACAATGACGCGTCAACAAGCTTTATCCCTGTTCTGCTGGGTCCTAGGACACATGGGAGTAGAAGGCAACGGGAAAGCGGACACCCTTGCAAGGAAAGGGGCTGCTATACCGCTGATAGGACCCGAACCCTTCTGTGGCATAGGAACCCACACTATCAATGAGTACCTCTGACAGAAGGACAAAAAGAAAATGAATGAACAATGGAAATCACTCATTGGACACAAAGATGCACGAACCTTCTGATAAACTTCGGAAGGAAAGAAGTAACAGAATGAACCAAAGGAAGGAGGAAAAAATTTCGAATACTAACAGGACACTGCAAACTAAATGGATATTTAAAGAAGATTGGAATAATCCAGGATGGCACAAGCAGATTCTGCAAAGAGGTAGAGGAGACATCAACCTATTATCAAGCTGTGGCGCTACACTTTGGACAACACACTGGAGGAAGTCTTTTAACAATGTGACCGAAGAAGAAATTTAACTACTAAAACCGGACCTACTAATAAAATTTCTTGATGAATTAGGACTCATCGGTATGCTATAGGCACTGAACGGAAGATACAACAGTTCTTAAAGGGCGCTCTGACATCCCGACTACTACTTCAACATCGTACATCTATCCACGATGAAAACTGCTATACATATTTTGTTACGATACAAGGGCATTACAAGTAGTTTTGACGTAATTTTGGGTAAAATCAAACTACATAATATATTATTTCTGATTATTGATTACTGAGTTTGCAAGGTCTATGCACACTCGTGTTAAGCCTATCACTTTGGTAAAGGATGGCTCTACTCACAATTTTGTGAAATTAAAAAACAAATAACACTGTTTCCTTTAAAAATCGGTACAGGGGATCCAGATACTCGCTGCCGTGCTCAAGGATAATTGCATTCCTACACGCTCTCTATATGGAGCCAAGGAATTGACCCTTCATTTAGGTAGAACACATCAAGCAACATTTCTCCGGATAAGCGGGAAATAAAATTGAGCATTATTCAGAAATCGTGAGATGCGTTCTGGTGTGATGTAGGTATCAGAAAAACATTTTCTTTATCGTGCCAACGTTTCGATCTTTATTGAGATCATCTTCAGGACCTGGGATTTATTTACATTTAACAAATCCCAGGCCCTGAAGATGATCTCAATAAAGATCGAAACGTTGGCACGATAAAGAAAATGTTTTTCTGCTACCTACATCACACCAGAACGCATCTCACGATTTCTGAATAATTATCGATTTAACGGTCACTAACCACCACACATAAAATTGAGCGTGTGTCAACTTGTATGGCCTATTCTTAATCGGGTGAGGATGACCCTTCTACGAGTTCGGTCCTCCGAGACCCACCTATATCGAAAATGTTGGCCTCCCAATTGAAATAAATTATTTATTTCATCTATTTGCTAACTTAATATTTGCTTAATGCTAAACAAAAATTCATTTTTATTTTATTACGTTATTATTTTTTCCTCTTTTATTATTAGTTTACGTAAATTGTTAAAAGAAAGTAATTCAAGGTATAAAATTGGTATTATAAAACTGTTTTATGATAGAGCAAGGAATTATAGCAGGGTAAAGCTGTAATACAAATAGAAAATATACTTTCAAATAGTTTGTTAATGGCTAATTGAATAAGGTCGTAAAACTTTAGATATTAGTCCGTCAAACCTTAGTATTGATGGTATGAAAGTTTATATACGTTTAATAAATCATTATGATTGCTTTAGTTAGTGTATTATTTATCCATTATACATAAAAAAGGATAGATTTATATCTTATAATGTATGGTTAATTTTTGTAACAAATTCATACAGTTATAAGACTTTTATACAAACTAATATTATTTTTGTGCAAATGTATAGTGATATCATGCAGGTTATGCTAATTATAGGGATAGGGATAAAAGAGGAGTTCACAAGGTCTTCTGACCTATTGTGCTGCTCTAATTTTTAAACTCACTGGGCATCTTCAGATTATTAATCTACCTTAATTACCTTGCCAGCGGCTCGTTAGGATCTTCCTTGCACTTTTCCTCTCCTAGTAGCAAGACTCTTCCCCTAAATAGAACCTAAAACTATCTCCTGTTCTTTCTGGCAGTATCTGCACAATGTTTCTTGTGCAGTACTCCTATCGAGTGCAGTCGAGGCGGCAGTTCCATCAAGGACTCATAATGGTTCCATTTCTATAATGTTTTTGGCAAAGTGCTAGGCCACAGTAGGGTTCAGGGCCTAAAAAATCCATATTGGCTATTTTTTGACGAACAAGTCCACTTTTCTCATTGCCTCTATGTTCTGAATGCCCAATGATCGATGCCACTGCCAGGTCATTTGTGTCACTGACTTCTGCTCGGGATTCAAAAAATTCCATACGCTTTGTGCCTTTGCCTCGGCGTCACAGAAAACGACTATATTTCTAGAATGTGTTCCTAGTCTTTTTATATCTCAGGGTTCAATCGCTATGATTTCAGAGTGAAAAAGTGTAAGGTATTTACCTAAGTTCAAAGTCAATTCGGTCTTCGGATTCATCCCGAGAATTCCAGTTCCCAAGCCTTCCGTTTTTAAACAGCCAGTACCAGTAGGAATTGGCCTTCATTGGTATCCTTTGAATAATTCCAAACTCTTCCCATTCTGTTATGACTAGCTTGTACTTGTAGGTGAAGTTATATTTCTGAGTAGTTGTTTGCCTAGTTTAGCATACCTGTATCTCAGTACTCAGTTGCATTGTTAGTTGAAATGGTCTGTTCTTGCAGAGTACTAATCATGCTAGACTATTAAGTCGGTAAATGTTTGTGACTTAAATGTGCTATTTCGAATCTAATATCACAATCGATACTCGCCTGCCAACCATTATTTCAGTGCGGTAGTTCGTTAGCCCTTTTACATACTTTAAGCTTTAGTTTTGTTTTAATTTTAGAACGTGCTATAATGGTAAACGTAACAAAGAGTCAGAAAGAAAGGATTAAAATGCTGATCAAAATTTATTTTCATTTAACGATTTCCGCCATATTTTTAAGAAGTACGTCTAGCAACGTAATTAGCAGATTTTGCAAATAAAAATATGGGATAACACTTATAGAACAACACTTTACACCATGCTAATGCTCAGTCCTATTTTAACAAGGGTTAATAATATGTTACTATCAAAATGTTGTTTTTGTGGTCCAGCAGTTAAAACATAAGTCTGTTTATTAATGAGGCTGAATGTAGTATATTTATCTGGATAAATCTATAAAAATGTTGCTTGAATCAATCACTTGTGACTTGTGAACTTTCGACGTCTCCGCCTTTAGAATATTGAATCATATATTGATAACATGCCATCAACATGGTATCAACACAAATATACATTTATCGTTCGCTGTTTTAAATAGATTAAATTAAATTAATGTTTTCTCCCGTCCGATAAGCATTCTTGTTTAACCGTTGTTAAAAAATAATACGGGACTCGGAGTAGGAAATAAAACGAAAGGAAATCCAGTGGACAAATAATTCCATAAACACAGAGCCAGACCGGGCAGACCAGAATATTAGATAATGGCCCTTTTAGGGCACAATATAGCTGGCATTAGGGCAAGGCAAATAGTGACAACCATTGGAGACGATAATGGACCCAGGTTATCTCGACGCCACCGCGTTTTTGTATTTTTTTCTTAGGTACTTTTCCATTTGAAAAGTTCTTCGCTTTTGTTTTGACATCGTTAAAAAGGTGGTCTGGTCGTATTCTGGCTCCCTTTATTCGGCGGTAATCACAACACTAAAATCTTTGTTTAAATTTTATTCGTGACTGGTTTTTTATGACTCCACAGCTTTTTAAACCAAGTTTAGCGATTAAATTTGACATATAGAGACTTTTATTAAACAGAAATGTCACGCACGTTCTTATTCAACATAGTTTTGATTTCATTATGTTCATCTGCAACTGTATATGTATTATATACAACCATCAGACTGGATTTCAATTCGTGATTTTTGACATTCCAGGTGTTATAGAGAAAGGTACCCATTTGCAACCGCTCTGGATTGATTTTAATTATAATTTTGATTGTCGGTTTAGTAGGTATAAAAAGCTATAGGGTAAATAAGGATTTCAAGTTAGTCTTCTATCAAATGTAAGTCCTAAATATTTGACATAATCGGATTGTGGAAGAGGTTCATTGTGTAAGTATATGCTAGGACAAGTCTCATGGTGTGTAAAGGTGATATCGCACACCCACAATAAAAATGACACAAGACGAAAAATTATAAAAGCCGGGTTATTTAGTTTTTCTGAAGAATTCAGGTTTGCGATGCTACAGGAAAAATGGCACAACTGTAGGTGGACTCTTAGCTGCTAGGCTGTTCTATTTGTCACTTTTCAATTGGCGGGACAGACACGCAAGTGACATATCTCAGTTGTTTGTCGAGCTTTAGAGCATAGCTAGTAAAGCGCGAGTGGTTATGAATGAATCGACTATCGAGGAACATCGAGTCCTCAACAGGCCCATCGAACACGTCAGGTTAATGACTTTAAGTCACCGGACAAGTAGCTCGTACATGCTGTTTGAAAGGATACCGTGCTTGAATGTATTTATTGGCGTGAATGGAAAGACGTTCTGCCGAAACCCCATTTAGTTGTAGTGATGGCTCATCTCTGAGACCCGGCAAGTATAGATTATTTTAATATTGTTTAGTGGTATGATAGTATTTTGTACATGTATATAGTTCAAAATATTATTCAATTTTAACCCACTCGGGTACAAGGTTAAAACTACTAAAAATAACGATTCTATTAGTTTGGTTAAAAGACAATGATCTTCTTGCTAATTGTATAGAATCTGAAGAGGAAAAATTTTAAAATATTGATGTGGACTACGACCTAAAAGGAGGAAAAAATACGCGAGTAGCCGGAAATAGCCTTAGTAGTTAGCCGACCAAAAATGAATTAATTTAATTTATTAATAAAAAATTTAATACGACCTTCATTAAACACACCAGACTTTCGAGAAAGTATACAGATTGTGGTTGATAATATATTCTTTTTCCAAATTGCCCCACTATTCAGTAATGTATAGAATCCCATGAACTGATGAATTTGGCTATTTGACTAAAAATAAGTCATCGCGATTATTATTATTTTTTTATTCTTTAAAACAAAAAAACAACAACTAGATGTTCCCAAATGTTGTGAAAAGTAAAAAAGTGGAAAACCTGAAAATTGAAAATTCTTTTCTCAACTTTTCATACACTTTTTAACCAGTGATCTAAATTAATGAATAACAACTTTTCATCTTTTATATTCTGTTGTTGACTATTTTGGAGGTCTTGGCAATGTGAGCGTGATGTCGGCATAGAAAAATGCCCGCATTCAACACACTTGTTAAACTTTCCTCCGCGCAATTTCTTTTTAGGCCGACGTCGAAAAATGAAACAGCCCGTATGAATTTCCGGGGTAGCTTTTAACAGGTCACCTCTGCGCAATGGCACCAACACATTAAATAAAGACATATTCGACGCAGACGGAGAAAACAGCACTGTTGTTGATTTTCTTTATTGCCTCGGGCTGTGGCTTTACGCCTGGAATTATTTAAGCACTTTCCCCGAAGTGCCATGTTGTACGAATTCTCAACGGACACATTAAGGGGGCTTCGAACAAAGGTTGGTGCATCAAATATTGCCCCTACTTAGCTTGATAAATTTCAACTGGGGGTTAAGTGGATTCATTAAATCCAGATAGTTATCAACAAATCTCTGGCAACTTCCATCAGCCCAACTATCCCTAATAACCGACTGTACTATTTTTAAACACTGATGGTTTATAAAGGCACCAGCATTTAGTAACTAAGATAATGAAACATTGGATAACAGGCTTTTATCAGGAGTTCTGACATCCATACGAAACTCTGGAAAAAATAGTTCAAAATTTATGAAACGAATAAACGTAATAACATAACCCTATTACAATTATAATGAATTAATATTAAATCTAAAATGTTTAATTAAATTCTGCATAATGACTAAGTAAAAGATTAGCACATGCCACACAAGTATGAACAATAATAATTACACTAGCAATTGTAATTAGTTAGTTTTATGAGTACGCCAAATATAATTGAAGTCACCTTCCAACTTTGTCCCGGCATGTTAATTTTCAGTGTTTAACTTGGGCTTAGGTGAAAAGCCTTTTAAAACCCAATCTTCTCATCCCTAGTCAATAAAGTTCTTCTGAAAGCAGCCCTTGTAATACCTTTTGCGGTTGAGCGATTACTTACGAATTGGTAGGGGCTCGCAAATCATCTCTGGTTAATTTCTTCGCTGTTTGTCCTTTTTTAAAAATGGCTAAATTATGTTATTCATATTTTAAATATAATTTATGTATCATTTTGTCAGTTTGATCTAATCTTCAAGACATAGATATTGTTTTTAATGAATTATTTGGTTTCACGGTAGTTATTATTCATGTTAGTTTCTATTAAGTTTAAATTGTTTTTATGATACCTTATGTCACTTATTTGCATTAATTCAATCCAGAATCGTTATGGATGATTCTTCTTTAGACACCATTGCGAACTTCACACATTGGGGGTGCCCATTATTAAATCCATCCAACAACTTGTTAACTTCATCTTTATGTACCGCCAACAAAGTATCGTCTACATATTTTTTGGTAAATTGTATTCTTAATTTGGTTTTTGTTAAAATATTATTGATAACTTCATATATGATTGTCTGCTGTTTTGGTGTGAAACAACCACCCATTTCCCGTCCCATGATTTCCTCATATATTTCACTATCAAATTTAAAGTTTGCATTCTTCAAACTTAATTGTGAAATGTGTTTTGTTTTTTAAGTTAGTTCAATTCTTTTTCTTTCATTAAATCTTTTTTCACCCGGATATTGTAGGAGACCGAAAAACATCCAATCATACAAACACACGGTTTTTATTTTATATTATACAACTTAAAAATTGTTTTATTTTTTCTAGTGAATTTTTAACATTCGAAACACTTTCTAATGGTTTAACAATATTTTTCATGCATTATAAAATGGTAACTTTAATGTGCTAATAACCGGTGTAAATTAATCTTTTTTTGTTCTTACCATACGCATAGCCATATATGTTTTATTATACCAAATAGTGATTAATTTTGATTGAATTTATCTATTCATTTGATATTTAATGTTTGTAATATTCAGAAATGTAAATATTGTAAACATAATATAAGTCCAATTTAAAAAAAATTCAAAATATTTATATGTAGAAGGATTGACAGAAATAATCATAAAGTGTCAAAAAATTTTTTAAAATGAAATAATACAAATATATTCATTCTCATATGGAAAATAAGCTAAATACAATTATACCTAAAATAAATAAAATGTACCAAAGTGGAATTTAATATAGAATAAAATAGCATGTGAATGTGGAAAAACACGTAAGAAAGAGAATTCAATAAAAAACAAGAGTTAGTCAACATCAAAATGATAAAAAAAATAAAAAACAGATTTAGTACAATATGTACTTGAAACTAAAGCTATTGTAAATTATGAATATGTGAATGTATTTAAAAATGACCGAAGAAATAATAAATTTTACTGGATAGTAAATGTATACAACAAGAATGTAAATATCAAGCAAGGCATTAACGATCTTAGAACTCAATATAAAAACATAAAAAGTCGTTAGAGAAAAAAATATTTTATACAAATATGGCAGCGCATAGAAAGAATGACCTATCAACTACGTATAAGGAAACAGGCAGAAAGATGAAATATATTAAAAAACATATCACGACATCATCAGGTGAGCTCGTAGATCTTGTTTTCTTGCAGAAATATTGAATTTAATTGTAATATAAATGTAATAAAATAGTATAAATGTTAGATACAAAAATTTTGATAGCTGAAGAGGAGTTATTGAAAGTAGCCCAAAATGCATAATTTTTGATAAAGAGAAATAATGATAGAGAATAAATACTGGAATCCTTCACATCAATGTCCAAGGATTGCTTTTTATTTTAATGTAAAATGTATGAAGTTTATGGTATTGTTTAAATTAGTTATTGTTAAGTATATATTAATTTTTTTTTACGAGGGTTCCCGACAACAGAGGTCATATAAACCCTCAGGGTGCCGGCTCCAGTAATTCCGTTATGATTAGCCTAGAATTATGTGTAAAGCAAATAGTATTAAGTTGAGCAATTATCCCAAATAAAAATTAATAAAAGGACATAATGTGGAATAAGTTAGATAAACCATAATAGTAAAGAGAAAAAAATCGAAAATATCAGGTTATCAACTGATGTGCTATGAGTTTAACTTGTTATTTATAAATGGTTTATTTTTTTAAAATAGAGCCATTCCTGCCTACGAATAGGCCAAACAAGATCATCAAACGGTGTGTTATTAGCACAACATAGCATTTGCTGAACGCTGGATTTGGAAAAAACCATCTTACCGTTATTAAGTTAAAATAGTTAATAAACCCCAATTATTTATGAAGTACCCAGTATTTATGAAGATCTAAATAATACTCTGAAGATGATTTAAATAAAGATTGAAACGTTGGCATAATCGAGAAAATGTTTTTCTAAACCTACATAACACAAGACCCCATCTCACGATCTCCAAATTACAATTTTTTTTACGAGGGTTCGCAAAGGCAGAGGTCATATCAGCCCTCAGGGTGCCGGTGTTTTTGAAAAAATTTCAACTTGTAAGTATGTCGGGTTCGAATGCAGGGCCGCTGGATTCGAACCCGGGACCTTCACTTTACAGTGATGAGCGCCGTGTCAACGCCTAAACCGTTGCGGCCACCGACGCCCCCGTATATATTAATTATTATTTGTAGAGCCATCCAAGAATTCACGGCAAAATGCTTCTGGTTATTGATCATCACGTTGGCACAGATTCATATAAAATAAGTTTTACTCATGTTTCTCACCTGATTCTTTCATTGTAGTTGCACATTTAACAAATATAATAAATAAATCCATGGAGTATAATATCTACCCATATCATTTGTACACATTGAGACAGGGATAGATTCGACAGTAATAAATACCAGTAAATTGCATCCCAAAACTTATAAATGTCCCTTATTCACCATTCCCGACCGGAGGTTATTAAAAGAAAAATACTTTGGTGCCAGTAGATGATTAAATACATATTAAATTACAATGTGGGGAAGACTCTTTCTATCTACAACACTGCAGTGTAAAATATGCAAATATTGAATATTAGGAAATGTTTAAAAGAGCATTATCTAGTGCAGTTTCGGAAAGAAATGAAAACCTCCACTAGGTACTTGATAGGCACATAATTAGAATACAACAGTTCAATAAGTAAGCACTTAAACAGTGATCTATCAATGATTCATATTAGATGAATAATTCAGTTGAGAGGAGAACTATTGCATCTTACTGTTAGCTATATATCTATCAGTAATTATCACCCTGGAATTGTAGTGTTTTTGTCCAGTGTGTCAAGTTAGAAGGTTATTGAAAAAATGCCATTAATTTGGGAGCCAGTGAATAAGTGATTTATTATTATGAATTTACTTTTATTTATTGTGTTTTTCACAAATTACACATATAAAATTTACGCGTGTCAATTTAGAGTACAATAATGTATGTTGACTTCTCAAGACGGCCTAGGACACTGAGTGTTTCTTTGTAAAACATAAGATTTCATTTAATAACGACTTTATTTATCTATCATATGTATTTTGAAAAACCCTTCTGTATTTTTTTTGGCGTTCATTTGTACAGTTGGTCGCGTTTTCGGTCCATTTTCCACTGTTGTTATCTCTCAGGCTCGCGCGTTTAAACCGAATGAGGTGAAATGAAATTCGAAATTTACCGATCCGTATTGGCTTAAAGCTACAGTGGAAGCGTGTTTGGTCGAAAACCCATTTGTACAAAGTTGAAACAGCTCGAAGATTGAGTGTTTGGAAAAAGAAAAAAGGCTGTCTTACGCGTTTCACACCACTGCCATCTTAACGATATAATTATAGAGCGCAGAATCAAAACAACGCCGCTTTAGAAATTATGACTCACTTTTTCATTTTTAAACGCCGTCCTGTGATGCAGTAGCAGTCGTTTAACAGAAGCGATGGTTGCGTATTTTTTTTTTTAATCGACGGCTTTGCTGAACAGCTTTATGATTAAACACGACCAAAGCTTTGTACTCAGATGACAAATTTGACTGCGTTGACAACTCGAGAGTTTTAATACGACTCTCAACATCCAATTACGTCAGCTTTTGTACGTACGTGGCAAGTAACGCCTATCGCGCATCATTGAACCCTGATTCATCATTTTCTCGTATTTCGACCATTCTCACTACAACACTTTTATAAGTGAGAACTGCTAATTTAATGACGGTGTTAAAATGTAGTGAACATAAACGTCAAAGGTTATACATGATCCAGGTATGAGAAATGATGAGTGAGGGAGGGGGGAGGGAGGGAGACAGGGGGAGAGAGAGAGAGAAAGAGAGAGCGAGAGAGAGAAAGAGAGAGAGAGAGAGAGAGAGAGTGAGAGAGAGAAAGAGAGGAGAGATTGATTGATTGATTGATACCGCTTTATTTACATAATCTCTCAAGATTTGGTCTCAAGGATCACTCTTACTTCTAAAGAGAAATACAGATTTATTTTTACAATTACACTACTCAATCTTTTAGAAGTACATAAAACTAAAATATTCCTTGGTTTTACACTTTGACCATTGTATAATATTATATAATCTGTTTACATATTTATAATAAGGTGAACGAAAGATAACATAACAATAACTAAGTAAATCAAATTTTGCTTTTCAAAATAAAACATAAAATTTCTTCAACATAAAGTAAAATAAGTTAACTTTCTTTTACAAGGTATTTACCACTACTTATTAACAGAGGTATATTAAAATGTCTGACAGAATTATGATTTAAATTAAGCATAGTTTTAAATTGAATTAACTTTAATTTTAACATCTCTTATAACAGTAACTATAGATTTAAACTAACAATAATAATTAACATAATAAAAATAAAAGAACAGAGAGAAAAGAAACATTTTTTTAAAATTTTCTGACAATGTTACACATACTTTGAAAGTAGCCGAGCTTTTAATTGTTTTTTAAAACTTTCTATTTTATTGCATTTCCGCATGCAGTTTGGGAGTTTAGAGATCATTTTGGTACCTTTTACTATAAACGAATTACTACAAGTTTTTGTTCTATATTTTTGTACATACATATGCCTGTCTTTATATCTAGTGTTAATATTATGTATTTCAGAAGTGAATTTTATGTTCTCATATATAAGCTGGGGTTTTTTGTTTTTATTATTTTATACATGTTACATAGAATTTTATAATCCAACATATCTTTCATTTTTAAAATTTCTAGCTGCGCAAATTTGTCATGTATGCGATCATCATATTTTAGATTTAAAATATACTTCATGCACATATTTACTCCTACTTGTAATCTATAAATTTGCATGCAATTTAAGTCGCTCATGGCAGCTAGTACGTACAATATGTATGGAAATATTAGGGTTTGCACTAACTTTTTTTAACATTGACATTGTATTTTACAAATTGTAATAATTTTTTTAATTTATAAACTGTAGAATACATTTTACCTTTGATTGATAATGTTTGCAAATTCCAATTTAAATTCTTTTCTATAATTAAACCTAAGCATTTTACTTTTTCTTCAAACTTTAATTCTTTTTCTTCTATTTTGATCTTACTAATACAATTTACATTTATTTTTTCCTAGCAGTTTATTATGACCTATCAATATGGCTTTACATTTGCTTGGATTTAGTACTAATGAATGCCTTCTACTCCACTTGTTTAGATTTTGTAAGTCCTGATTAAATTTAGCTATGGTATCATTTATATTCAGTGCTTTAGATCGTACGAAAGCATTTAGATCATCTGCGTACATACACAATTTACAAGTTCGAAATGCGTCTTTAATATTGTTTATGTAAATGGAGAAAATTGGCGCTGACAGCGTTGACCCCTGCGGTACGCCTTGCTTAATTACTTGACTAACAGACGTACGTCCCTCGGCAGTTTTAACTTTCTGTTGTCTATTATTTAAATAGCTGTGGAACCACATAATCACCTTATCAGAAAAATTAATTGACTTCATTATAGCCATCAGTATTTCGTGATTAACGCTATTAAAGTCCACAAGTGTCATCACCGTCACCTGACTATCATCGATATTTTTTCTTATTTCATCCGTCAGCATAATCATAGCAGTTTCAGTGCTATGTGCTTTTCTGTAGCCATATTGATGTGTTTTAAGAATGTTTCGGGTTTCTATGTATGAATATATTTGATGGAATACAATTTTAACAAAATTTTTTCCCAATACACATATTATATTGATGGGTCCATATGAGGAACAATCTACTACTGGTGATTTTTTTATTAATGGTATGATAAAAGAGTCTTTCCACTTCACAGGGTAAATGCCCACTTGTAAAGAAAAATTATAAATGTGACTGAAAACCTTGCTTATACTTGATTTTATTAATTTTAATAATATTATTGAAATATCGTCTGGGCCTATAGATTGTGATACTATGCTTCCTATTGCTTTACACACAGATTCAGTTGATACACATGAAAACTGGAATTCATCTTGTTTATCATTGTTTCTTGAAATGGTGGTGAAAAGAGTGAGTGAGAGGAGAGAGGAGAGTGTCCTGTACCTTAACGTTATTGTCAAAATGGTGAACAGTAACAGAGGAACAACTTATATACCATATAACATAAAATTATTATTGTAATGTTTAAAACCTTTTTGAAGAAACATTTTGTTTTCAAATTGCAATAACTATTTCAGATGAGATTTAATGTAAGTTCAGCGCAACACGGAATTTACAGGGAATGCCAAAATTAAGTTTTTTTGTAAATAAAGAACCAAGTGTGAGATAACTTACAATGAGTCATTTTAGTAAAATTGAAAGTGGTTCACCAGTGTTTACTATTTTAATTAAGGGTCTTAGTAACGCTCGTACATCCAGGAGGAGCGATAAATCCAGATCACAGCTTAGACCGCCTTGATAATAGCTGGCAATTTATGAGTACGATTATTAAAGCGGAAGGAATCGTTTGTCCTCCGCTCTATTAAAGATGTGTAATAAGCCTGGTATTACTTTACATGCTATTTATGTATTTGAATTCTGTTTTTCACCTCAATAAACCTAGTTAATTGCAGCTTGGTGAAGTATATTTTTTTGTCGATTCATGGGTGTTATACTCAAAGACAAAAACCAAACAGTTGTACTTATTTGTTTTATTTTCATAACTAGGTAGAAAGATTAATAGTTGACTGAAACTTAATACAACTTTAATGAGTTGTAGCTTACTTTTATAGTGTTACTAATCCTTTTAAAATTCCTTAGATTAAAAATAAATAAAATCAGTTCAATTTCACCCTTTTCAGAGCCAACTTTTCGCGTGAATTAATTGATTTTTTAGAATTGTTTAGTTTGATGAAACAATAAATTTCAGTAAAACTTTAATTATTACTTACAATTAATTAAGGTTTTTAGTTGAGATAAAAAAGTCAATGGCACGAGCGGGATTCGAACCCACGATCTTCGGCTAGATACGCCGCTGGTCTACCACGAGGTATCGTGACCTCGATCCACTCGGACACTAACTTCCCATCTCAACCCCACCTTTTGAACTTTCCCTCTTTTTTGCCATCTTTCAAAATTCAAAAGGTGGGGTTGAGATGGGAAGTTAGTGAATTTAATTATTAACTATTTCCTAAAACTCTTTGACGGGTGTAGCGTCCAAGTCCGGGTGTACTGCTCTCTACTATCCGATCTGATCGAAGAGAAGGTAGTGGTCGACCGCGATGTTCAACTGCTTGTTGCTACTGTTCTTACCCCACTACTGAACAATCATTTAACAGCTTCTTTGATAGTCAAGTCCGAACGTCCAAAATTTAAGGGTGAGCTTTAAAACAGTCATTAGAAGGCTTGGAGAGAATAGTCTCGTCTCTAGACGAAGTATCGAGTTCGCAAATCAGCTCACTTGGACTCTTGAACAATAGGGTTCTAGTCAAGATCAGAGCCAGGTATGTCAAAATTAGTTGACCACGACCATGTGTGGAGAAGATATAGAGAACGCTTTACAATTTACATAAATCCATTTACATAAAACAATAAAACCAAAAGTCCTTGTTAATAAGAACTATAATATTAAAATTTGTTGTTTAATTAGCTGATATTAGCTGTTTTAAATCTGGCTAAAACTCCATATGCTTTACTGAAGCAGTGAGCATAAGTTGCTAAGCCATAAACAAAAAACTTTCCAAGCCGAATAATTTTTTTTAAATGTCCATTTTCATTATTTGTAATAATGATTAATTAAAAACAAACTGATGTTTGGCAGTTTTTGAAGTAACCTGATGTCTGACAGTGACGAGGATATAATCTTGGCCGCCCAATTTTTAAAATTCTGCATAAATAAACGAATATATACCAAAGAAAAATGTTTTATAACAGGAGCGTGATATTTTAACGTTTGATTAAAAGTCGTGTGTACAAAAATCGCTAATTAAATAATTCATACAATATATTTTAATTAAGTATGCTTGTAAAGCTTTCTGTACTCTATTGTTTATGAATCTTCTGTTACGTTGATGAAACAATAAAGGTGGATCAAAAATCAATTAGCAACTTTTTTCTTAAAAGCATGGTTTTTAAGTAGAGAAGATCTCGCCCGGGCAGATGCTGGACGTAGCGTCCGTTACATTGCCCCTGTCCTGGGTGTGCCGCGCTCTTCCATCACCAATGGTCTACAACGGTTTAGACTACCGGAAGTATCAATCAAAGAGAAGTAGATGGTCACAGACGATCATTACGGAACTGTCCTTTAGCGGCTTCCTTAATGGGTCAACTCCAGACGGTAATGTAAGGGTGAGCTCTAAAAACGACTATTCACAAACCAGCATCTGTGACAGTTGGTTTGTGGCAATCACATGACCGAGACCGTGTGTGGTGTAGACGTGGAGAACGCTTTGCTTCATATGCTATGCCTAAGTCACAGCCTTTTCCAAGACAGTCAGTTATGGCAAAAGATGTAATTAATCTCCATGTCCGTACCGAACCGATTATCATACTGAACGGATCTTAGACTGCATGAGCATTGAGCAAGTTCTTCTGGAAGCTATGGTCCATTCGCTCCATATTGAGGGTGTCACCCGTTAGTAGGGATTACCATAATAAATTGACCATCACGTTCTCCTAACTCGAATCCTAGAGAAACATATGGGACATGACCAGGAGTTGGGTTAGACATCGTTCGCCGCCTCCAAAAAGCGCTGAGTGGAATGCCCGTTGTCAAATGGATAATGGATCTGATCACTTGATGCCAAGAAGACTTCATGAGAACAGCCTAGTCTGCAGACGTCTCGCATCAGGTTCTCTACCACTGGAGAGCCATCAAGTTGACTGACGACTATTCACAAACCAGCATCTGTGACAGTTGGTTTGTGGCAATCACATGACCGAGACCGGGTGTGGTGTAGACGTGGAGAACGCTTTGCTTCATATGCTATGTCTAAGTCACAGCCTTTTCCAAGACAGTCAGTGGAGGAATTACACGTTATTAAGAGCAAAACCAGATAATAATTTTAATCTACCACTAAATGTTTTTCCTGTGTTTTCGTATTTTTTTAAACTATCATAATTAAATAAAAATGTTTGATCTCGTTTACTTTGGTTAACATTAAAACAAGTATGTTGTAATTAATACAACAATACGAATATATATTGTTTGAAATAAACAACAAATCACGAATGTCCGGTTTTTGTCTTTGAGTGCATTTTTTAATTATCAATGGAATTTTGGAAAATTGTCGTACTATTATCCGTATTAATTACGGAAATCTTCGTTTCGCTCATAAATTCGTTCTTGTTGGGGGATCTAAGGTTTGATAAGAAAATAAGCCTGTTTTGTGATATAAACGTACTTTAATGATTAAAATAAACCAATATTAATATTTAAAAAATGTTAATTGAACTAAACCGTTATAAATAACAACAACGCTATTGTTCTGAACAATGAATATTGTTTATCGGTACTTTTTTTTAAAATTTAGCTTTTTAGTCTCAGCAAGTAGCCAACCTCATTCTTTTCAATTTTTCTTCAATGTATACATATATACATATATGTACAGATACATATATAATAAGTAGAAGTAAAACATACTAGTTTTTTGTTGTATCAAGCACTCTGCGTATACTTTCTATTGCCAAAATCCTCTTTGAAAAGACTTTTCAATTCTAATTTGAATAAGAAACCTTTGTGCCAAACCCTATTGCATCCAAACAACACTAACGTCGTTTTTATTTTACGTTCGAGGTATGAAAAATAAATAATGTAAATTGTGGGGTTTATTTATAGCGTGTTGGTCGTTGTGAATTCCCGCATGTTTGTACGTTGGAATATCAAATTTGATATTTTCGACACATTCGGGCACGATGTTTTCAAGTCCCAGGAAGATCCTTGGCTTCGTACGGAATGCGGTACGTTGAAAGGTCAGAGCTCGTCGGCTAAGCCACCTTGTAAACTGAGATTCTCTTTCTTCGACGAATCGACTATAAACATTTTTTTTAATAGAATTATATGTTACTACTTCTCTTCCCTTTTTTTTGCTGATTGACTTTTCTTCAGATATATTCAGACAAATATGTAGCAATATGCTTCAACCAATTTATTTATTGATGTCGATACATTTCTGTGCCAGTCTGTCTCCTTTCATCAGGGCTAAATACAATATATAATATTATTACGTCGAAAACAAATCAGTAAAAACAATAAAAATCAATGAAAACAGAAAACATTATAAATTAAGTGAGTCACACCTCGTTGGAGTAATAAAATACTCACAAAACATAAAGGTTCTTATAAAAATGCTATTTGTCTTAGTTTTAATGTACTATACTAAAAATATGCAAGCCTGCAAGCGTGAAAAAAACACGAGATAATGAAAACTACTTGTTGGGCTGGAAAACAGCAAGGTATCGGAAATATTAAAAGTCTCTAGACGCTGACTGGGCATGGTTTGAACATCTCTCGTGGCGTGGTGACGTGCTGGGACCTGATGAACCATTGTCGGAATGGAAACTTGTCTTTCGGCAAGCCTAATCCTCACTTTTGACATCCCTAGATGTTTAATTATTATTACCTAATGATTAATGTTCCTACTACCGAAAGGATTTGTCCTTATTGAGTACAATTATGATGACCACAACACCTGCTGAGGATCAAAGCGCACGGACACCAGGGAAATAGGAATAGGGAGCTTAATTATAGAATCAGTATTGGTCCTCTGAACAATTGTGAAGATACACATATTGTTTTAAAGACCGGAAAATTTAGCACGATTGACCTGATGATAATCTCACTCTATTTGGTAACTATGGTAGAGTTGGCTCCATTGGGGAACAATCAATTGAATGACCACTTCTTGAAAATCATGGGGAGTTCTGTAGTGAGACTGTGGTCCGGTACAGTGGAGCTGATGCAATCGAGCTGGCCGCTTTTCTCCGCATCAGAGACATTTCCCATACTCATGAGGGACGCCAATAAGGAGTTCCACCTCATTGAGAAGAGATAAGAAATTGGTCTGCCCGTACAAAGTATAGAAATCTGTAAAACTACACATTACATGAGTTGCACAGAAATCATGGTTCATGCCAGCAGTCTCTGTGGCAAATCCGTCTTAAGAAACAAAACATTGGCCATATGCCTAGAGGACGTGAAAATCATAAATCATCGCTGTTTATCGACGGTGCCGTGTCTAGACGTGGGATTTCAGAAATGAACCAGGACACTGCAGCTACCTGGTTGTTTTCGTGAAAAATGAATTCGGTCTTAGCTACATGCCAACTACTTGCCCGCAGAACATTGGACAATTTATGTTGGCACTTACTATCGATGGCATGTATACCAGACACATTAATGTTGATATATGCCTTATATCTCTTGTTTTTCATATAACAAGCAATTGTTAAAACAATGGAATAAATATCATATTATTTAGTGTCTGTTTTTTGTCAAAATAAAATTTGGTACCCAGTCAATGTCTTGTTTTGAACGTTTCAACAAAAAAGTTTCACTTCAAACCAACGATCGTGCGTGTAGAGTGTTATATTATTAATTATTTCGGCCATTTTTAAAAGTCACTAATTTTCAAAGATAGGTTTATGCCCTATTCACTGTCATTTTTTAGTTGATTGCATAACTAACATAATCATAGTCTAACCACTCAGGTGATTGGTACACATTTTAAATTATAAAGACCTATTCTAATGTGGGTTGTTTTTTATTAGTTCATTATTCTGAATAATATAAACATAAGTCAGGTTGTTTTATTCTCACTTTAATTAATTTGTAGTGTTTTGGTGTTTTCTCAAGAGGGGCTACCAAATTTTATTGAATATAAAAAACATAATTAATTAGGATGTGCAGTTTCCTTACTAAGTTTTCTAAATTTTGTTTCAAAATTTATTTTTTAACGTATAGCTGATCAATAAAAAAATCTAATTTCGAAGATATTAATTTTTATATTTTTTTTATTTTATTTTTACGATTACGGGGATTACGTATTAAATTTTTGGGTACTTTATTCATTTCTTATTTTTTACGAAATTTCAACTAAAAGGTTATATGAACCCTCGGGTGCCTTGTTAAAAAAATGCCCATTTGGAATATGTCCTTCACCTTATGAGTGCAGTGACAACTCCTGCCACCGACGCCCCGGGTAATTTTTTATATATAATTCACTACACAAGAAAGTTCGTCAGGTGCTTCTACGTCTGAATTGCAACAAAAAAGTTCGTATGAACAATGGTCCGATTCTCAACCCATCGATTATCAACTGCTCTACGGTTTTCGTCATCTACTCGTAGCTCTTGAAATTTTTATTTTAGGGGAAATCTAAAAAATTTAAATTTAATAAAAAATAATACTAAATCTTTGAAAAACTTAGTTTTAAAATTTGTAAAAAAACTAAATTTGCATTCTCGTAAGAAAAAATTATGGTACAGCTTGGCAAATTTCATAAAAGCTTTTTTATACCCATGTCTTTAATTAAATCGAACCAAAATGCAGACATTTTATGCTAAATGGGAAAAAAGTGTGTAAAACGGAAGATGAGATTAATGTAATAATTGCACTCTTTGTCCTAAAATTGATTTCCCAACTTTAACTTAATAAAAAAAGCAAACAAAGAAAGAATGATGAGCCAAAACAGATAAGAAAGAGACAATCAACTTATCGAGCAATCAAGGCAGAAAAATTGGACAAAATTTCTAGAAAAAGCATAGACAAAAAGAAAAAAGAAGAAAGCAATAAAAAAGTTTTAAAACCCAACTTTACCTTAATAAAAAAGCACCAAAAAAGTAAAAACTCAACGTAATTTTTCTGCTTAGGTTGGTTGATATGTTTAATTGTCTCTTTTTGGTGTGTTTTGTTTCATTTTTATGTTTAATTTTTTGTGATATTTTATTAGGTTAAATTTGGGTTTTAACAACTTACATATTGTTGTTCTTTTTGTTAAGCACTCGTATTGTTTCTGAAATCGGAATGGTTTTCTTCGTTTTGAATTAATCTTAACCATCGTAATCTAGTTTGATAAGTGAGATGAAAACTTTTGATAAGTGACCTCCGTCACTTTTCGCCATGGCATACCTGCCCATTCTCGGAAGAGGGCAACGCCATTTCCCGCAGAGACGTAGCATCTGCAAGCATACTGGGAGTGCCGTTTTCGCCCAGATAAATCTAAAACGGGAAACTACAGGTAGCCGGGAAAAACTACACGGAAGGTACCTACCTACGGGTAGAACGATTAGTAGTTATCATGTCGACCATTGGACAGCAAGACGTCCAGCAGGCAGAAGTGCCGCCGAGAAGACTAATAGGGTATTAAACCCTTAGTACGTCAGAGCACATTCCTTTCCTTTTTCTATACTTATGGGTTTAAAGTATTACCTATCGTGAAAAATAACTTCTGAAAAGACAGAAAAATAAAAATAGAAGGAGGTCCGACATTTGGCACTAGAATAATTATTAGTAGGAAAAACTTATTATTTAAACTGGTAAAAAAAAAAACTTTCAATTTCTAAGTCAGACGTAGTTGAAGGAGTTTTACGACTCAAACCGTAAAATAAGCAAATCAATTTTCATTAATGGATAAATGAGACTTACGAGACTTTTTTCTTTTTCTTGAGGAGTGTATATCACATATATCCACACTCACAAGAAAAGTGACATTTTTGAAATTATAAAAACCGGAATATTTAGTTTTTTGAAGTATTCGGTTTTGTGATGTTACAGGAAAAATGATACAACTGTATGAGGAGTCCTAAGGCTAGTACACACTCGTAGACAAAACTCGGGTCTATAGACAAAGTTATGCGATTATCTATCAGACACATCCGGAAAAAATCGCTTGTTCTGCAATTACCTGTAGACCCTGATGATGACCTTAAATAGGTCGAAAGCTTGGCTTTCAACACCACACACAAGAATGACACATCTACCCGGAAAACAAACACTTTGAGCACTGAAGATGATCTCAATAAACATCGAAACGTTGGAATGATAAAGAATGTTTTTATAAAACCTACGTCCCATCAGACCGCACCTCACGATCCCCAAATAATCATTATTTTATAGATTCAACGATTTTTTTAACGTTTTAATTACATTTTTAATAATTTCTTTCAATTAATTAACCTTTATGTAAGGTATTGGTTGAAATGAAAAAGCTAGTGTCACATTTGAAAAATGGCAAAAAGGAGGGAAAATTCGAAAGGTAGGTTGAGATGGGAAGTTGGTGTCCGAATGGATCGAAGTCAGAATAGCTCAAGTGGTACAGCAACGGCGTATTAGCCGAAGGTCGTGGGTTCGAATCCCGCTCGTGACACTAGCTTTTTCATTTCAACCAATACCTTACATAAAGATTAATTAATTGAAAGAAGTTATTTGTTCAATCGGAGAACGTAATATAATGGAGTTTTAATAATCAATAAAACCTTTATTTCAATAATTAACTTTGTATTTTAAATATCTATTTAATCCAGGAAGAAAGCACAGTTGGGTAAAATAATCTTAGTAAAATGATTGGATATTTATGCTCGTTTGTTAGGTTTGTATGTTGCCTGTTATTACTACAAAAAAAATGAATACCCTTACCTTCGAAATGAAAAATTTGTGTCACAGGCGAGATTCATTTCGAAAAAAATTGTGTATAATTAATTGAGTAATTATATAATTAAGAATAAGCTGATAAAATAATTAAAAGTTAGTACTATTACGGTCATTCATCGTTAGAGCAAACAAACGAACTTAAATTATTGAGAGCCAATGTATGCAAGAAAAGTGTCACAACTCAAAAAGTGGTAGTTTTTTGGTATAGTAAAGCTGCATTTTTAAAGTTTTGTGTTTTTGTTTAAGTCTTGGAGAAACGAAAGACAACATTGATAGATCATGACGGTTTTTTTGTCAATAACCGTAATAGTGTGTACTTAATAAATAATTAAAAAAAGCAAACTTCCATTTGTTTCTCCTGTAAAATTATCTTTTTTTTAGTTATGTCACTTTTCTTGTGAGTGTGCGATATATTAAAGGGTAATAATTCCTCCCTGAAGACGTTTATGGAAGGCGCTCAGGATCTAGTTTGCAACAAATTTCATCCCATAAAGATTAAAGGTCAGATCTGACGAAACCCGTGCTAACGCAGTTCCATTTCCATCTCATGGGAAGATGTCGTCCTTGGGACCGTTATAGTGAAGAGTGCGCACTTTACCCTTGTTAGATGTTTTTTTTTTCTCCTCGAGTAATTGCCTAGGATGTACGGGAGGGCCATTAGATATTAGGGGCCGGTTAGCAGGGCGTCTCTTCCCTTGGCGGTCGTCTCGTCCCATTTTACAATCTTTCAACTGCCCTTTGTCTCTTTCTTGTCTCTGCTAGTTTTGCCAGCCAAATGTCTCGGTCTCCCATTGTTCCCCGGTACTATATGGCCCTTGTTATAGTTTCCTTAGCTGACAGAGAATTTATTCGCCTGATATTTTATTTTTCTCTTCTTCTATAGTGGCTTAAAATATTCTATAATGGCACAAAGGGAGCAAAGAAAGTAATTAATTGTTTGATTTACCTCCTCACAACAGCCATTCTGGATATTTTGATAATTCCTTTTAATTGAAAGTTATCCTATTTTACTTTTTACTGTCTACATTATATTTACGGATATACACCGTATCCTAGCCAGAATCAAGGATTATTTTCAGGCGACTTATCTCTTACATTGCAAGTATAATTTGCTTTAACTTTTCTTCCTATCATACCCAATTCTCAAGTCTCACAAATAACATAGCTGCATTAGAAAATCCAACTATTTTGTAGTTTAGTCGTTTTCGAGACATCCTGGGTAGAGAATTCTCGTTACAAGTTCTTTTCGACATATGCAAACACGACTAGTATGGCAAAAAGCTGAACTTCTCACAGAGTTCAAACTCAAATAGTGATCTTATAAATTTTGATGACCATGGTATCGGCGTATCATCTGGCAAATGGTACTAACAACATGATACTATCCCATCACAAATGATGTCGACAAGTCGAAACACGTTTGAATGCCCAAAATCAGTTCATCTGCAGACACAAATGACCGGAAATGATCAAGCTACATAACATGTCTTTTACTGAATGCTCAAATCTATAGACCGAAGTCCTAGAATCAAATACTCTGAACCCCATTGGAAAATGCACCATTATCTTCCAAGCTGAATTCCATGGAATTGAAAGATATACTCATTTCAATTTGAACAAAGAGTACAAAAACAAGATTAGCTAACATGTCAGATAGCATAGCAGCCATCAAAGCACAAAAATTAAAAATCAGATCAAAAATGGTGCAAAACTAATCTCACAAATTTGGTATGTAAAATAAAGTTTTTCCCTGTTGGGTCCCAGGTCATGTAGGAGTAGAGGGCAAGGAGGACGCCGTTGCAAGGAACGGCGTTGCAATACCGCTTCTTGGTCTTGAACCCTTCTGTGGCATAGAGATTTACACTATCTATGAGTACCTAAGATAAAAGGACATGAAACAGTGGAATTTGGAACTGGACAGAAACAATCCAAGAACCTTCTAGCAAGTGCATCAAAGGAAGCAAGAAAAAACTGCGAATCCTAACAGAATTTTTAACAGGACGCTGCTGACTAAATGGGCATTTGAAGAAGATGGGTATAATCGGACCTGGCACGTGCTGATTCTGCAAAAAAGCAGATGAGACACCAACTGCCCTAAAAACAAATTGTGTTCCTACAATTTTCCGTAGGTTTTGGGATGTACAACGTAACCGTTGAAGAAATTCAACCCTTAAACCGGGCCTATAATCACGTATTTTGATGAACGAAACTAGGTGTGCTATAGGTACTGAGCGGTGCTATAATTGCTCTGCTAGGACGTAGTATATAATACACCTCGTACATCTGTAAACTTCGCACAAATTATTAGGGCTGAAAACAACCAATGCCTTTGGTTTCAAGGAAAGAAGAGATACGAAAAAATTTGTTAAAATATAAACGTTCGATAGAGTTATAAATTATCAATCATTATGTGCAGTAGTGGGGGAAATTTGTTACAGAGCAAATCCCATTTGAAGGCTCGATTTGGGGAATGTATCGGGCCAGGCCCTGGGGACGGCAATTAACGGAAAATCAAATCAACTGAAAATACGTTACACTTGGGGGCGGGTGAGTAGATTACAATTTTCATTTCGTTCCTCCGGTTTTGAAAAACATAACAGCAAGGAAAAAATCACCTGGTTTTATTTTCAATGTCCTGTTTATTTCCACGGTGGCGATTATCGATGGCCATGTTTTTGGGAAAACTCAATTTGCATTGTACATCAGCTAACTATGTTTCTTCCGGGCACAACATGAGCATAGTACACAAATTATCCTACATCGCTCTCGAACGTACATGTGCAAAACTGGAGGACAGAAAAAACTACAATGATTTTTAATTTATGCTCATTCGACTCGGAGTTGATTTAGTACAATGAGCTAAATGTGCCGAGGTCGAAGAAAACAAATGTCTAATGAATAATGAATGGATGAATTATGAATGACATCCACTCTTTGGAAAATTGGAGTTTCGATTTTTTTAAAACAATGTTAATACGGTACTTTTCAGAGATGAACGTTTTTCGTCAGCATATTTATTTAGACTTTGCAAAATAAATTGTTTAGGTCCGCGTTTGGTCGACAACAGTAGAACATATTTAGTTATGAGGAACATTAAAACAACATACCGGTTGAGCATAGCGTAACTGAAATATGGCTGTTCTCTGTTGTCACACACGTTGAGTTATTAGACGCATATAATTATGATGTTACACCACCATGTTTGTTGGAACAGTACATTTTTTTACTCTGCAAAGGTTAAACGGTAGCAATTGTTTTTGGCCAAAAGATTGACCTACAAATATAGTAATGAGTGTATAAATAAATAAAAGAATAAAAAAACAAAAGTAGAGAACCAACACTCTGGCAGCACTACTATGAGTTTTAACTGTTCTTTCTTTAATAGGTTAGTTTCAATATCGCTAGAAAGGAGAATTCTTGGCCATCATCTTTTTAATGGACTAGTAGGGTTGGAGGGAATTTATCGGGATGAGAGTTTTTCTTTCAGGATTTGTATGAAATTGGCGAAAACATCTGTGGATTATCTTTTGGACAAGAATATTTAGGCCTGTATGGGTAGTTTCGTAGTTCACGTAAAAGGGGACATCAAGGATTTTTCTGAGGATTATGGATTCGCGTCTTTCGATGCGATGGATATTTCAATGTTTGGTTGAACCCCGTCAGTCCCTAAGCCCATATCGGCTTCACAGTGGTGTTAAGCATCCATCTCTTTAAGAAGTAAGTTAAAACGTTTATAGAGGAGTTGTGAAAATGATCTGTAACGTTTCATTACTTATAGTTTCAGTCGTGTGTGAGGACCCCACGTACCGCACCTTGTCCGCAGTTTGATGGTGTATTTGATTGAAATGGGCTAGAGATGTTTTTGAGGAGAGTGAAGGTTATGTGGGTGGATTTTCTGGGTTAAATTTGACTCTAGTAGTGTGAGATGTTCAAGAAGTTATTATTGAGTGGATCGTCTCCAAAGGTTAGGGCGGTGGGAGGATGGGATGGGAGGTCAGCTGTATACCTGGTACAGTACTTGGCAGAACATTCTCCTCAGTACACTAGCAAGGAGGAGGTTGCTTGGAGTTGACGCCGACCCTTCAATAACTTGAAGGTACCAGTCAGTGAGATAGTTTCGAAGAATAGATAATGAGGTAGAGGGAACAATGCCCTTGAGCAATAACCGCATGGCCGTATACAAATCTCGATGAAAAGTCTGAGCCGTCAAGGTAGGCCCCCGAACAATACAGTCCCATCTCAAGGCAGGCAGAAATAAAATCTACAGTGCAGTGGATGTACCGCTGATGGACATGGATAACATTTTTAGAATTAAGGATTGGGAGAATTCATCCATAGAGGAAGGACTTTTCCTAGAAAGTTGCAGACAACTGGTCCTGTATGAAGTAGATTATGACGTATAGCATACTGATCATCTTACGGAGAGAACGGTTAGGAGGAAGAGATAGGGGGAAAAGAGAGTTTAGCAATTATTCGATCTGTATGAGATAATCGAGTTCTATGAAGTCGGCATGTGAGGTGATGACAGTGGACAAGTACGCAGCAAAGTGATTAACTTTCTCCTCTTCCGATTAGCACCAAGTCTGCACGTCGAAGAGGGAAGGATACCTTATGTTAAGACAATATTTTCCTTGTCCTTGACAATGTTTTCCGGATCCTCCAGAGTGACTTGTTTCCTTCTTTTCTTCTACTGTTTGTTATTCAGTGTAATGTCTGAATTTATCGAAGTCGAATAAGACCCGTGTTTAGGTGATGAAGGTCTGTTTAATGTTTCTCCTAACCTTCCTGCTTGAACCATTATGCTTAGAAAACAACATTTGATATCAAATATTGCTAAGAAAATGCACTTTCTTTATGTTGTTAATAGAATTTTTGAAAGACAATCTGCCAATTTTATTGATTAAAACCCATTATCGTAGCTGAAGTAATTTCAGCGAAGTCGTGGAAGATCTTTTATGCAATAAAGATAAGAGCGAGTTTACATCGGCTTCGTTATCGTCTGAAACTGAATGTTTAATGTTTTCCAACGGATTTGCCCTTTTTTGAGGGGGAATGTGTACACCGATGGAAATGTTACACATTATTAATTATTCCGCTTAATGCGCAGGTTTTTAGAAGTGGAAGGCCAAGCACCTGTGGAGAGAAGGGATCGCAGATAGCGCCGATTGCCCTAATCGTTTATTAATTTTGTGAAAATCCTTTTATCGCACTTGTTCTACACTATGGGACTAGCTAAGCAAAGATTTAAGGTTTACCATATCTTAATTAGAAAAAAAGAAGCAAAAACCCTTGCCAAATCGGTGAAATATGTATTTTATCTATCCCGCAAATTTTTCATGAACTTAAACTTTTTTTTTGTAAGTTGATTTTGAGCAATAATTTATGATATTCTGAAAACGGTTGTAGCTGTAAACGATGTAATAAATGCTTGAATATTAAATTGTCAAAATTGTATAGTATATGAAATATCAGGTAAATCTTTCTCTCTCTCTCTCTCTCTCTCTCTCTCTCTCTCTCTCTCTCTCTTTTCTCTATCTATCTCTATCTCTACTCTGTCTATCTATGTATTTATCTTTCCTTATTTCTATCTTCATTTATTCTTTCAATCAAAATATGGTCCCCAATAAAAAGATAGCGCACCCTAATATTTTGGGCCTATGTTAAATTTTAAATAAAAGTAAGAAATAATAATAATTGATAGCTAATTGTACAAAAAAAATTGGCTAACAGTCGTTCCTCTAGTTTTGACAGGTAATTTAAACTTACCTGTGTTGATCATAAAGCACTCCAGAATTTTTCTTGATAAATAAATAGAATTTTGAATATTTTTTAAATGAACTATTTTACTACTTGTCCAAAATAATTTGGATAACCAGAGTTCTAGTATTTTTAACAGGTACTTAAATCATTCTGATGGTTTGGTGTATTTTCCTCCAAAGCTTTCTTATGAAAATCGTTAACTGTTTGATATTCCGTAGGGTCGGTTTTCTCGGTTTAAATCTCCCGAGGAAAATGTTTAAAACCCACGAGGAATAAGGCTTTTATTATTAAAGCATTACATTATTCCTCAAATTTTGATTTTTATTCCGCCAGATTGGGGAGTTGGATCTGTAAATAAAATTAAGAAAAAATTAAGCTTAAATGTAAACTTAACTTCTTCTAAACTTATTACTAATTGGAATTTTGAATATTCCTTAAATGCATTAATTTACAGCTAATTGTATACAAGGTGTTGAACTTAAAGAACTCCAGAACGTTTCCTTGATAACTAAGTAGAATTTTGAATATTTTTTGAATTAATTTATTTATTGCTATTTGTACAAAATAAATTTGATAGCGATATGTTAATAAAACGACCAATTTTCCTAGAAAAATAATGGGCATGTTCAATTGTGAACCTTTCTGTCACCACATACAACTCAATTTTAAAAACATTTACTTGTACTTTTGTGGTGCTACTTTAGTGCAACAACTAGTTTATGAGTTGTAAAATAAGCATATTAACGAGAAACCGGGAAGGAGAAAATAAACAGTGTCTGCAAACATATGGTCCAGGACTCTAATATTTTAAGTATATGTTAAAATATATTGTTTTTATTATTTTTTAAATTATAAATAACTGTTTTTGTTACATTTGGTAATTATCTGACAGTAAAGTATTACTCCCTGGCAATTTTTGGCAACGAAAGTGTTGAGAAAATTTCTTTCAACCCCGCTACTTCTTGGGTCGTGAGATTCATCTCTCTCATGTGGTCTGGAACTGGCCACAGCCTTTTTAAGGGCATATATTATATTTTTCAATTATATTAAAATCTGGAAACTTAGCTGGCAATTCAAAAAGTTGATTTTTTCTGTTTAAAAAAAGGATTTTTCCATTTTCACTGTATGGAAAGAGCATTTATCTGCTGGTATACAAATCATTGATGGTATTGTCTCTTGAGTGCCTTATTAATTGATCTATGATGATACTTGTAATATGCCGTTCATTCTTCAGTGTTTCTACCAGAAACAAAAATAATTTTTGTTTTCTTATAGTTACTGATGAACCACCTCAAACCATCAAACGACCTCCATCTGCTTGCCTTTTCGAAAATTCCAATTCTTCATTCAGTTGGTCGAGGAAATAATATGCCAACCATTAAGGCCGTTGGAGGTTAATTTTTTAAAAATATATACCGGGAAATAAAATTTTTCTGCATTCCTTCTTTCAGTACATGTGGTCTTGGGCAAACTGTTTACGGCGTTCCTTATGAACTATATTTAGCGGTGGTAACCGTTCCCTACTCTGGACGTGCGTGGCACTATTTATGACCCTCTTTGCCTTTTTTTTATTTTAGGTTGATACTCAAGAGCCGCTTGGAGCGATTTGCCAAGATGTCTAACAGAAATTTGAAGCGATTCCCAAAATTGTTCGTTTTTTCCAGCTGGTTAGGACAGATATCACATGGTATTCTTTCTGTAACAATTAAGAAACAAATTTGACTGAAAAAAATTATTATGTTAAGAAAAACTTAATGAAAACCCGCAATTTTAATGCTTAGACAAAATTATTCAATTTTCACACCCCACCTCATTTTTTCTATTATTTCTAAAAATACTAGTATTGGTTACCTTTTTGTCCCGGAATTTATATTTTTGTTTTCTCTTTCTTCAGTTCGTCTCGATAAATTTATATTTATAATTCTATTTGGCATCTTCAAGTATTAGAAATATACAACCATATTATTACAATGGATTTAGAAAATGTTTTTGGCTTTAATTTCCAATATTAATAAAATGTTAATTACTAAGTTAAAATGAATTTTTGTAATATAAGTTACAACATATTTGAAATTTGTAGGAAATTGTAACTTTTTAAAACCACACAAACCTTCGTTGTTTTCTGTTGAAATGTTTAAGAAAGTTTAAACAATAATTATTTGGAGATCGAAAGATGCGGTCTCGTGTGACGTAGGTTTTAGAAAAACATTATCTTTATCGTGCCAACGTTTCGATCTTTATTGAGATCATCCTCAGGGCCTGGGAATTATAAACATTTTTTAAATTTTACAAATAAATGTAGGATATGGAAAAAATTAATTTATACAATGCTAGAAATTTTAAATTCAATTAAAATATTTGTACCCACTCAGTGTTTGTTTTCTGTGTTACTTTGAGGGAGTACAAATACTTTGATTGAACTTAACATTTCTAGCATTGTATAAATTTCATTTTTTTAAAAATCGTTGGCTAACGGTCACTAAACACCACACATTAAAAAATAATATTAATAAGGTTGTAAACAGTTCCTGAAATTTTCCAACAAATTAAGAAAAACGTATTTGTTTTAAATTTTAGATCCCCAATTACAATATAGATAGAATTCTACCGGTGTTTTATTAGTTAGGTTGGTTACAATTACTAAAGTATTTTGTCCGTTTAATTTTTAAAATAGCCGAAAAATCACAGCACGCACATAATCTAAAGTGTAACATAAAATAATTTGTACGATTTACTCGAGAGAATACTATTTACATTTTAGACACGAATTTATCGCATAGATGATGAATCGAGAGAGATGAGCATTTAACTTATAAGAATATAATTAAATTATTGTTCAAATGAAGTGCCTGTTTTGATAATTGAAGTAGAGCGTCTGAGCTAAAAATAAATTTATACTATGAATGTGTGTTCATAATACATTGAATGAACGTTGAGCTGATACAATTTTGCCATTTAATCAGACGTTATATTCAAGATCTAAATATTCTTGGTACTTCCATCAGTGATCACTCAATCAGCCGTCCCAACGGACATTTTAATTAAGGGGTTGTTTTCGGTTTTGCGCCGTTCCACCCCTTCGCCTGGCCGCCGACATCGTGTCTCTAAGGCCATTTAGCCCTGGCCTGTCAGCCAGATTGGCTGCCGATAAGGACGTCTACCAAAAAGTCGGCGACCATTTACGCCAGAAATACAATGAGCACTTTTAACTTAAGGTGTGGCTGGTTTAGACCGTTTCCGGTCGGAGACATCGTACAGATTTCCTCTGCCTTCCAAGACCAAAAATCCGGTAATTTTCTTCTCAGTGCAGCTAATACCATCGACGTAGATAAAAATATTAAAAAATTACCTTATAGTTAAAAATGTTATATCGATTAGAAAAATAATAAGACTAAGAAAGAAGGAAACAATTAAACTTATTTATAGAGTGTATTATTGTATATTAAAATGGCCTGCACTATACCCGGATGACACAAACCAGTCAATAATAGCACTCAATATAATAAAGTATTAATAGGTGAGTAGAAATGAAGGCTATCATCCTTTAACATTATTAAGTTCTTGGGATGTGAAAGTGTACAAGGGTTTGAACACTAGGGATAGGAGTGAATACAAATGCCACAGAGTTCCTACAAAGTACAGCTGTCTCGGCATCCTTTCAATCCGCGTCTATTCCAATCGCTTCTGTATACTGCCCACCCAATGAAACGATAGCACCCATCCAATTCCAAGAGTACTTTAGATCTCTTGGACCAAGGTTTCTCTCCGGCGAAGACTACAATGCGAATCACTTGCAATGGGGCTCCAGAGTGACCAATCCCGTGGTCGTTCACTCCCCTCAGTACTTAATTATCTCCACCTTTCCACTATCTCTCCTGATATTCCTACATATTGGCCAACTGATGTAAACCGTCTCCCCGATCTTATAAACTTTTTCATCTTGAAAAACCTCGGACCTCTGCATACCTCAATAACAACCCTCCACGTTCTCTCCTCAGACCATAGTCCCATTCTCCTAAACATAACCCTCATCCCAATTTCCAAACCAAATCCCGAATCTTTAATCAGTGGCCCCATAGATTGGAACGCCTTTCGCACCCAAATAGAAAATTTCATCGATCTTTAAAACTCCAGAAGAGCTGGACGAGGCTGTGAATCTCTTCACCACTGCCATTCAGCAGGCGGTCAGGATGTTACACCTCTCCAGTCCTCCCAGAACCCCCATATTATCCAAACCCCTCCCATCACATATTGCGAACCTCCTGTACCTAAAACACCTAGCCCGAGCCGCGTGGCAGAGATCAAGGCTTCCTTTCGACCATCCTTTAATCCGTTTAGCTAAAAAATAATTAAAAATCTATCGCAACAAAGCTTTTGACTCCTTCCTATCCAACCTTACGACTCAAATCACTCTGGACAGCCACGAGAAGAATCCTGAAACACCACATTCCATCTTTTCCCCTCCGTCGAGACGATGGATCGTGGGCCAAATCTGACCAAGAAAAAGCCGATACATTTGCTCGACATCTCCAAGAAACCTTCACTCCTCATTCTGAGCCCGGCAATGCTTCAATGGAAGCAGATATTGACGAATTCCTTATATCCTGCCTTTCTATGTCACTCCCGCCAAGGTCAAGTATATACTGTCTTGCTTACCGAACCGCATAGCTCCTGATTTTAACCTGATAACATCCCAAATTCTCCAACAATCCTCTAAACAAGCCATTATATTCCTCACCATACCTCTACAATGTATACTCCGCACTACCCATTTTCCTTTACTTTGGAAATATTCTAACATCATCCTCTTCCTGAAACCTATCAAACCTGTTCAAAAACCATCAACGTATCGACCAATTAGTTTACTTCCTATCATGTCCAAAGTATTTGAAAAAATTCTCCTAAAAGACCATTGCCACAATTAAAGTGTAACCACCTCCCCGATCATCAGTTTGGCTTCAGCCCCCACCATTCCACAGTCCAGCAAATGTTTTGTGTTGATGACCGTATATTCTCCTCCCTCGAGCGCAAAGAGTATTGTATGGGAACTTTCCTTGATGCGGCACAAGTTTGACTGCGTGTGGCACAGGGGGGGGGGTTCTGTACAAATTAAAGCGTGTCCTTCCAAATACTCTTTAGCTAATCCTCTGCTACGGAGCCGTTCTTTCGGGTCCGACAAGGATCAGATTACTCCGAATACTGCTTTCTGGCCGCGGAAGTACCTCAGGGCAGTGTGCTCGGACCAATCCTCTATCCGTTATATTGCAGATATTCCCACTAAATCTACCACCCTACTTGCATCCTTCGCCAGCGTACTGTCCTCTAATTCCGATCCTGCGGTTGCTTTGGAAGATCTGCACGAACATATCTCATGTGTCAATAGAAAATGAAGATAAACGAAAGGAAAAGCGTCCATGTAGCATTTACACTCCGAAGCAAACCTCGTCTCACAATATACTACAACAACGTTCCTATCCCCATATCCGACTGCGTTTGCTACCTTGGGTTCCAACTAGACTCACGACTAACGTGGAACCAACATACACGACTGACACGACAAAACCTAGACAGACGGTATGGTCTACCGCACAAACTTATAGGACGGCAGTCTAAACTATCGACAAAAAACAAACTTACAATTTAGAAAACACTACTACAACCGATTTGGACATACGGAATAGAACTGTGGGAAACCGCTAAACCTCCCAATATCCAACGTCTCCAATCCTTTCAATTTAAAGTCCTCAGATCCATTGCAAATGCTCCTTATTATGTCTCAAATGCTACACTCCACTACGACCTTCAAATTCCTTATATCCAAAAATTTATTCCCCAAAAATTTACCAAGTTCCACAAAAAAAACTCTCCCGCCATCCAAATAGTCTGCCCAAGCCCTGCCCAATAGAACCCATCCCTACAACCCCAAAAGGCGTCTCAAGAGGAAATGGCCCCGCGACCTTCTTTCTGAGTAAACAGTAAAACAACATAAACAAAGTGAAGAGGGGAGATAACATTGATTATTTTCTCCCCTCAATGTAAATAGTTGTATATAAGTTCATATATCCGCAAATTACATATTGTAAATAACAATTACACATTGTAAAAAAAGCTATTGTTGGTTATTACATGATTCAGCATAGGTGTAACAATGTTGATAATTTCTCGAGGAGAGGGGTTACTGTGCTCTAAAAGGTACATAATGTACACCTTGTGATATTTCCTCTTAGAGTATTCGGAATGGTGTACACATAGTTTTGACTCTTACTCTAGTTTCGGGGCCCCTGACAGTTCTACGGGCTCTTCTCGTTAAGTGATCAGTTCAACTTAAGTTCGACCACCGCAACCAATCAACAAACCAATTTTTTGCACATTTATATCAAGTAAGATCTTTATACTTCAAGGATAATATCGGAATGTTTGAGATTTTATGTTATTTAGTTATAGGTGCTTCTACCTTTAAATTGACAAAATGGTTTGTTCCGACGTGGTAAACATCCCTGAGAGAACGGTTATTACTTAGATTATTACAATTTCATGACGGTAATAATTATTGATAGCCTTCTCAGGCCAGGATATAATTATGGCTCTGTGAATCGAGCAATAATTTGGAATTTCATAGCTTCTAATCCGAGCTCTGTTAATGAGCGGGCCTGCGTTTGGGCTTCAAATGGTCTTCGTTTATTGCCTCCGGTGATTGCCAATCCCTCTGCCGCTTTCCTTGACGGATTTTACTTTTAGTTAGTTTTATTTATTGCATCCTTTCTCTTATATTGCCTCAATATATCTAAGAACGTACAGCATTTCATATATGTAAGCATTTCGACACAACAAACATTAGAGGAATTGTTTTATCTCTATTTCTTGTATAGTCTTGGATGACGCAGTTTGGTTATTTCTTATCTCGTCTGATTCAGTAGACACCTTGGTTTGTCAGAGGCTTGTGTTTTTTAGTAAATTGTTATTTTTTTACGGGAGTTCGTAATTGTAGACGTTAACCATGGGATTCTGGCATTTTTCCACTGCAAACAAACAAAACATTTTGATATACATTGGGTTCAAATTTCAGTCGGCTTGAATTCTCCAATTGGGATCCTTCAAGCGATGAGTAGTCGAGCCGTGTCAACGTCAGTTTCCGCCACGTTCGGCGGCCGTCCGGCGTTTAAAAAGATATTGCTTTTTTGAGATATGAAATTGATCAAAAATGATATTTTTTTGTTGTTATTCGCTTAGCAGTATTATTTACTTGTAAAGTGGGTTTATGATGATGCAAGTACATATTTTCAACTTTGATTCTTATGCTACATTGATACAAATCTTATTTGATCAAGGAACAAACTGGAGTTTTCTCTTTTTCTCGTCAATACCCAAGCTAAACTTGCCTATGCATCCTAGCTTTCCTGCCACTAGCGTAGATATACATTTATAGCATATATTTAGATGTTGCTTAGATGGATATGTTATAACATATATTTAGCAATCACCGAATATGATGGATGTAATTAAGAAGCGTGATTAGCATAAGAGATATAACTCTGATATCGTACTGTATTTCACGCCGATGTAATGTTGGCGTGAATCGGCTCGTTTCGCTGTGTAGCGGTCGTCCATGGAAATCGCTGGTAATAACCATTTTGAGGTTAAGGGCCAAAGCCGACTGAAGCTCATTATATCGCTTTGTATCTGTCTACATCGGAAATCTAACCACTAATGAGGACGTGAAGCAAAAGCAGAGAGTTTAATCTGTTTGACAATGTTTGATTAAATATTCAAATTCTTTTGGTCGTACAGTTTGTCTTTTATGCCAACACTAAGCTTTTCCTTCTTAGATTTGACCAATCGATAGCAATTAATTTGAGAGAGGAGATATAATATAATAATAATAATAATACTTTATTGCAAAAAAGGAAAAGTTATAAACATTACGTAATATATAATGTAAAGTAAAATTACAGCATAGAGGGTCCGTCTGCCGAAGGTCGATTTTCATTTGTCTTAAATTTTTGGTCGACACAGAGATAAAAGTACAAAAGAAAAAAATTGATCCTTAAATAAATGTTACAATTGATAATTTAATTTTTAATAATTACTAACATACATTATAAACAATAATTTTTGTTCTTCGCTTAATTTACAATAAGTATAGATATATAAATTATTTGGGATAGCAATTTAGTATGACAAGGCTTTAAAATATTCAAAAATTAAATTCTAATATTAACTCTTGGCGATAGTGCCCTGCGTGGCGCGGATATTTGATTAAATTTTTGTAATCATTAAGCAGTAAGTCAATAACCTGCGCCACATTCAATTTATCTATCTATCTCTATATATATAATCATTGAGGGAGATAAGGATAGATAGAAATATGGATAGATATGAAGATAAATAAATAAATAAATATATATATAGATAGATAGATAAATAGAGAGAGAGAGAGAGAGAGAAATAAAGAGAGGAAGAGAAATAGATAGAGAGAGAAGAATGAAAGAAATTTATTTGTCCAAGTGATAAAGTGGGAAAGGGACAAAATAAATTTGTTGGATTCTTAAGGAGTGGTCAAAAATGAGTGAGTGAGGGAGGGAGGAGATAGAGAGAGAAGACTAAAGAGATTTAGATGTCGGAAAGATATCGAAAGAGGTTGAGAGAGTGTATAGTATAAAAGTAACCATTGTTAAAAAAATTCGTGTTATAAGTTGTTATTTTGAAAAAATTCAAAAATTGTCGAACGATAAACCAGTTTTTCATATTCTGTTTCATTATTATATAAACAGTGAAAATAGGTTCTTAAAGCGGTTAATTCTTTTTGTTCTTTACTTTTTGAATGACGTATTTTTCAATTTATGCTCCAATGTGAAATTGAAGTCTAGTCAACAAAAATATAAAAATTGTTTCGTTATTTATCGTTATTTCAATTTTTATGTAATAAATTTACACTGGTTTTTTGTTTTTGCTAACGTTTGGTTTGTGTGTTAGTTTCAACAAAACAGCGAGCTTCTTTTTTCCCTTTAAATTCTTGTACTCCTGTACTGTAGACTTGTACGTCCAACACTTTGATTAAAAGATTCATACACACGACCAGAATTTCATTACAAATTTATTAGCACAAATGTTGATCATTACAACATGACAATGCTAAAATTCCTAAACGCTTATGTTGAGACTTAATTGATTGGATTAAGTAGTTCAAAACTTACGTTAACCTTTTACGTTTTATGTAAGGTATTGGTTGAAATGAAATAATAAAAATTAATTAATCGAAAGAAGTTATTTGGTCAATCGGACCACGAAATATAATGGCATTCACGTTTATTTTAAATGATACTAAATTGTTTATACCTTCTACTTTTCGTACAGAAGTCGAATTTTCAATAAATAAGTAATAAAAAGAAGAGTCTAGGTCTAGGCTAATTTTAAACACGCATCTGACATCACCCGTTTGAAGTCTCGACTTGGATCAAGCTTCTACGTTGAAATTTAGCTTAAGGGCGTTGACAATAGAATTAGCGGAACTCCCATCCTGTGGATAAGTCCCTTATTGAGGGAGTACATCGAGGCTGTCAGTCTCATACGTTAGCGCACCATCATTTAGCCTCATTGTCTAAGAACAATAGGTACTTATGAACTTTTGTTACAATACAAAACCGGTCAGAACTCATGAGCAATTGATATGTTATTTTCTGAGCTATCATCGTGCAGGTATGGTGCGGACCGGCGCAACGACATTACTTGCGCGAATCAAAACACTGATATATATATCATGTGTGTGTGTGTGAGAGAGAGAGAGAGAGAGAGAGAGAGAGAGAGAGAGAGAGAGAGATTTGAGAGTGAGGTTGAGAGGGAAATAGATTGAGAGAGAAGAATGAAAGAAATTTAATTATCGAAAAGATATAGCGGGAAAGAGACAAAATAAATTTGTTGAATTCTTGATGAGCAGTGAAAAATGAGTTAGTTTTGAATTTTTTCATTTTTTTGCCGATGTTTCGACCAGTATTCGGGTCATCTTCAGGACATAAAGTATGGTGCTATTCTTGTGCTATCATACTGGTGTTTTGTAGTTGTGACGAGACGTACGAAATGACAACAATTTCACAGAACACCAAATGACACTCCAAGAATAGCAACACACTTTGTGCCTTGAAGATGACCCGAATAGAGGTCGAAACGTCGGCGAAAATACAAAAAAGGTGTTTTTTTAAACGAACTCATTCTTGACCGCTGTTCATGAAACCAACAAAATATTAAACAACCGGTCACTGAAAAAACACAAAATAAATTTAAATTTTTTTTGCAAAAATAAACGGGAAGAATGGGAAATGCATTTAACTTTTAAAGGAAGTAGTCTGTACATTATTTCGCCACGATTCCTTTCAAATTTAAATATTATAGAACATGTAAAAATTGCAATCCCTCAGTAGCACTAGTTTAGCTTATTTTAAGTTTCCCAGGGGGGGGGGGGGTTAGAACACTAGAATATCTCTGGGGTATTAATTTTTTGCCCCATCGAACCGGATTATCCTGCCATAGTAGTGAAACAGTTTGATCGAAGAAATTATTGGTAGAATGTCCAGCCTTCTTTAAAAGATCTATCTCGTAATGCCCGTATCAGTTCTCCAGAATCCCCTTAAAGAAATTGAATCAACTAAACATCGAAAAGCTTTTTTTCTCATGACTTTCAGAGTTCATCCTTTATCAGGAGAAGAATTCTGTAATACACTTCGAAGGGAAGGTGGAATCGGTAAACTTTTGAAGCATCGAGTCGTATCCTGTCGATGTTTGTGGAAGTAAACCAATAAAATTAGCAAGTTGGACGTGCTCCTGAAATAATAAAAAATTGTAAAATGTTTGGAAATTATTACGTTAATAACATTTCCATAGGTAGAAACGATGGAAACTGGAAGTGGAACGGGAAAAGTCATCATAGATGTTAATAAAATGCATGTTTTCCAAGGAAATAACCTCTCATAATGTTTAACTTTTCCACTTTTTCTAACTAACCCTGCTTCCGAATTTAAAAGGACAAAGGGGGCTAATAAAACCATTTAGTTTCCTATGAAGAGGTAACGCGTTCTTCTGCATTCTTTGCAAGGGTTTTCAGATCAAGCTTAAACATTAGATTTTGAAATTTTAAACGGGATGTTTTTTTAGGAATGTTCGTGTTCCTCTGATTTATTGTAATAAATAATAAACAATATTCGTACAATTTTTCTTTAACCTTTAAGTCTCATAATTATATTACTATGCACAGAGCTAAATAAAATTACACCGTAAGATTTTTTTAGTGGACCTTCTCGCTTCGAAGATTTTTCAAAGGGGAGATATATTTTTCAACAGGGGCGTTTCCTTCTCTTAGAAATAGGAGCCGTTTAATGTATGATGAGCGAGAACGAAAATAAGTGAAAGGTAAGTTGCTCTGCGATTTACAAAGCGGTGGCCCCTCCAATATGCATTAGTCCTCAAGCGCTAGCTGGGAAAAAGATGAAAGAAAAGATGAAAGAGCTGGAAAATGGAAAATATAGCCAAATGTATGTACAGGGACCAAAAGAATGCCGTGAAAAAAAAATATATCGCGAAGAGCGCAGAAGTACCGTTGAGAGCCGACAGATGGACGGAGCTCTAGACCTTTCTTAACACGACCGATCGGCAGAAAGTACAGCCTGGATTTCTTTTAAATAAATTTGTTTTCTGTTGAGTGGGCAAAGTTACGCGGATACGCGATAACACATTGAGCACGAGCTCAGGTGAGTACGCGTGATCACGTAAAATCCATATCTTCTCGGTTTATGCCGTTCTACGGTTAGCGTTAACGTGGGGTTTTATAGCCCTGGGATCCGAATGTAAATGACTAACGGCATCACTTATGACATCACTGAGAAATTAAACCAAGATCTAAATAATTTATCCATCCGACAACTGTTGCAAGTATATTCTCGTTAGGTGGGAATATTCTCTGATTAGAATCGTTTTAAATTATATCAAATCAGTTGGTAATTCCTGAACAACCTGCAGAAGAAATATGCAAAGGTAGATGAATTAAATCGATCTAATTGATATCAGCCTTTGATATTACAATTTTGTTTAAATATTGGGTTGTCCGGAAAATAATGCAGGATTTTGGTATTAAACAAAAAAAAAGAAACTAGTTACTTTAAAGCAATGTTCTTTAATCAAAATAANCATTCATACAAATGAGTAATCCTGTAAACGTAAACAGAATATTTTATATAGATTTTTTTTAATGAAAACTTAAAATCCTGCATTATTTTCCGGACAACCCAAAAGGAAACCCCCAATAAAAAAGGAAGATAAATTTAGTAGTTTTGTACATCAAATTAATTTAAAACTGATTGATTGATTGATTATCGCTTTATTTAACAATCAGTCAAGGTTTGGTCTCTAGGACCATATTACGCCTAAAGTGAAATTAGAGCACCGTGAGTTTTTAAACTACTCAATCTACTATACACAACAAAGTTAAACAAATTAATTATCTCTTGCAAGTTATATACTTGTTTACAGTGGATTAGCACATTCAAAATAAAAAAATAATCTTTAAATAATAACAAACATAACTTCTATCAGGAGAAAAAACTAACAATAAACATTTTTAAGGGTTTGACATTATAAACTTAAGTGACAGTTGTAAAGATACATTATCAAGATCTTAACCTGACAATCTTTGTACTTAATTGAGGAAAAGAGAAAAAAATTAATATTACAGTTTAATATTTTTACACATATATTGATATAAAATAATTTTTTAGTTTTTTTTCTAAACGTACTTATTTTGTTACAATTGTGAATTTCAACTGGTAATTTTGAAAACACTCTTGCACTTTTAATTGAAAACGAATTATTAAATATTGTGGTTCTATGTTTTTAATTTGTAATTGCTTAATTTTACATCTAGTGTTTATACTATGCACATCAGATCTATATTTTATTTTTTTATATATGTAGGTTTTTCATTTTTAACAAGTTGAAGATGATAAATGCTAAATTATATCGGACACTTACATATAGACCAGACCCGGGCATGCAGAGAAAGGTTCCTCGATGTGTCCCACTCCATTGAAGGAGGGATATTGCTTGGCTCCATATAGAGAGCGCGTAGCTGCCATTATCTGGGTTCCCAGTCTGATTCTTGGAAAGAATGTTGTTTTATGGTATGTAGTAATGATAGTTTTGGGTGTCGTAGTGAAGGTTGAGTGTGAATGCATTTATTGGCCTCATTATGTAATGCGAGAGGCTGCTCTGAGTAGCGGCGTATTGAGTCGAACGAAGGTCGTGGGTTCGAATCCCGTTCGTGACAATAATTTGTCATCCCAACGAGCAAATCTTTGATGAAAAGAATTATTAATTGAAATAATTAATATGGTCGATTATGATGAATTAATTTATTGTTTAAATTTTAAAGACTGTCTGACCCCGGATTGCCAACACCGGGATGGGTGATCCTCGAGGCTTGCCGATAATTTATTATAAATATCAAAAGCTATTATTACTGGTGGGCTGCATAGGTTCGACTCTCTACATGTGTGTGTACAGGTACATTCATGTTCAGATTTGAGCTTATATAAATCAGTAATCATTAGAAGTGTATTTCATTGATCGTAATTTTTTCAAAACTTTCCAATTCATGTGGGTATTACACTACGCTTTTAAACCGTGTTTCGCTAAATCCCCGATCCGATTTTATGCTGTCTGATCACTGCGATCCTCTTGTACTGACTAAATTTCCGTTAATAACGTTGAACATATTCATTGCCCTGTTTGGGTCAGATTCGCATTTCCTGGTCAAAAACGTACTTAGGTATTGCATGATAATTAACAAACGCTGTTGAAATTTTCTTTTTTTATTAGAAACACATTCTTCAACGACAGAGGCGATATTCCAACATTGCAATAACTTGTATATTACAATCCTTATCTCTTTTCTATTGTTAATTGATAGTTTTTACTAATGAAGAATTATTACATTAAACCAATTAATTTTTATATTGGTTATATAAATCTTTATAATAATAAGGCACATTTTCTCAGAGACCAATGAAAACGTATTTTATTATAATAAAAATAAAGTAAAAGGTGTCATTTAAAGGAAATGGATTAATTAAAAGCTTACAAAAATGTTTTTGCAAAGCGTTAATTAATTAGAGACAGATATATAAAATACAAAGCACGTTCCAATTTGTAACGTACGCAGGGGCGGAAGGGCAGGATTGGATGTCAGGGCTTTCTTTTAACAAGAGGAGGACTAAAAAAAAAAAATGTTTTTCGAACAAAGTATACCCCCAATATTGTTAAAAAGGAGGAGGTCTATGCTGTAAAAGAAACGCTAAACGTCTATGTTCCTTTTGGAAGACGCAGAAAATAAAATGTTCGTAATGTAAACAATGCTAGTCCACAGAAGAAAGAGCATCGAAAATCCCCGTCTTGCTAATCTCGTCCGACCTTTGTCCCCTTTAGGTCTTTAGCTTTGAACGTTGTAATCAAAATTGTTATAAAGAACTCCACAAGTTAAAAAAATATATTGGTAGGAGGGTTTAGGAGGGTACAAATTTCAATTTTAAAATATTTAGTAATTATAATTTAATATCCATTACAGTTCGTGGTCCGATTGACCAATTAATATTTTCCAAATAATTAATATTTATAAAAGGTATTGGTTGATAAAAAAAATTTGAAAAATGGAAAAAAAGGAGGGAAAATTCGAGAGGTGAGGTTGAGATGGGAAGTTAGTGTCCGAGAGGATCGAGGTCACGATAGCTCAAGTGGTAGAGCAGAGGCGTATTTAGCCGAAGATCGTGGGTTCGAATCCCGCTCGTGACGCTGACTTTTTTTATCTCAACGAGTACCTTTCATAAATATTAATTAATTGAATAATTTAATATAGTGGAATTGAATGTCCGGGTTCAATCATACGAGCCCCGGGTCTCGGTGTACATATCTAAAATTGTACATCACGAATTTAAAGAAGCAAGCCAAAAAAGAAGAAGATGAAACTGACGTCCGTCTCGATATTGCCACAGATCTCTCGGTTTTCATTACTATTGACAGGGATGAATGATCAGTTGGGTGGAAAGTGATGAAAACGAAGGAGAAAATGATTAAATCGAAAAACAGATTCCGAAATAGCAGGACTTCACAACAAGGCCCATCTTCCTCTTAGCACATGGACACCAGAAGTAACAGTGGTGAAGTCGAAGATTTATTGTCTTGGAAATTTATAACATAAAACCCAATCAGTATTAGAGGCGATAGAAATTTTGCTTAATTATTTTGCGGTCATACGGGAAATAAGAGCTGAAATTAACAAAAAAACCCTCAAACAACCGACTTTTACAAAGATAAAAACGCGTTCATACACAATTATAATAGACTTACATAGTAACCTAAATTACGTAGTCATTAAATGAATACTTTTTGTTACATAGATATTAATAAAAATAATAGTGCCAAAACAATCTTAATTAACCTTTTAATTAACACATTAAAAAATAAGTTCTATTATCCGGAGTTTTTGATTTCCCGTGTATTACATGCCCGTCATTTCTCGGATAGTGAAGGTTCCACGGAATAAATAATTATTTAAATTTATATATAATTTTTATGGAAATTCTCATTGAGGTGATAAATTAGTGTCACGAGCGAGACTCGAAACCTCGACTTCCCGGTGTATAACCCGTTCTAACCACTTGAGCTATCGTGAGTTCGGATACCAACTCTGTATAGTGTATAGTAACTCTGCATTTTCTGTAAAGTGATAGCAGAAGAAACTGGAACTCACAGATACTATTATAGATAGTGCATACACTAATGTGTGATAGATAGTGTATTCATTAGAAAACATAACAAGCATTTAAATTGTTGTTCTCTTTTGGCGCTCGCTGCACCAAATTCTTCTGAGTTGCTGGTGGCGGGCTGTTGCTGCAGGTCGTCTCAAAGGGGCCGATGTAAGGCCACCTTCCCACAAGCGATTACGCATAAAGGCCTTGCCAAAACATCTTGTACTTCTTTAAGACCTGGTGTGCACTATGGAAAGGGTTCCGTCGTGCAGCAATGACAACATTTCTGTCCTCCTTTAGCGTTCATTGGGCTGAGATCCACTACCAGGCGCCCTATTGGCATCAGACCTTTCCTGACCTCTCACTAATCGAGATTTTAGATATTTTTCATATGCACCGCCGAAAAGAAAACTAAGGAATAACGCGCGTAAGGCAATAAAACCCCCAAATTATATAATTATACAAGCACGTGAAAATACAACGAATAACAACAAAAATAATTAACTAAAGCAATCTTTGCACATGTGTTTTTCAATCCAGCTCAACTAAATTTTAATTCACTTATTTTTTTAAATAACCAATTTTTTATTAACTAAAACATCCTAACTCCCGTAATTTAACTACATCAATATACAATTTGGTGACAACTTGCAAAGATTAAAACAAAATAATTAGTATTATTTCAATGGTACTGATAGAGGATTTCTTTGTTCTTTGAAATCTAAAATAACACAATAAACAATAATAAACATTTTGTTTGTTAAATACGTCATTCCGCAAAAAAACGTTAAAATACAATTCAAAAAGATCGTTCAGATTTAAATGCCTCCCAACCAGAAACGATAGAAAGGGATGAGGACGAATAAGAAAACAAGATATAGAAAGAGTAGTTGAGAGGGAGAGAGAGAGAGAGAGAGAGAAAACACAATATACATAACATTCTTAATTGCATATGGAAAATCTGGAATGAAATATCGCGAAAAGGGAGAGAGAGAGAGTGAGAGAGAGTGAGAGAGAGAGAGAGTGAGAGAGAGTGAGAGAGAGAGTGTGAGAGAGAGTGAGAGAGAGAGTGAAAGAGAGAGAGTGAGAGAGAGAGAGTGAGAGAGAGTGAGAGAGAGTGAGAGAGAGAGAGAAAGAGAGTGAGAGTGAGAGTGAGTGAGAGAGAGTGAGAGAGAGAGTGTGAGAGAGAGTGAGAGAGAGAGTGAAAGAGAGAGAGTGAGAGAGAGAGAGTGAGAGAGAGTGAGAGAGAGTGAGAGAGAGAGAGAAAGAGAGTGAGAGTGAGAGTGAGAGAGAGAGAGGGAGAGAGAGACTGGGAGAAAGAGAGTGGGAGAAAGAGAGTGACAGAATGGGTGAGAGGTTAGTGTGCAGTAATCCCTATGATAAACACGGTGAAAAATGAACATGTATTGTACAGTTAGTTGTGTACATTTCACGAGTAAATTTCAACTGTACGAAATTTTAAACAATAATTTAATACAATTGCCATATAAACAATTTTAAGTATTCTCTATCGCTTTTTTCGCCATGTTTGCAAATATATAGATGTGATTTAATTTTGAAGGGTGTCTTATAACGAGATGGTTTGGAAGATGGTGCAGATTAGGGGCATTTAAGGCAACTCGGTTGGGTACATATACCTCAGATGAAAGTTTAAATTACGACTCTCATTATCTCAACCGCCGGCTCCGTCTGGCGATGCAGTGAAAAGGAGAATTAATAAAGTTTATGGAAACCCTTTCTAAGTCGTGAGTTATAGACGTTTCGCATCGAGTTTAAAATCAGCTTTGTCATCTTCATTAACGGGTGATTGACCCGCAGGTTATCATGAAGGCAAAAGGCATATCAACTCCGTACAATGTTAGTGTCAATAGTAACGATGACCGCACGGAAATCGCATTCCGGATTCTCAACACTCTCTGACGGACAAACCCTGTCCAAGAGCTATTTTACTCTCAACAAACAAAAATTACAATGCTTAGAAGAGATATTTGATCTTTATGAGACCGTAAGTTGCGTCCTGTTATTATGAACCTTGTACGATTACAGTATGAGCAATATTTGGTTGTTAAATCCAACTAACTTGTTATAAATTCGTTTTTTGATCGTTTCCTGTCATCCTGGTTAACCTAAATTATACCTAAATAATGTATTTAAACCTAATAAACCTTAAAAAGACGAATAATAATATATTTCGACGAACTTACGCTGTAGTAAAATTTGTTAATATGTATAAAAACGATGACTTTGTTTCATCAGAAGGTTTCGTGAGAATAACCTAGTCCCCATCAGGTTCTCTACTACTAGAGAGACACCAAGTACAAATGTTATCAATGTACAACGATTTCCTTGACTTTGATCTTTGAGATTCACTCAAACGGTCCATAATGTAAGGGTGAGCTCTAAACCAGTCATCAGAAGGCTTCATGAGAAAAGCCTAGTCTTCGGAAGTCTCGCAACAGGTTGTCAGCTACTGGAGGGGCATCGAGTTGAAAAACTACTATTCACAAATCAGCATCTGTGGCACCGGGACCGTGTGTGGAGGTGGAGAACGCTTTGTTTTATGTGCTATGTGTCATTCACAGCCTTTTCAAAGACAGCCAGTTATGGCATGGGATGGAATCAACGTACAGGCCCGTACCGAAGTGATTTTCATATAGAATCAATCTTTGACTGCACTAATATACATTGAGGAAGTTCTCAGCTGGGTTCCCATTCTCTATTTATTGGGGGCAGCTAGACCGCACATAGACCGCCACTCCCCTGTTATACTGGAAAATGACCTTACTACACCTTTCAAAGAAAACCACTGAACTTTGAAAGTCATCACTTAAAATCGGGGGTGTACAAATCGCCAGAAGAACTCACAAACCTTATGCTATCCCCTAAAACCATATGTGACATTCATGTTCCTCTAGCTGAATTAATAAAAAAAAGTATATATCCCAGCAGATGATGTCAATTACCTTAAAGATGAAACTGTGGAAAAGAAACTAGGGACCTGACAAAATAATTAGACAAATTCTGGAAGGATTTCCCAAGAGAACAAGAAATTCCTAGGTTTAATACTAGATGAAAGCTGACCTGGGCTGGGCATACCATACCAAGCTCACTTAAACACAAATCACATTGTGAGGTAGCTTTCATCATCTTGGTCTTCCTATCCTCGCTGATTTTTGGTTCACTCAAACACTGAAGATGGCGAATTGCCCAAACGTAACTGAACCGACCAAAAGCAGCGAGGACAAGGGACCAAGATGAAAGGTAACTACAAAAAAGGACTCTCCTGTCTAGCCACTTCAAAATAATTCAGCAATATCATAAAGTTTCTAAATTTTAAAATGATATTTTTTTAAATTGTTTTTACGAGGGTTTGCGATAGCAGAGGTCATATCAACCCTCCAAAGCCCATTTGTAAGTATGCGGGACCTTCACCTTGTTTTTTTAGCAGGCTTCCATCTTAATTTCTTAGCTTCCAATGATGATTATTTGTAACTTTAACCTAGATCGCATGCTTAAGAAGAGGTCTTTATTCACTTTTAAGTGGAAAAAACATTAGTTCGGGAACATGATATAGATGTCCGTTCAAGGAATTTCGATTAAGTTGCCATGCGAAAATCTAAAATGTCATTACTTTGGGCACCGGTTATTTCCTGCCCTGGGCGCCGATTTTCACACCATCTTTAGCCAATGATCCGGCCGGCCGATAAAGTATGCGTGAATCATGCGATAATTCTATTAAAATCCGTTCTGGGAGATTAGTGCTTCGCTTCGGTATCTTTATAGTATGGTGCCATTTCCTAGATTTTAACCCGGCCAATTTACGAGCCGAGTCGTATTTTATCGACGCAGATAACGTTAACAGCAGGTGCAAAAACAAAGCAATTCAATTTGTATTTTAATAACGTCATAATAAAGGAAATTTCTATTTCCAACGTTCGAAAAATTGACATATTTAACTTTCTGAATTTTGACATATTCTATTCATTTCAGCCTGTTTTCTGCTGACCCCAATTTTTTCCCATCTACCACCCCACCGTAACTCAGGGAGACCCGGACCACGCCAAACTAAAAACTGGGGGTGTAGAACAGAAAAAGGGGAATTGTTTGAGCTTATTGTCTTCCTCGGGCCATGCCTTATAAAAGTAAGGTTCGAAGAGGGTATGAGGATTTATTTTCCTTGAGTTTAATTTATCCTAAGCTAATAGGTTTCCTTGCTGGTTTTCTCTTTATTTTATTTTTTTAATTTCTACCGGAATATTCGCAAAATTGTGGAGGGGAAACCAGCCAGGACTAACTTTAAGAACCTATTAAAGCGTATTATACCGTTATTTATTAATTTATTCGACTAAGAAATAAGTCTTTTTAGACATTTTATACAATACAGTATGTTTACAATCTAAAGAAAACAAGCACAATTACAAATAAATCCAATTTATATAACAATAAGAACCAATTTATAAAACAAATCAATACTACTTCTTTTACGTCTCAAAATGTATAAATAAAACAAAAAAAATTATTAAACAAATTATTAAAAGATTAATATTGAACAAAACATAATTGTTATATGTGTGGTTATTAGTGACCGTTAGTCGATGATTATTCGGAAATCGTGAGATGCGGTCTGGTGTGATGTAGGTTTCAGAAAAACATTTTCTTTATCGTGCAAACGTTTCAATCTTTATTGAGATCATCTTCAGGGCTCAAAGTGTTTGTTTTCTGCGTAATTGTACCATTCTTGCGTGTCGTGTTGAGAGTGCCCACGGTGTTTAAGAATGGCACAATTACACAGAAAGCAAACACTTTGAGCCCTGAAGATGATCTCAAGAAAGATCGAAACGTTGGCACGATAAAGAAAATGTTTTTATGAAACTTACATCACACCAGACGGCATCTCACGATTTCCGAATAATAATTGTTATACTTGTGACACAAAACATTTTAATAATTATGCCTAACTGCGCGTAAATGTTGACCTACGTGTTTTATAATCAGTTGTTATTATATTAAATATTCTTTCTTGGATACCTCGAGTACAGACCGTGAGGAAATGGTTTCGAGTCTAGCTCGGGATACCAATTTTTATCTCAACCACACTTTCCATAAAAATTATAAATAAATTTAAACCATTACTTTTGTTTAATAGGATCAACTAAAAACATAGATTAACCTTAAATAATTTTACCAGTTCGTTCCATGGTACACTATACAGATTCTTCTTTTTTTAGCTTTTAAATTTACCTAAAGCAATTTTACCTTTCATTTTGACAGAATGTACATGTCCTTTCTAATTACTGTTTTTTTGCTGATAAAGAAACTCTTTGAAAATTTTTATTTCTTTTTTGTTGAACGACCACCGTTCTTTTGGCTGTAATTTATTTTCCCTGGCAAAGAAATAATTTCAGTTTTTTGCACATTATTCAACATGTAATCATTGCAAAAATTGTATAACTTAATTAACATTCATTTCAGCGTTATTTATTTCTCCGATATAAGAATTATACATACAGAAGGGCTTAACGTCCAACTACCCGTTGGGTGACGCGGACTACTTTACTTCATCCTTATTATTCACAGTTAAAAATCAATGGGCTATGTCGGGATTCGAACTGAGGGCCGCTACCGTGGCTACAGGAGTCGGACGCCTTAACCATTCGTCCACCTATAAGAATTATATCATCTGCAAACATCGTAATAGGAATGTCAATGATATTAAAGTAAGGTGAGTGCGCGTTGACCATCAATATAAGTATATCCTACTAACTTATTTGTAAACGAAGTAAACAAAGTTGCAGACACAACGCATTCTTGTCTAACACCATTTTTGAATTAACCTCTCCAAAAGCAAAATTATCCCCTGCTTTTATGGTTATCGTGATATGTTTCTACATTTAAAAATTGATTATCTTTGAAGAAATTTTCTATTTCCATAAAAGCTACGAATAATTTACTCGTTTATAACATTTATCGCATACTTAACCATTGTGTCTATTGTAAACATCGCATCCGATGAACTTGATTTAGGTCTAAACTAGTATATCGTCAGACCATTTCTCTTGGTCATGATTTAGCTTTTCAAACACAAATATATACCCTCTATATTTGACGGCCAAGAATTTTCATGTTTAAATCCTTGAAACGGTTTTGCTCCTGAACAAGTTCTTCCCTTAAAGTTGGGGGGATTGGTTACTGTTGCGGAAGAGGACTTTTAGGTCTTCTCTTTTCCTTTTAAAAAATATACGAGAGAGAATTTTTTGGCAGACATCTTCATCCGTATCGCATTCGAGGCATAAATGAATGTTGGACGTTGGACATTTTGAATTTAATGAGGTTGCCATGACCGTGAACTTATATATGCAGGGTTTAACTTATGTCTCCCTCCACCATATATTTTCATTGGTGTGGTTTGAGAAAAATTCTGGGAGTCTCGTAAACTTTTATTTTTTGTCTAGTTTGTCACGAGCCAAAAGGTTTTGGTCTAACTCTTGAGCATACTCGGATACGAATAGGCGCTTACCTATTTCAGATGGCAAGATACTCATCAATGCACACACACACACACACACACACACACACACACACACACACACACACANCTCTCTCTCTCTCTCTCTCTCTCTCACACACACACACACACACAATTGTGGACTGGAGAATATTTCGTTCAATGCTCGTAAATTCAATTGACAAAACCAATTTACGAGCATTGAACGAAATGTTCTCCAGTTCTTCAACAAAAACAATTTAGTTAATTATAATTTAAATTTATATTAAATTAATTGTTGTACATGCTTCAAAATTTTCTAACAATTATTACAAATAACATCGATTAGGTAAATTAGATGTAGCTCATTAAAGCGCGATTTAGCCTGGTGGAGATTTCGGTTTATAAATACAAATGTAAAAGAATTAATATTTGACAAAAATAATAAATAACAATAATTTCCTGTTAACACTTTCAGCTTTTTAGTAATCCCCCAAAAATTATTGGATTGTTTTATTCCTTAGTTACCACTGATGTTAAAACCTAATCATACTAAAGTTTAGTTTTTATCTCAACTAGAAACCTTAATTAATTGTAATATATTAATTGGTCAAGCGGACCACGAAATTAGTGAATTTAGTTTTATGTTGTTCGATCTTTTGTGAATATCGTAAAAATGTCTCGTACATTACGAGAAAAGTGGAGTTAATTTGGCTATTGGGAAAACAAATGTTTACGTGTCTAGGGGTTTTCCTACCAAAAATGCCTCAAATAAAAAACAAAAAATAGGGTGGGCAGAACTGAAACTCATCTTGTATATGTATATGCATGGCCGTAATCATAAAAATGTCTCGTACATTACAAGAAAAAGTGGAGATGATTCTCTTGTTGGGAAAAGTGGACCGAAATTTGCACCGGGCTGAATCGCGCTTACGTTAATTTAATGAACTACGTCCAGAGCATCCTGTTGGTGAATGTTATTTAAGGAAATTGCTGCGGAGTTTCTAAACATTTGAAACAATTAAGTTACCATCAATTACATACATAAAAATATTTATTAATTCTTAAGAAGAAGTTGGAAAAGATTACGATCAGCCGAAAAACACAGAAAAATAGTTTTTGCGAATAACATGAGAATAGTTGCTCAAAATTAAGAACCGTTTTCACCGTTGATATAAGGACCAAAAATTCTTCCAAAAAAATTTAAATCGATGAGTAACTTGCTATTTGTAACAGTTAAGGTTTTATCCTGGAGAGTTAGACCAAAATTTTTGAATCAAGAGAAAATATACTAATAAGCAAAAATTTACGTGAATTTCAAATTCTGAATTTGAAAAATCTGACATGATTGTCTCTTGATTGAAAAATCGTTCCCTCCAAAAAAATAAAAAAATAGGAGGAACAGAATCTCACCCTGTATCTATCAATAATATATTTTAAGGATCAACAAATATATTTTTTTAATGATATAAGATTTATTTTGAAACCCGGAGCCGATACATTGCGTTTAAATTATAGATATTTTACTGTTCCCTTTTCTCCTACTTATTAAATTGAGTTATAATAATTCATTCAGGAAATCACTATTATACAATAATTAATTTGAATACGTTTTAGTTTTGTGTTTACATAATTTATATACAGGGTCTCCATTTTAGATTTTAGATTTAGATTTTTAGATCGCATTCCTAATGCTTACAGCTCTTACAGACCCATCTGACTTCTTCCTTAAATGTCCAAAGTCCTTGAATGACTCCTTTTAAAGTGCTCAATACCTATCCTAGATTTTTCAAAAACATTCTTTCACACCGATTCGGCTTCCGCCCTCACCATTGTGGATCAAACTAAGTTTTGAGCTATTTTTTTGTGCTCTACAGAAAAGAGTATTGCCTGGGTGCGTTTCGATAAGGTCTGGCACCCGGGAATGCTTCATAACTTAAAACTTTTCCTACACATTCCTTATTATCTTGAAATCCTATCTAACCACCGCTGCTTCAGAATGAGGTGCCACGACGAGTTCACGGAAATCAGAACGATACGGCTGCCCTCAAGGGAATATTCTTGGACCCATCCTTTATATCATATAAACTGCTGACGTACCTGCTACCAATACCATCAAGACAACCTGTGCAGGCGATGGCGCAATTTTGTTCTCTAACTCGAATCCTATCCAAGCTACCTCTTGTGCTGAACGAAGACTGGGGCAAAAAGGGGAGAACAAGACTGAATGAAGAAGGTCTTTCTCCACTGTACATCAAAAACAAAGAGATACCGACTTTCATTTAAGTAATGTAATTAGTACTATACCTAGACTGCAAAATCACATGGAATCTCTACACAAGACTCTTGTAAGACAACAACTTAGCAGATGCCTTGGATAGCAAACTCACATGGAATCCCCAGGCAAGGCTTATGAGACTACAACTTAACAGAAGTCTTCTAGGGCCGAAATCCGTCTTGATCGTGACACTGGACTTAACCTTAACAAGACTTTACTGAGACCATTTTGGACACACTGAGTGGAAATATGGGGTTTTGCCAAGCCTGCAATAGCCAGTGCAACAAATCCTTCTAATCAAATGTCCTCAGACAAATCGTTAAAGCTCCATTCTACGTCACTGACCTCACTATCTACAACGTCGTCAACATTTTTTCGGTCAAAGAATAAGGCCGTTCCCGATTCCAAAAGTTTCGCACTAACCTCTCTATTCATCCTAACCCTACTGCTCCGACCCTCTATACACATTACTATTCCGAGACCCACCATGTCGCCCATGTCCTCTTTGACCCGTAATCCCACAAACTGAGTGCCGGCATTGGCTGGTTTCTCATGGCATGTGTCCTCCGGGTGCAGCACTGGTATTAGCGTTAGTGGGGTGATTTTGTAAAAAAAAAATTTGAGATCGCATTTGCAATATTGTGTACAAATATGTATAAGTTACAAATAATATAATTTAAACAACCGTGTTATTTTGCAAACGAAATGCAAGTAATATTCGTAGAGAGCATGCTTAATAAATATATAAATAATTTAACAAAAATGTGATCTGATTTGAGATATATGCTAATAAAAAATAAATTAAACTTCTAGTTTAATTTATATACGAGATCAAATAAAAAAATAAGCACTAATAAGTTTTTCTTTAATTTCAATCTGTATGTTCGTTGATACGGTTTTTAACAGAATGAATGATTCTATTTCCATTTGGGGAATATTTTTTATGTATATTTTGTATTTCAATTAGTTAAGGTTTTTAGTAGAGTAAAAAAAGTAAGTGTCACGAACGGGATTCGAACCCTCGACCTTCGGCTAGATACGCCGTTACTCTACCACTTCCCGTTCGTGACAATTACTTTTTTATCTCAACTAAAAACCTTAATTAATTGAAAGATTTTAATTGGTCAAGCGGACCACGAAACTAGTGAATATATTTTCTATGTTGCAAGGTTTCAAAATAGCATTACTGCGCTGATTCCTTTTTTCTAAGCACTTATTAAGCCGAAAGGTATTGTTATGTCGGGGCAGCAGGTCAATAACCATAGCCGAGCTATAAAGGGCTTACCCAGGGTTGATCATTAATGATCCAACTGCTAACAACAGCTCACCACCATATACTAATATATATAACTACGTACTTCACAGTTTCCTTATTAAATTCACAAGTGTATTAAGCGTCAATATTATTCCCAAAATTCACTCATGATTCGTGATTTTCGCCATTTGTCGATTTTATTGTATTTTTATTAATTTATGACATTGTTTTCAATTGTTTCACTATAATGTCAGTGAACGACAAAACTATTAGGAGACGAAAGAATGTTTTTTTTTATCTCGTGAATTTATTTTGATTATTATGGGAGAGCTTATTAATTTATTAGTTTTGAATTTATTTTAATCACCTTGACAGTAATGCGTTGGGGATAAATTCATTTTAACAGCCAAGTTTATAAATTGTGAAACAGTCGGTAATACTTCGTCCGAAGACATGCATAAATTAAAACATCGCATAATTAATGTTACGATATCAATTCGGTAGACTTTCTGCATAAATAGCAAATGAAATTCCCTCGTTACCTGCGAGGACACGGTTGAAATTCGCTTTAAATGCAAACTGCTTTACTTTTCGAGACGTGATGCCGGTTTCCCTCATTAATGCCACTCCTGCCGGTTTTCAGAGTTTTCACATCCAGCGCTGTCCTTAACCGTGGAAACTTTTTCGAGGAAAAGCCGTAAAAAATTTCCCATTCAATAACCCCCCTTCTGTTTACGAGGAAACACTTTAAATATGAACCTACTGATTTATACTGGAGGTTATTGCATTTGACCCCCAGGAACGAAACAGTTGCGAATGTATTAATGCAGTCATGAATAATTCATGCCTCGATGCTCCAGAATGAACATAGCCAATGCCGGATAAATCCAGTGGTCAGAAACATTATTACATCTGAATTATTTCATCTAGTTTCATCAAACAACGCGAGAGTAAACATGTTTTTTTGTCTAAGAACTGTGATGAATTTGCCCTTATGACGCACATTTATGTGTACCGGGCAATTATTTATAAACTACTGTCATGTAAAGTCCCGCCTTTTCATAATTTTTTACGGAAAATCTGAATCTGAAGTCAAAAATTTTTTTCAACGTACGGTACGTCCCCACGGCTCGGCAACTTTCTTTTTCAAATGGGAAGGTATCATTTTGAGTACAAAATTAAATTCTACGATTTTTTAAAAGAAGATTTTACTTCGGCCACTTTTCTTGTAGAGTTTGTCGTTCAAGAGTTATTAAGGTGTGAAAAAAATAAGGCCAGATTTTATTTATCTGAATCGTCATTCATTTAAATCCTAATAATTTTAAGTTGATTAATAATTCAATTTCGTCCTAGTAACTTTAATAAGTTAATCCTAGTAAATTAAATTTTCAAGATGAGCATCACTTATCTCTATACAAAGCACTCCATAAAAAACCCTATTATGCAATTCGTTTCGCACTTCATGGATAGTATCTCGTGTTATGCTTCTACACTTCTACTTTTGGATCCTTTCCTTAAAATCTTACAGATTGTTTGAAGGTGATTGGTACACCACTGTTTTAACGTGTCCATAGAAAACAAATCTAAAGCCGGAAACACACTTACCCGATGCTACGCTATGCGACGCTACCCGATGCTACGCTATGCGACGCTACCCGATGCTACGCTATGCGACGCTACCCTATGCTACCCGACGCCTTGCCACGTTTTGATAGGGTGTGCACACACGTCAAGCGCACGCCACGTACAGTCCACAGCGTGTGTCACAAATCAGTATCACAATCGGAACGCACCTATTGTTCTTAATGCATTATTTTGAGCAAAACCATGTTATAAATTGTTTGTTAAACTTAGTTGTTTTAAATAAAGTTATTTGTGTTTTGGTAAATTTTCTGCCTAACCATCATGATTAAATAATTTTTATAAAAATTCATGTATTTTTGATCTCGTTTAATTTGGGTTATATTAAAATAAGAATGTTATAATTAATTTAACAACAAAATTACATATACATAGTTTGAAATAAACTACAAAAAAATATAAGTGTCCTGTTCTGACGCTATTCGACGAAAATGGTGTAATTTTTTTTGCAAAACCATGAAATAAATTGTCAGCTAAATTCATTCTATCAATACACGGTATTCCGGTGTTTTGATAAATTTTCTTCCTTACCATCATAATTAAATGAGCGTGGTGATTATTCGGAAATCGTTACAAGTTTAGTTGATACATAGTTTACAAGTTGATAACATCTTATTGGAAATTTAACGCACTTTTCAATGGCATAAACGGATTTGTCCAAAACTTTTAGTTTTGGACTTATCATTGCTTATTTGAAGCAAGGTCGTGAAATCTTAAAAAATCAGAAAAGGTGGAATAACTCCGAAACTGGTGAGATTCGGACTATAGTTAATAAGGACTTATTGGTCCCATTTTGAATGAAGAATCTACTGGCATAGTAACACGAGTAGCCGAACACCCTGTATAGCAACAACTTCAAGTATATAAATTTGTATATTTTTCTTTTGTTCTAGAAAGTTTGTATCAGCTGTGAAGAATTTCGTCTTTTTTATTAGGATAATAAAGTTAGTGGAAAAAAATTGTTGTTTCAAGAAAAAAATAAAGTAAAATTAATTAAGGTTTTTAGTTGAGATAAAAAACGTCATTGGCACGAGCGGGATTCGAACCCACGATCTTCGGCTAAATACGCCGCTGCTCTACCACTTGAGCTATCGTGACCTCGATCCACTCAGACACCAACTACCTATCTCAACCGCACCTTTTGAGTTTTCCCTCTTTTTTGCCATTTTTCAAATGTCGTGTAATCGGATTGGATTCTCGGGGACAAATGAAATGGCCAAGGAGAGCTTTAGTGAAGTATACTTCATTTTAATTAATTAAATTCACTAATTTCGTGATCCGCTTGACCAATTAATATATTACAATTAATTAAGGTTTTTAGTTGAGATAAAAAAGTCAATGGCACGAGCGGGATTCGATCTCCAGATCTTCGGCTAGATACGCCGCTGCTCTACCACTTGAGCTATCGTGACCTCGATCCACTCGGACACCAAATAATGCTCTCCGTGGCCATTTCATTTGTCGCCGAGAATCCAATCTGATTACACTACATTTGAAAAATGGCCAAAAGGAGGAAAAATTCAAAAGGTGCGGTTGAGATAGGAAGTTGGTGTCCGAGTGGATCGAGGTCGCGATAGCTCAAGTGGTAGAGCAGCGGCGTATCAAGCCGAAGATCGTGGGTTCGAATCCCGCTCGTGCCATTGACTGTTTTATCTCAACTAAAAACCTAAATTAATTGTAATATATTAATTGGTCAAGCGGACCACGAAATTAGTGAATTTAATAAAGTAAAATGTATCTATCATACAGTGATGGTTTATTTCATATCTTTTTGTTATATATTTGTTATTATATTGCTTTCTGTTTGGATTAGCATAGCATATATGCACCTACTGATGCTAGCAGTTAGATCAGAATTGTGTATCTGGTTCATTTAAACCTGAATTTAAATTTAGCGCTACAATAAATTTTAATTTTTTTGATTACTGTGTTAAATATTAACCTTTTTAAAAATTAAATATTAAACATCGTCTATTGTCCAGACATAATATTTTCATTGTCTTTCTGTTTATTTCATGATGTTTACGGATAAACACTGTCCAATTGCGTTCTCTTTTTTCGAATGATGGATAGGATAGCAGGTTGACATTTTCTTCTAGGAGGGTGCAGGCGTCGGAGTGAGCCGTCCTTTCCGCATTTCATGCATGACAGCGAGTCATCCTAAACCAATCAATCTCTCAAATCCCTTAAGGTACTGGCTTTCCTCCCTTCTCGGCTCTAGCTTTCCGTAGCAGATGGTGGTATTTGAGAGACTCTCGTTCAAACGACCTTTCCGAGAGTGTGCGCCTGGAGGACTTCCATTCTGACTATTTATTTAAATGTTAAATTCGAGAACTCACCATACTATTTTTTTAACCTTTTTTCCGATTAGTTGGTACTGATAAGCAGACCAATTAATTAAGTATTTATCTATTTGAGATGTGTTTCGTATGTAATTACTTATTTCTATTTCAATAAAATAGCAAAAGAAGTGAATTGCCTTAGGAACTTTTGATTAAAATAATTGATAATCATGGTTGTTATGTATGAAAGGTCTGTTGATTCAAGCAAAAGAATAAGAAAATTGAATAAAATATATTTTTTTCAAAATATTTACCTTTTCTTTCTCAATTTTTCCCGCGATAAAGCTTTTTTTATACCTAATTTGGCAAAGAAATTTTGGGACACGAGATAAATCAAAAACAGGATAATAAAGAGAAGGTGTAAATTTTAATTAGTTTACAGTCTGTATTGAAACGAGATCTGGCACTGTGATACAACACGAAAATCATTTCCTTCCACCATTGCTGTCTGATTTAGATCAAACTTTGTCAAAAGTTTGTCGATAGCGTTGTAGCGCGTCGGGGAATTGATTTGGCATCACAAAAAATTGTTTAGAAACAAAATTAATGTTATATTAAAATTAACACAAAATAAAGCATTGGACAATCCAGGAGGAGGTCTTTCCTGTGACGAACGTCCGTGCGAATTTTCTTTTTGGAAAGAGAAAAAAAACTTTCTTGCTGCCTCGGCAAAAAGGTTGTTGTTGTTTAGCTACTCCGATATTGGTCTGGGGTGAACGAAAAGCTCCGGGCGGGTCATAACCACGGCGATCCAGTGATGATAAAAATATCATGAAAGAACATGATGAAGTGATGGCGTCGGCAGAAGAGCTATCGCGTATCAAAAACACTGTCGATAGGTGGCCCCTGACTCGTTGACACAATCCTTGCGAAGTTGACACAAGGATACCTACTTTTGAGCCCGCGTTTGTGTCCAGCATGTTGAGAAAGACTGCTTGATGTGTCCACCGAGTTGAAGGGATTTCTTCTTGGCTCAATATGAAGAGCGTGTAGGACGAAGCAACAAAGTTGATGCTAGAGAAATCAATTCAAATCAATTTCAGAAAAGTCGTCTGCGATTACCTCCTCAATATCGCCGGTACGAACAATAAATTCGTAGGATTCGGCTGCACTGCACCATTTCGCAGCTTTCTGCTCACAGTGGGCGCAAGGCTTAACTTTTCTTATTATTTGAAAACATTCTTCTCTGAACATATCAATTTTTCTTACGGTTTTCTTTTCCGATGCTTATTTAACACTTTAACATTTAATGGTGTTGAACATGTTCCACGGCTGGATTTCTATAGGCTGTACCTCCCGAAGAAAACTTTTCAACTAACATAAAGTGATATGTAATTCCCATGTAATTTCCCTTGTAAAAACTTGTTTAGTATTTTCCATTCAGCTTGGGCAACGGGTCGACCGAGTTTGAACTGACTAAAAAGTATTAAAAAAATGACGAGTTTCCATTGTTGCGTTGAAAAGTAAATTTGAATGACATATCGGATCGAAAGCGCATGTTGTCAACAGAAAATAAGCAAATATTTATCTTTGTGTAAATGTGTGTAATGTATATATTTTGCTTTGTAATCCTGTTAAAAGTATTTTAATAAAAACACGCATTTCATTGTTTTCGACTGTCTAATAAATACTTCAAATTTAATAAAATTTTGTAACTATTATAAACTAAATTTTCATTTTGTTTGTTTCTTTCAGAAGAATTCTGCATCATGTTTGATTATCCCTAGTCATTCCTTCGTACTACTTTTGCAAAAACTGAAAAAAACATTCTCAAGACGAAAAGGATGAAATTGTAAGTTTGAAAGCTTCTACTTGGAGCACAAAATTCATGCTTAATATAATTTTCTAAGCAATCTCAGTTTTCGTAATGATACAAAATGCTTTGCGTTTGTCTCATATGAGATGGCTATAGAACACGAGTTTGTAGTCAGTATTTAGATAAAGTCATTTATATCAATTTTTAAAATTCTAAAATAAAAGTAGAATTGCTTCCTTAGCTGAAAGTGGTACATACTTCAAAGAAACAAAAAGAGCCAAAATTGTGCCTTGGTGATCCCTACATTAAACACCTTCAACTTTCTCCCAGATCACAATTTCGGCTTTCGTCCTCAACATTCCACATCCAAGCAGTTACTTCACGTTGTTCCTCATCCCTTGAGCGTAAGCGAAGAACTCCTATACTAATTAAAACGCGTACCAAATACCTTGAATCTTATCCTTCGTACCTACCTGATGAACGATTTTTCCGAGTTCGTTAAGGATCGGAATACTCCGAATATTGCCCTCTGGGAGCGAGAGTGTCATTGACAGCGTGCACTGACCAATCTTGTACATCATTGTACCCCGTTAAGGTAGATGCTCAAGAGATCATCGCTTACGCTCAAGGGATGAGGAACAACGTGAAGTAACTGCTTGGATGTGGAATGTTGAGGACGAAAGCCGAAATTGTGATCTGGGAGAAAGTTGAAGGTGTTTAATGTAGGGATCACCAAGGCACAATTTTGGCTCTTTTTGTTTCTTTGAAGTATGTACCACTTTCAGCTAAGGAAGCAATTCTACTTTTATTTTAGAATTTTAAAAATTGATATAAATGACTTTATCTAAATACTGACTACAAACTCGTGTTCTATAGCCATCTCATATGAGACAAACGCAAAGCATTTTGTATCATTACGAAAACTGAGATTGCTTAGAAAATTATATTAAGCATGAATTTTGTGCTCCAAGTAGAAGCTTTCAAACTTACAATTTCATCCTTTTCGTCTTGAGAATGTTTTTTTCAGTTTTTGCAAAAGTAGTACGAAGGAATGACTAGGGATAATCAAACATGATGCAGAATTCTTCTGAAAGAGATCTCTGGGAGCGAGAGTGTCATTGACAGCGTGCACTGACCAATCTTGTACATCATTGTACCCCGTTAAGGTAGATGCTCAAGAGATCATCGCTTCCGTGTCAACGGGGTTAGGCTCCAACGGGGGCTTTCGGCAGCAGAAAATTTCAGCCCCTAATGCAAGCAAACTATAATCTAGCTTAAAACTAACAACTATAATACATCGCACAAATAAATTTATTCACAGTTATGTACATTGCACTTATTCTGATAAGTCGGAGGAGAACAAGATATTCCTCCATCGACCTACACACAATATTAATAATATAATCTAAGTTAGGGTCGATGGGGTGCTTTTATCAATATTTCGCCATATGAACTAAACACATACTGACGGAGGGGCGATGTTAATTCTCTATTCCACCATCACATCTCACCACGCACTAATAAATACACGCACTCAAACAAAACACGTAAAACTTAGCTATATACAAAAAAAACCCAATTTTCCAAAAAGCGGAACAGGAGACCCAGAAAGACGCTTTAATGCACGATAACCATTCTTAAATTCGGCGGCATGACTACACGCTCTCTGTAAGGAGCCAAGGCATGACAAGACTCTATTTGAGAGTATAATTTTATAGTTTATCAATACGTTGTGCATTTTAGCAAATTAGTCTGTAGGTATGTTTAAATAATTAAATTTAACCAGAATTAAAACGGACATGACTTGCGAAAACTAACTAATGTAAGTCTTCATCATCATATAATATGAACAATTTATGCCTGTACATATATAACATAATAATGAGTATGAATCATACATTTTTAGAATTTATCGCTGAGTTTGGTTTTTGGATCATATTTATATTAACGAAAATGAGAAAAGGAGGGAAAATGTTAATTTGTACCCAATTTCCCTGTGAATAACGAACACTATGTTTATTGTACACTGTTATAAAATAATAATGTGCATATGTTTTAAACAATATTTAAAAAAATCATAGTATAATGTTTGTAATTTTTTTTGACATTCCGTTTTAATAGAGTAACAACAATAACAATTCAATTTGTATTTTCCGTTTTGAAAAAGGATTTTAATCTACGTTGGAAAACTTATTTCCGTAAAATAATATTTATAAAACCTTTCCGTTAAGTTTTCGTTAGGTAAAATTCAGGAAAATTCGTTATTAGGCCTTTCCGACAAATGGGAGATGGAATGCTAAATAGACTAGGTATTGTTTCCTAATTAGGCAATTATTTACGGCTATTCATTCATGATTTAGCCGCTTACGAAAGCATAATACCGTTTTATAAAGAGATCTTCTTTAAATTAGATTAACTAAAAACTCAAATTTATACTTTCTGCAGTACGTTTTTGACACTTGAATGCATTGAGCCTCATCTAACACATTACCGTTTGCTTTATTTAACTTTAATTGCAAAATTGTCAACATCGTTGAATAAAACAGGCAGATTGACTGTGTGGTTGCAAAGATCGTATTCATTTTACAAGTAATTATTAAATGACATGTTGTTCCTCAAACTCCCCGGGTTTGTTAATTGGATAGGCTTCGATTAGATGAAATATTTTATATGTTGTAAAGCTCATTTAGTATGGGATGTTTTTTAAAAAGAAAAATGATCGTTGAGGAAAATGTACATCAGTAAATGAATATAGTGTTTAAACTAGTCATATTTATTAATCGAACTGTAACGTCTATTTATTGTATTTTTTTCAAATCGCACAAATCCGTACACTCTCCGTTTCTCTCAGGATCTGTGATGATTTTTTACGGTATAATCTTTTATTCTGGCTATATGTCTAAGAATTTTTTATGCCATCGTCAATTTTTTGTTCGATATGCTTTTCGCAAATTTTTCGCTGATCCTTAGAAGTCTTCCAGAAAATTTCCCCTGAATACTTTTCCAAGGGAACAATGCTTTTTCCAGCTGGTCGCGATCATGATTTCTAGCCCTTTAAGTCTTTTGATCTCGACGGTTAGAACTTAATAGATAAATATTTAAATGAATAGATATATCACGGTATTTGTTTCCATTTCTGTACAATATTTTTTATCATTAACTTTAATTGTCTTATTTATCATTACTTTTTCTTCTTTCATTTTTGACATTTTACGTTCATTACATGACTTATTGTTGCTAGATTAGGTTATTTGGATTTGCTTCTTACTCAAGCATCATGTAGCCAGCGATGTAAAGGAACAGAATGGTTTATGGTGTCAAAGTCTTTAGAAAAATAAAAACAACAAGAATTACACGAAAATAGACAAAAAAAATGACGTTGAATCCAGATACACGGCTTGGACATTAAGAACTGCTGAAACGATATAAAATCTCCTAACGACTACTTGACAAACGATCCAACTAATCACTGCTCAACAAAAGACTATTTTACAGCTCTGCACTAAAACGAATATGGGCATATGGACTAGAAGTGTAGGGTTCAGACGATCATTCAAACATCCTCAGTTTTCTCAACAGCCAAATCAAAACTCTCTAAACGCTTTATTTTATGTATCAAATAAAACCATAGACAAGGATTTAAATGTTCCATGTTATCCACGAAGTTATCCTAAATTTCACAGAAATTATCCTTTCATTACATACCCAATTAATGAAAAAGAATCCATATATTCCATAAATTAATTAAGGTATTAACGACCTTCGGCGTGGGTTCGAATCCCGCTCGTGACACTGACTTTTTTATCTCAACTTAAAACCTTAATTAATTGGATGATATTAATTGGTCAAGCAGACCACGAAAAATAGTGAATATTCCATAAAATTATGCTCGCAGCTAAAGAGATAAACCTAACCAGTTAGAATATCTGTGAAAATGAGTGACATATTTTATTATTCAATGTGTTACTTATATCGACCAATTTTTTACTCATGAATGAACTGGATATCGTTATCTTGTTGAAAAAAAAGTTCATTTGTTATATGCCAAGCTTTCGACCTATTTTAAGGTCATAATCAGGGTAAAAAAACTTAAAGAGGTCTGTAAATTGACATAATTACCGTTTTAATTGATTTTTTTAACATTGCCAAGGATTGTCTGTCACTAGTTATTAAAAACTGAATTATGTAAATTTTAGACATATTGTTTTGTATTAATATTGTTTTGCTCTGATGATGACGTTAAGATAAGTCGAAAGCTTGGCAATAACAATTGAACTTATTTTTTCATCAAGATCATTACGAGATCCAGATTAGTCCATCATATTTTACAAAAATATCTGATGTAATACTTTGTTAGAATGGACTGTTCATTTCCCCTGTAAAATAAAAATTGGTATACAAATTCGGATCTAGCATTTCTGTGAGGCGGTTTTTGATTTATTAGTTTTAAAATTTTCCAGTTGTATGTTGAACATTAACTTTATAGTGAACCGTTTTGCCGCTGGAATGAAATTTCAGGGGGGGGGTAATTTTTGTGAGATTACCTATTTAGATCTGCCGGTGATAAAGTGATAGCTTGATCTTTTCCGATGATTTAAGCTTGTTTGTATTTTTTAAAAATTGCGTTGGTTTTTGTGAGGTGAACAATATAATTTGTACGGATTATTTTCCTAAATAAATTTTCAATTCCTCGTAAACTATTAAGCATGAAACTCCCTCGGATTGCTTCATTTCAGACAGAGTGTAATAATGGACATACTTGTGATGATTAATTACGAAGCACTGTTATCAATTGTACAGTTTGATCTTCTGTTAACAAATATCGCATGGAACCTGAACAGTCCAAATTAATGACAATTTGCTTAATTAACGACCGAATCGATGGAATGCACATGGACTTTTATGCTCTGATTCGCATGAGACCACCCACTTCAAAAACATATTACAGGTTAATTTAATTAAAGCTTTGCGACCCCTTCAAATTTTAAGACTGTTATAAAATGAAAGTAGCGTCCATGGGCAGACTAATTTCTGTCCCTGCAATAACGACAAATTGCTGAAGGAACGAGAAACAGTTATCGCAATTAGTAGGAAAAGAGGAGCGGGACGTCCTTAGTTGGCTGCTCTTGTGTGCACTGGCGACATATTGCCGAGTAAATACCCTTCCCACGGTTCTCTGACTCAGGCACGGCCGTTCCCAGCAAAATAAAGATCATGCCGGCCGTTTTATTCACCGGCGTCCATCTGCCATAGGTCGCGATATGGAGAAGGGTGTAGGCAACTGGGACACCCGGGAGGACAAAAAGATTGAATTGACTCATCGGTCCAATAATCCTCTTATACGAACCGTCCCTCGAGACATATTTAATAAAATCGAAAATGACGCCGCATTCTTAAAGGGTGTCTTTATTGCTCGTTTTCAATTTCAAGGGGAGAAAAGCCTCAGGAATTTTTTGTAAATTAATGTCAGGTTGGATTGGACCATTCCGGATATCCTAAATCTAGTGTACTTTACCTCTAAGAAACTGAAAGTAGGTTTATCGACAAGGGTTGGGGGCGGTAATTTGACATGAGGGATGCTTTTTGAGAGCTTTTGATCTTGGGTAAGTTGATTTGCAAAGGACACCGGAAGCTAGGTATATGTTGGTTTAGGCAAAACCTCTCAGATTTACCTCATCTGGTACAAAGTACTAAATTATTAACCAATGGAATTATTAAATATCGAAGCGATTGTGAAAATTCAAAACTTTTTAAAATCGTGACTTAAACTTTACCAAAATAAGCAATTTTTAAATATACGTTTTTTTGTGGGACACCCTACGGCGAAACACAATTTAAAAAATGTTTAATATTTGTTGAAAACGGATTTCACGGCGTTAGTCCGTGAAAAAATATTAATTTCGAAATCAACCTTTTCCCTTTTCCTGTACATTTAACGACAAAATACTGACTGTTTTTCTTTTTAAACGTTTTCCTTCTGGGTTGATTAAATGACGGCAAATAAAATATTAAAACGTCAATTTTTATGTTTAATTTAGACGACTTAGGAGGATTGAAAATACATTTTTTTTTTAAACTTTTGAAGTAGTTAAATATCAACCCTATTTACCAGTACATATTTCAAAAATAAAATTACAATAGATCTGGATTTTTAATAGCTCAAAACTAGACAAGTAGATATATGTGGTATTTAGTGACGGTTAATTAATGATGATTATTTGCAGATATACAGGGTGTTCGGCTACTCGTGTTACAAACTTTGCTATTAAATTCTACATTCAAAATTGAACCAAAAAGTCCTAATTAACTATGGTCCGAATCTCAGCAGTTTCGGAGTTTTTCCACTTTTTCTTATTTTTTAAGATTTCACGACCTCGCGTCAAATAAACAATGATAACTTCAAAACTGACAGGTTTTGGACAAATCCGTTGATACCGTTGAAAACTACGTTAAATTTCCGATAAGTTGTTATCAATACTAAACTTGTAAACCTTCGTAAAATAAGCGTTTTAGTAGCGAGAACTTTGAATTTTTTTTTCAAAGTTGAAAACTTACTATGATGATTTTAAAATACTATTTCCAAACTTGGATACCAGAAAATTTCAGAAAATGTACTCCATTTAATATCCTTTTTAGTTGTGCAATTGCTTTTTTAATTACATTTTTCAAAGGTGAAGAAATTGATCAAGGAAAAAAGCGTAGTTGAAGGATTGGTAAGGTGAAAAATTAAAACAAAAACTTAAGGAAACTTTGAATGAAATTATTAAACGTAAGTAATTAAAAAAAGCAATTACATAACTAAAAAGGATATAAAATGGAGTACGTTTTTTGAGATTTGCTAGTCTCTCGGTTTGAAAATGTAGTTTAAAATCTCGATAGTAAGTTTTTAAGTTTGGAAAAAAAATTATTTTTCTATGTTCTCGCTACTGCAACGCTTATTTCATCAAGGTTTACTAGCTTAGTATTGATCACGTCTTATTGGAAATTTAACGTAGTTTTCAACGGTATCAACGGATCTGTCCACCACCTTTTCGTTTTGAAGTTATCATTGTTTATTGAAGCAGGGTCGTGAAATCTTAAAAAATCAGACAAAGTGGAATAACTCCGAAACTGCTGAGAGTCGGACCATAGTTAATTAGGACGTTTTGGTTCCATTTTGAATGTAGAATCTACTGGCAAAGTTTATAACACGAGTAACACCCTGTATAATGTTCTTAAGCCGAATTAGGGAGGTTTAACATGAGAATTGCTTAAATATAGCCTCCTTGAACAGCCGTTTACTTCATTCTAAAGATTTTTAACATTCCTTTTTTTCTTTAACCCTTTAGATAAGCAGAGAAGTCCGTTAGAAGCTTCCTCAAAATACGTTGCAAATATTTTGAAAACTATGGAAATCTAATACATACGAATTGTGCTTATTATGCGGCTCAAGGAATATGTCTTTCACTTTGTGGCTGAATGCTCGATTTTATCGGAATTCCGTCTCCTGCATCTAGCTTCCTTCAGTTTTTCTCTCTATAAATAATAATATAAAAGGATTTTTTATCCTCTTGCTTGTTATACACGCGATTATTGGCAATATCGATATCAATTTATTCAATAATTCAATTGGTGATAACTTTTCAAAAATAAAAAAATTCTATCTGTTTTATTTATATATGATTATTATTCAGCACACAAAGCAATCAGTTCCTAAATCCAAAACCATTCACACTCTCACTCATTCTTAAATACATTCTTTCCTATTTTCATACCGTTCACTCAATTGAGGTGGTGAAGTACTCGATATTCTTCCATCACGCTGTACACCTATTCTACAACTAACCCAAGGAGGGGAAATCGATGGGGTTCTAAATATCCCTCCATCGATCCTTATACACTGCACATTCTCGCTAATAAATGCATTCACTATCAACAAACGCTTGGTACTCAAAGCTATTATTATTATATACAATATATAATATTATTATATTATATATTCCGGCTTTCTCCATAAATCGGGCCTTCAGGCTAGATATTTACTGCCGTGTTCAAGCGCAATTTTCATATCGGGTGGCATTCCTGAACGCTATATGGCGCCAAGGAAATGCATCCTGTCAATTAGATGAGAAACAAAGAGCAACCTTTCTTTGCATGCAGGACATATATGTGGGCTTTGAGAACCTCGTATGACCTATCCTTTATCGGCTGAGTATGACCTTTCTACCTGCCACTTTCTTTTAATAATGTTTTTAGCGACAGAGGGCCCCATAAGGTGGCGTTTTATCAAATTTTAAATATACTATTGTAATAATATTTCACAAAATTATGTAAATTGAATTATGTTTTTTTTTGTTCTATTAGTAATATCATTTTATTAGCAATATTGCTAAGTTTTATTTTTAAACCAGGTCTAGAGACATTTAATGCTAAAACAACGGTAATTTATTTACAGAAATATATTTCGCCATAGATTTATTAAATGTAACAGGAGGAAACAGGGAAAAGTTATTTCAATATTTTACATTAGCCTTATAAGCACTTGTTCTAATAAACATTGTAGTTAAAAATGTTTTTTTTTAATTTTTTATACAACGTATATATAATATATGAAGTCTTTTCATTAGTAAATTGCAAAATAATATATAATAATAACAATGATAATTTTAAGTTAGTTTGTTTTGATTTTATAAAATATTTTTCATAAATAAACCTACGGGTTTACTTTTTATATATTATCTTTAATAAAAATGTAATTAACGTTGTGTTCATATTAATTAAGATCTTACTTTTTGTTGGGTAGAATTAATTTCTGTCAAACAACTGTCATTTTATATTAAAAGGATTTTACTCATAGGATTAATGTTAAAAATGGATTTCATTAATTATATTTGCGGATTTCAAACATTTCGTATAATCAAACATTTCCATGATATTTCAGTTTTCAATGTTCCCTATTGTAAAGCCCAGGTCCTGTCTTTCATTTGTGCTAAATAAAACCTGCAACGTCCAGCTTGTAAATTAAATTCAACATTAACGTAAATTAAACTTACAGAAAGGTTTGTCCGAAGATTTGTGAATATATTATATTTTTGTTCGTATATGTTTGTAACAATACAGAAAAATATTTAAACAAAAGCTCGATAAATAAATCGACTTGCTATTGTTTTTCAACGTTTCACTTGTTACATGTTTTTAACCTTATCTGATTTTCATTATGAATTTAAAAAATATATTTTTTTTACCGTTACGTAGTAATATAAAGAACCGTTTTTATTATATGTAGGGTTCAAATCTTCGTGGAAAAAAAGATTAAATGCTGGATTCACCGAGCTTTCGGCACCAAAAAAAGAAGACCAAATGCTGGGTTTACCGAGGGCCTATTTTATTACGAATTCAAATATATATACAGTACCGTACAATTAGGAATTAATGAAATAAAATGATATACCTACTTTCCCAAGGATGAAGAAAACAATCATTTTTGTCACTTTCTTGGTAAAGTATATATATAACAAATGCTGGGTTTACCGAGGGCCTATTTTATTACAAATTCAAACAAATACACAGTAACATACAATTAACAATTAATGTAATAAAATGATATATGTACTTTCCCAAGGTCAAGAAAACAATTAATATAAAAACTATTGTACAATTGTTTTGGGTTTAAGGCTATGGAGCNTATATATATATATAAAAATAGGCCCTCGGTAAACCCAGCATTTGTTCTTCTTTTTTTCAACTAACTAAATGACCTCTACGAAGATTGGAACCCTACATAGATTATCTGCAGGTCGATCAACGAACACCATATCTTCGTTTTTATTATACAAAACATACCTAATGTAACTTGTCATTGAACTTAGTATCTTTGTAAGCATTAAAAATTATCATAGTGTAACAATATTTTTTCATTTTTATTATTTATTACATGCTTGGTAAACAATGGTTCCCTTGTTTTAAAGGTATTGTCTTCTTAGGGTTATTGATGAAAGGTTGCAATCAATGTTTTAAAAGGTATTGTTTTTTTATCTCAACTAAAAACCTTAATTAATTGTGATATATTAATTGGTCAAGCGGATCACGAAATTAGTGAATTTAATGATTAAAATGAAGTACACTTCACTAAAGCTCTCCGTGGCCATTTCATTTGTCGTCGAGAATTCAATCCGATTACACGACATTTTAAAAATGGCAAAAAGGAGGGAAAATTCAAAAGGTGGGGTTGAGATAGGAAGTTGATGTCCGAGTGGATCGAGGTCACGATAGCTCAGGTGGTAGAGCAGCGGCATATCTAGCCGAAGATCGTGGGTTCGAATCCCGCTCGTGCCATTGACTTTTTTATCTCAACTAAAAACCTTAATTAATTGTAAAAATTATTGTATTCAACTAATCTATATTTGTATAAACAACCAATTTTAAATATGAATAGTAGTATATAATTATTACTTTATTAGTTATGGGCCGACAACCTCAAGTGAACATGTCACACGGACTATATAGAAACTCATCATGATCACGAATGTTTTTGGAGCGGGAGTACTTTCGTACAGTGTATTTGGATCGATCCTTTACCTCCTCGACACCACAGATATAGCAACTTCACTTTGCATCTTCATTTTGCACCTTTGCCTGAAATCGGTGCGTTTTCTTCTGACCGTATCAAACAACTTCGGAGGAGATCCGGGCACATGTCTTGCAAGTAGCTGAAGCAACTAATGGCGTATAAAGCTTAATGAAAGCAAAAGCACTAAAAAAAATCGAAACAAAACCCCTCACACAATATTTCCACCTATTAACATTTTCGACCAATTTAAAATCAGATTGCACCAATGTTTTCAACGTGGAAAATCCTTTAAGATCATGGGTCAGGATGTATAAGATCGTAATTGAAATTTTGAAGTTGAAGTAGGCCTGAGGGGTACCCTGTATAATTTTTCTTCAAAAAGATTTAAACATTTGAAACTAGTCTAAAAAATATTAAACATGTATGTTTTGTTTTTTAGATAGCGACATTGGTTCAAGAGAAATTCAGCCGGGCCATCTAAAAAAGACATCCTGTATAAATTAGAGGTGTGTAATCACTTCTTAAGAATCTTTTTGATACAATATTAATTGATTGCTTATGTACTGATAGTTTTTTTAAATTTATTTATTACAGAAGTATTATTACAGAAGGGTTTATGACTCTCTATGCTCTTGATATTTTATTCTGGTGTGATACTAAGAGGAAGCTGAACGGGTCAAATTTTTAATGAGAAATGTCATATATTAATCTGAGTTAAACGGAGGAACCGGGTCAGGAATTAAATAATTTAAGTAGCCGAGCTGTGAACGTTGCGTTGTCGGTCCTGGTTGTGGTTGTAATGTAATTGCTCGGCCAAATCCGTCAGGACCTGGAAATACTTGGGGTTTCCCGGATAAATACCAGATAAGCAACGAATAAACGCAAATTTACAATCTTGAACGGTCAATTAAACTTAGGGATTTCAATAATGAGGTCTGTTTAAGACCGTATTTAAGTGGTGTGAATTTCCTCAGCCTTTTCAGTTAAACAAATGTCTTTTTATATAGACACAAAATAGATAGGCGTGAAATTTTATTAATGAGGCCAGAGACGGAAAAGGCAAAAGCGTTGTTATTAAATATGGAGTTGTTTTCCATAGGGAAAAGTTGGAGCTGTGAAAATTCTCGTTCTAAATGATGAATTATTACTTTTTTTACAAGATAATTTTTTGGCTTGAGAAAAAAAGAAGAAAATATTGTGGAATCGTTTATAAACTCTTATAATTTTTGTTCATAACCAGATTTTTTCTCACTTATATTAAGTTTTTAAGGCCTACTTGCTTGTACGCTTGCAAGGTTTTAACATCAGGTACAAACATATCTTATTTTTACAAGTTTAAAAAGCTTCTTCTTCGCCTACACACCATTATCGAACTCGTAAATATGATCACCAATTCGGATTAGCAGGTACCTCTTAACTATTCATCCAGTTCACCGCGTTGCCAACATTGCCAATTCCCTCGAGGTTTACCAATACAAATTCCTTCTTTCCATGACATATTCCAGCCTTTTGATCAGGTATGGCACATACTTGTATGTGCTAAAGGGCTCCATTCTTCCATACACGTACAACCTTTTCCTCAGACCCTTTCTAACTACAGATAGATTCACCAAGGCACCTCTTCGTCTATTTTTCCCATTTTAGCCGGCGTCCTTCAGGGAAGCACGCTTGCTCCCGTCCTTTACTCCTTCTCCTGATCTCCCGTTACATTCCAATATCTTAACACTCATATAAGCCGATACATTCTTTTCTATCTTAATGGACAAAAGTCTTTCGTGTAATCCACACGTACGACTGAAACGAAATGACTGTAACCTTAGTTGTTAAATACTGAAGAGACTACTTGATAAAAATCTAAATTGACCAAACAAAATCGTATTATACACTGCCCTAATCACCTTACTTTGAACCTTGACTGAACGGGACAGTCAAGCGTTCCACTCTTAAGAAATCTCAATTCCTTCAATCCAAAATCCTTCTCACAGGTTCTCCATGATCGATCATACTCTCAATCCCAACCCTCCCAAATCTGGGTCACTCTTTTCAATACTCCACATAATGTCAACCCATAAATTCGCGACCTTTTCCACCCTAACACTTTCTTCCAGCCCTCTTAGAAGACTAAAGTGCAGGTGGCTGCGCCCATATCTGACAGTGTCGGCTACTTTATGGTATGCTGTTCTTCATAATGGCCAACTACGGCCACTTCACTGAATGGTTTACGTACAAATCAATCACGCATACATGTAAATGTATATGCATGTGTATTTGTATATTCTTATATTTTTTGGTTGTTGCATTTTGTATGCAGTTGTACAATAAAAAAAGAAAAAGAATGACAGTAGGAGCTTTAAAGAAATAGTCTTCTGGCCGTCGTAACCCTGATGGTTTTAAGTAATTATTGAAAATTATTTGTAATACTGGTTGTAAGTTTATTTCTTTTAATACATGTAATTTATTATTATTGAATATTGAGTAGATTTCTTCACTCCAAATTCTATATTTGAACCAATCATGAACAGTCATCTTTTCTAAAAGAAAACATCATGATTGTACAACGTGGTAAAAACGTTTCAAACTCTGATGAATTTTGTTGAATTGTAAAGACTTAATAAATGTAATTGGATTATGAAAAATACAACTTGATAGCGAACTCTATACCTCTAAACACGTTTTCTATCACAGTAATCAAACATTAAAGCAACTGTTCATCATGAGATCAAATAGTTACAACTTCTAAACCATTAAAGACATTACTTTAATATTTAGGTTAACCTGCTTTTCCGAAGGGGGCGAAACATGTGAGAAGTGCTACATTTCGGCCTAGGCATTAAAATTTAAACGCGTCGATACCGCTGAATATAAACCGCACATTTACTGAAGAAGCCTCGAACGAATATTTTCCCTGTGTTATACCATTTATACAAGACCAAATTTGTTCGTTAGCAATTCACCATTGTTAGATGAATACAAATTATGCTTACCGTTGCATAATTTATAGATACGGTTCGATATTGTTTTCTATCAAAAACTTCACAGTGAAGGGTTGGATTCATAAGAAAACCGCTTTGAAAAAAAAATCTGTTCGACGCTGTAAAAAGCAGAGTAGTAATAATATGTAAACAGAAAAATTAATTTATTAGTATAAATTTGAATTTAAAGTTACATACAATTTACCAACAATGTACATATGTATAAACAAACAATGTGAGTATTTGGGCAAAACCCGACTAAGAATAGGCCACGAGGTTAACACACTGACGCGATTTGGTGCGCGCATAAGGTCCGACTACCTCCCTGCGGTTACCTCTGTCCGTGCAGGCTCTCCAGGTACCTGGAAATATAGGCATAAGGGGCCTGATATGACGGAACGCGGCTAAGGCCTCGGCGTTTCAACCTCCGTTCATCACCACCACTCTGACGCTAAAAATGCAATATAAACATGGTTAAAAGAGCGTCGGAGGGCTGGATCGGAAGTGAAGCTCTCTTATACTAAGAGCACTGTCAACAGTGGCTCTCGGTGGATCTGACTCCCTGAAGAAGCGTTATCCTCACAATAATAAGTACAGACCGCGAGGTTACCACACGGACATTTACCTTTACCTCTACCTGCCACAGCTTGCATGCTAATGGTTGCTCAATGTGTCCAACCTAATTGAGGGTGTGTCCTTGGCACCCGGCAAGTAGGAATGCCACCAGATATGAGCAATGTGCAACAACAATGGAAACAGGGTTGTTTTATTGTATATGGTAATGATGGTGTGGTCCCCTTACTACATTGGTGAGATTAGCGACTTGGAAAAAGTACAAAAGAAAGCAACCAGGATGATGGCCTTCAGATTTGGTCTTGCACACCTGAATTACTTGAAAAGACTGAACTGGCTTGGTCTTGAGTCGCTTAGCTCCCGCCGTATTTTTGCCGATCTTATTTGGGGTTGGCAATTGTGGAATGGGGCCATTGATATCCTGAACTTACACTTATCGGTATGTGTGCCTCAGCGACCACTTAGGAACCATAATTTGTTCTTTGTTCCACACTACAAAACAGAATATGGACTAAATTCACCCCTACCGAGAATAATGAGATTGCTGAATTATTATTCTAATGAAATAGATGTATTTCGCGATTCCTTGAATTCAGTTAAAGTTAAATTAAAATGATTACTTGCCTTGAATCATTAAGCCTTGTGTTTTTGTTATTATTGCTTAATTGTTCATTTGTTCTTTTTGTTATTATGTGCCTTTTTTTGACTACTCCTCTTGTAGATTATTTCTGTTGGAGTTATAATAAATAAATAGTTTTGTGTCCCAGCGTGTACTGAGATTGAATAAATTTATTACCGTGAATGTGTAGTTTGAGAAGGTCGATGACGGATTACTGACTACCATCGAATATTAGATTGGTTATATAATAAATGTAAAAGGTAATGGAGGAATGGAGAGTACACCACCTCCTTAACTGTATGAATGGTATGTGAATAAGAAAGAATGTTTGTAAGAGTGAGTGAGAGTGTGAATCGGTTTGCAATTAGGAATTGAATAAGTTTGGTGCAGAAATGACCAGTCGGGTAAGACTGAGGTCAAATGCATTGTAGATTGAAGCTTATTTATATCAATATTCGTGCTATCTTAACAGCTAATCTAGTTAAGTGTGCTAAAGTCGAGAATTTTTGACACGAAATTGTTCTATACCTATGAATAGCACCGCATTATTCAGTTATTAAACTTTTTTTAATTTTTTTTAATATTTCATTATTAGCAGCAAAATGTGACAAACTAAGAAAGCACCAAAAGTGGGCCGATCAATTGGCACATGCCTTCAGTTTGAACGGCCGACTTCATAAGCCACCTACTTAAATCTGGGATGTTCGTTATATTTCGCATGACATATTCAACATTAACACGTTCTTGATTTTACTAAGTGTGTGCTATTTGTTCCATTTATTAAGGCTAAACTCGGGTTAATTAACGCGTCTTATTATGAACCGATTGGAAAAGGAGGGAAAAAAGAACGTGCTCAAGTAGGATAATGTTTAAAATCATCAAACCATTTCGATCAAGTCTCGTTCAAATATCCAGGACCGTTGCCTTTTTACTTGTAATTTTAATTTAAAAATTCACTCATTATTAATCAGAAATCAAGAACACGAACGCACAAAACATATTCGAAAACTTGAGAATTGCGTTTTTCTCCAGCAAATTTAACATACAAAATTCTCGACAGAGCGTTAATTTTTTCTTTGTACTGCTTTAACAGGGCAATAATACACCGGTATTAGTAACTAATCAATTTTAATTAGAGGCGTCGGAGGCTGCAACGGTTTAGGCGTTGACACGGCGCTCGCGTAAGGTAAATGTCGTGGGTTCGAATCCAGCCATGCATACTTACAAATGGGCTTGTTTTCAAAAACATCGGCACCCCGAGGGTTCATATAACATCGTAAAAAAAATTATAATTATTGAATAAATATTGTAAAAAATATTTTAATCAAATGTACGCTTATTTACCAGAATTTATTGCATTTAATTGAAATATTAATTCTCTTTATCGGAGTAATTGATAATTTGAGTATCTGAGCGGGTTTCGCTTCAGTATAATACAACAATTATTTACCACACTTTAAGTTATGTACATGTCTTGAAAAATGAATGACAATATTTAATACGATCAGTTTCAAAAGTCAACAAAATGCTACTTTTTGAAAATTTTTACTTTTTGATGGTCTATTATTTATTGGTTACGTTAAAAGTCTTAACATTTCGTGCAAAGGTTAATAGTGGGAAGCGTTCATGGCGAATCTTGATCATCTGCTTAAAGGTCAGTGATGCTAAAGACAGTTTATGCTGCAAGGAAACGTTTTCTGGTTCCGCTCTCAGATTATCAGATACGAACGGGGCTTCGAATGTCCCCGTTAAGCCCGGAGCTTAGAAAACTTGGTGTTCGAAATAGTTCAAGCCAAGATTAAAAGAACATCATTTGTCACAGGTCGAACATTGTGGTCACCGACTACTGCTCAAATTCATAAGAAGATTGGATTTTTTTGAATTATACACTCAAAGATTTTAAAAAAACGGACACCCGTACATTGTTTATTGCAAAATGAATGTATCTTTATTGTTATATTAATTGCAACATACGCATACATATTTATTTTGATGTAAAATAAATTAAACGAGATCAGAAATTTATGAGTTTTAATAAAAATTACTTAACTTTGATGGTTTAAAAGAAAATTCACCAAAACAACGGAAAATCAGTTAGCGATAAATTAAAAAATAGCTAACAATTTATTGCTTGGTTTCGCTTCTAAGAACAATGTCTAAGACGTGTCTTTATCATGTCTCGTAAGTGTTCTATGGGTTTCATATGAGGAGAAGATGCTGGCCTTTTCATTGTGGTAATCCCTATATCCTCCAAGTAATGAGTGACAACTCGAGTACATGTGGTCCTACATGATCATGCATTTACACGAAGCTATCCCCAAAAGTGCAATCGAAGATCCGTGCGGTATGATATTCCGTCAGGTAGGGGCATGGAGATTAAGTACAACCCATACCATAACTGAGCGTCTTGGAAAAAACGACTTATTCGTGGCATATGAAGCAAAGCACGCCCCACGCTTCTTCCACACACGGTCCCAGTCATCTGATTGCTACAAACCAAACTGCCACAAATGCAGATTTGTGAATAGTCATCTTTCAACTAGCTGGCTCTCCAGTATTAGAGAACCTGATGCGAGACGTCTATAGACTAGACTGTTCTCACGACGCCTTCTGATGGCTGTTTTAGAGCTCAACCTTACACTACCGTCTGGAGTTGACCACCCATCAAGGAAGCCGCTAAAGGACAGTTCCATATGACGATCCGTAATGATCGTCTGTAACTATCGTGCATCGTGGTCGACCACTACTTCTCTTTGATTGATACTTCCGGTGGACTAAACCGTTGTAGACCATTGGGGATGGAAGAGCGCGGCACACCCAGGACAGGAGCTATGTAACGGATTCTACGTCAAGCATCTGCCCGGGCGAGATCTTTACTCAAAAACCATTCTTTTAAGAAAAAAGTTACTAATTAATTGTTGATCCACCTTATTATTTCATCAAAGTAACAGAATATTCATAAACAGTGGAGTACAGAGAGCTTTAAAAGCATACTTGATTAAAATATATTGTATGAATTATTTAATTAGCGATTTTTATGCACACAACTTTTAATCAAACGTTATTATAAAACATTTTTCTTTGATATATATTCGTTTATTTATGCAGTAACTTAAAACTTGGGCGGCCAAGATTATATCCCCGTCTTGTCAGACGTCATGTTACTTCATTAACTGCCAAACATATCAGTTTTTTAAAAAATTAATCTTTATTACAAGAGATGAAAAATGGACATTTAAAAAAATTTAAACAGCTTGGAAAGTTTTTTGTTTTTGGCTTTGCAACTTATACTCACTGCTTCAGTAAAGCATATGGAGTTTTAGACAAATTTAAAACAGCTAATATCACCTAATTAAGCAACAAATTTTAATATTAATATCACTAATTTCGTGGTCCGCTTGACCAATTAATATATTACAATTAATTAAGGTTTTTAGTTGAGATAAAAAAGTCAATGGCACGAGCGGGATTCGAACTCGGGATTTTATCTCAATTAAAAACCTTAATTAATTGTAATATATTAATTGGTCAAGCGGACCACGAAATTAGTGAATTTAATGAATTTAAATGAAGTATACTTCACCAAAGCTCTCCGTGGCCATTTCATTTGTCGCCGAGAATCCAATCCGATTCCACGACATTTGAAAAATGGCAAAAAGGAGGGAAAATTCGAAAGGTGGGGTTGAGATGGGAAGTTGGTGTCCGAGTGGATCGAGGTCACGATGGCTCAAGTGGTAGAGCAGCGGCGTATCTAGCCGAAGATCGTGGGTTCGAATCCCGCTCGTGCCATTGACTTTTTTATCTCAACTAAAAACCTTAATTAATTGTAATGTAATATTAATGTTCGTATTAACAAGGACTTTTGTTTTATGTAAATGACTTTATATTGCCAATATGGGAATTTAGAGCTTTTCCTCTAATCGTGAGAAAACAAAATGGATTCTGGTCAATTATTTTAACATGGACTGAAACGGGAGATTATAATCTCTTTATTCATTAGTTGTAATACCGTTTCCCGTATACATTTTAGTATGTATTATTTTTGTCTAAGTACTTTCGTCGAATATTTAGGGCAATTTTTTTGTTGATATTCTGAAACCAGTAAAGAGTTGTTTCATTAGGTCTCGTTTGGTTTTAAAAACCTTTCCTTTTTAAACCTACCAATCCAATTCAAAATTCATTCATTAGGAGTTCAAAATTATTTATTTACTGTCCATGTCCACAAAAAAGAGTACCAGTAATAATACTTTACCTCTCGACTTAAATAAATAAATAATACGTAATATCTTACAACTTAAATGTTGGGAAAACTGGACTACAAAAACCCAACCCCGATCCTTCATTCATTAGTTTACCTATGTATCTATCTATTATTCAAATTGAATTTAGTTTACTAACGAAGGTTTATCACTGTTTGGTTGTTCAGATTTAGTTCAATTAGTTTTGATTTTAGTTGTATTTTGTATGAAAAATCGTTAAAAGACATAAATAGGGATGAATTTGAAGGGATTTGAAGTTGATGCTAAAATTATTAAAATTTTATCGTAACTATTATTTAACTTTCGAAGACGTTCGCCTTTTGCCTCTGACTACCAGGCAATGGTAGCATCTTTGGCATAACAATAGTTCCCATTTATGACAACTGTAATGAAAAATTTTGCTAAAACTTATAAAATGTTATCAAAAGATAATGAAAATTGATATTGAAAATAACTAATGTAATGTTCACATAAAACAAATCAGATTAGAGGGAAGATGCTTTATTTTTAACGTCAAAAAATGGAAATTACCGGATCCACTGCAAAATTAAGGTCTTATGTGTTATGTGTCTTGTTAGTCACAAAAATGATGATTTTATCAACCTCTGTGCCGACTTAATGAGTATAAACCCTTTACGATATAAAATGCGCTGTACTCAGCAAGAAAATACAAATTGACGGACTACTATTCCTAATTAGAAAAACAGAATTAAGACAATTAGAACAATGTATAAGAAAGAACTGTGGTTTTCAAATCAAAAGTTAATACATTAAACATAAAAAACTATCAAAAGTTAACATCAAAAGAACATGCCTTTAAGAACGTACAGGTTATATTATTATGAAATGGGCGTCGTTCAACTCTGATGTCCGTTTACCCCAAGTTCATATTCGAACCTGGATCATAGTTTGAACGAGGTTCGAGACAAATTGAAAAATGGCAATTTTTGAGTTGCACTCTGTTCAGTGTTGAGTTGAGTTTAAACCAAGTGGTGCAACGGGCACTTAGAGATTTTTCCCACTCGGCATGGAAGGCGCCGCATGGGTCGGGGTTGTTTCGCTATTTCGGCGTTTGACCTTTGTAAATTGCACGGTTGGGATCTGGGCGGTTGAACTTAGGTAATTGTGCCGTTTAATCTTACCTGACCGCACTCCTAATTCCTCTCATTAATACACCAGACCGCCAAATCTGTTGACTGAAAAAGAATAAAGGGCCAAATCAGGTGAAAAGGTTAATAAATAATCAATGAGAGTGTTATTGGGAGATGGTTGTTTATAAAGTTTGTCAAGTATTAAGTAAAATGTAACTCGTACATGTAATAAATAAAAATAAGTAAAATTAAGTAAGTACAAATCACAGTTATTCAACAAGTATTTCGTTTATATTTAACGAATTATAATATTATATAGTCCGTTTAATTAAATGCATTCTTTTAAATTAACAATTGAAATCCAAGAAATTCACGGAAAAATAAATAAATTAGAAGAACTAGAGAAATAAATAATTATATCTTGGATCCCGAGACATGTTAGCATAGATGGAAAACGAAAAAGCGCATCAGGCAGCTAAAAGAGCACCAAACACTGCGTGACCCGGAAACACCAGCGAGTCTTCGGAGTGAAACATTTTCTTAACAACAATGCTGGAATGAATGGCAGAATAGCTGGGCCACCTCGACAAACTACGAAATAAAACCGTCGGTCAAATCATGGGCCATGGGGAAAACGGGAGAAAGAATCACTTTGTCTCGCCTGCGGATAGGCCACACGAGGCTGACACATGTGCATTTCCTCGGTCAAAAATATCCTGTATGCGGCGCACAAATACACAAAACGCACATATTAGCAGAGTGTTAGGCATTAGCATCGCAAAGAATAAGTACGCTTGCAGATTTTAAACATATTCTAATACCCATGGTGGTTATAATGATTGATTCCATACTTGAAGCAGAAAAAGTATATGGTCAATATCCATTCTTACTTAGGTATATTTATTAGTTGGAGCGTTATTGTATGTTTGGGTATTTTTGTAATCGAATATCGAGTACCCACAAATGTACCAAAGTAGTCTCGGTTATTTAGTTTTATATATGTAAAGTTACTTCCCGGCTTTCAGTACCTTTGATCGGCCCAAGATCTGAAGCCCAAAGGTCAGATTTGAAAAGAGTGCCCTGAATGAACTCAATGTATTTAGTGAATATTCCACAATTGAGATAAAGACTATAAAAAAACCGATTTTTTATAGGTATTCATCAACTATTATAAAATATGCAAAATGTAAAGCATTAATACACTTAATTTGAAAGAACTACATCAGGGGATAGTCACTAGCGTAAAATAAAATAAAAACCTTGTAACTACTCAATTGTGGAACGTATTTATTTGCGTAAATGGTTATATGTGCATGGACACGGCCTGTGTGGAATATCGAGTACCCACAGAACTGCAGAACGATTGAGGTTACCTTAGGATAGTGAATGCTTATTTTACTGTATCTGTGAATATATTTATTGACGATTATTGAAAATCGCCTTGCCACTCTTTCAACCGTAGTTTTAGGCTATCCTTTAATTGTAATTTAGTTCTACGGGTGGGGTCTCAGCAGTGTCCAGAAATCTTGAGACATGCCAAATTTAGGTTAGTTTAGGTTAGATAATCTTTTTTAAGATTGAATTTTAAGTATTAAATGAAGTGAAATGGATAATGATCTGATGGTTTTTTTGTTTAGTTTTTAAGTTCAAACAGCTAATGAGGGGAAACGGGAAGCACGTGGAAATCGATCCATGTGCCATAAAAAATGTTTAATAAAACCACTAAATTTCAAAAACTAACATTTTAACATGAATTACAATCACTTACGTGTACAGTTAGCATGTTTGTTTTTTTTAATATTTGATGGCTTTTTGTTTTTAGTTTTTTTTAGTTTTTAGCTGTTTAGTTTTTAAGTTAAAACAACTGAAGAAGGGAACGGGCAGCACGTGGAAATCGATTCACATGCCATAAAAAAATATTTTTACAAAATTATGTTTTTGGTTGTCTCCTGTCTATAGAATATTATAAATAATAAGATAAAAGTAAATACATTGAAGTGTTAATTCTTTTTTGTTGTGATTCGATAGATTGAACAATTGTTATAATGTAATGATTAATACTTCTACTTGTTTTTTTAATTTTATTTTTTTAAATGGATAGCTGGTATTGATAGGACGACTTCCGATACAAAAACAAGAGGATAATTCCTTCTCTTGGTAACTTGAGGTTATCGAATTAACCCTTCAAAGGCCACATCCGTTCTTAATTTATTACCATCCCGATGCTAATGGGCTCAAGTCTTATCTCATTCGGTACTACCGTTTAAACATCTCTCAGACATTTTGTCCTGATCTTGATTCCAGAGGTTTAGAAACAATCAGAAATTCAGCCGATGTAAAATCGAATTTTCCTTTTACGTTCATTTACATTTCTCGAGGCGTAGGGCATTTTTATGCATGCCCAATACAAGAAGGAATGCGTATCGACGCCCTTCGAGTCGGAACACCCTTTGAAATTATATTTAATTTTTTAAGAGAGGGGAGAGTTTATGAAACAACGGGCTACGAAACGGCCCAACTTTACATATCGTACCAAATGTCTCTTAAATATGAGACATAGAAGGGAATATTCGGATTTCAGAAAGGACGAAGTAAGTTAAATTATTTTTAAATATAACAAATAAAAATATTACAGAACAAGACACAATGAAGACAGCTCAGTTTGGTCTTCATCACTCGTACATAAATATGCCTTTGGCTTTCTCAAGTTTTGACGTAAATTTATTAAAAAAGGAATCAACTGACAAAAATATAACCAAATATTTGCTTGTGACTAGAGACCCGGTTTTTATATTAGCGCATTGTTTGTTAGAATGAGTATGATGCATTAATCATGGCTTAAGGAATGATGCAGAGCATCCAGAAACGATGATGTGCACTGTGCAGTACAGTTCTCATTCAGGGTGGCATGCTTACTTGCTTTAATCATGTGGTCAGGTACGCGGAATTTAAAGAAAACTTGATCTTACTAAATTAATAGTTTTTCTGTTTTAAAATAGAACGTTTAATATCAATCCATCAAACCATAGAAAACTAAAATATCTTCAAAAAAGCAACCTTTTTAGAGAAAAAACAAAGTAATTTATTAAATAGGCAAGTATTAATATGAATAATGAACAGGTAATTATGAAAGTCGGCCCTTAAAGAATAAAAAAATTCAAAATAGCCCATTACAAATGAAGGAAATTCGGTGAGAAGATGTGAGGAAGACAAAATAAATAAAAATAAAGGCTGCAAATGACAATAAAATTAGGCTCGTTTAGTCTCTCCAGCCATTAATAGACCCTTTTTCCTACCCGCTTTCCCAGGGGTAAAAACTCTCGACAAATTATTTTTTCCCATTTCGTATTCAGTTTTACCGTTGAATTCTTTCTTTTAAATATGCAAGACTGACCTCATGGAATAAATTAACTTTTTGTCCCTTGCCAGAATAAGAACTTTACATCTAATGTAATGGCTTCAATAATGAATTTTTTGAGGTGTTACAACTCAGCATAAAAGTAATTAATTTAATTAAAGTCAAACTGATTTAGTTCAACGAATAAATTATATTTAAAACAAAAGTTTATGGCCTAATCAGTGAAAAGTTTTAAATGTATACACAATTGAAACTCTCGAACTGTTTAACACTGTCGCATGGATGTCATAAGTCGGTGATCTTCTGGATAAATTTATATGAAAAACATAATTCGTATTGTGTAGTTAGGTCTACCTGTATGTGATGATTTGTATTGCATGTTTATTATGATATACATTTGCATGGTGTGTTGTCTACCTGAGGTATGAGAGGCAAGCATTTAATATAATTTCCATACAAAAGCAGAGATTTAGTAACCAGATCCCTCAAATGGCTGCGGGTTGAAATGCATGCGTGAAATATCAGAAAAAAACTCGCAGAGGTCCGGTGATGATCTCAACTGTTTATATTATATACATATATGTATTTGTAATAATTAAGGGTAATAAAATAATTAAGGATTCTTGCATGTAATGGCTCATAAAATTTGTTAAACTTTAAATTATTCCAATCTTTAATTTAAGGTATAGTAATAATCCCTCAAATGACGGTGCCAGGAGGAAGAGGGAAAAATGAAAATCATTCGCTCTATCTGCATATCTCTCTCTCTCGCTCACTCTCTCACTCTCTCTGGGGCATCAACAGCAGAGGGTTAGGTTTAGGATGATAAGCTGGTTCAGAATCAGAAAAAACCTAAAGACAAATCAAAATTAACGGAACAAGTAAGTACATACCAAGCAGGCCTTCAGATGAAATTTCACAATGTAGATTTTGGTTTTCGAGCTTTTATTGAAAACAATGTTTAAAGGGAAGTTAAACTTTAACCACCATGAATGCACAAAATGTATTTAATTATTTTTTTTTTCTGAAGAAAATACCCGTATATTGAAATCCGGCGTGGATTATTTATATTATGATCTCTACTTTATTATCTTGACGTATATATTAAAAATTGACATTTCTATGATCCCTTCGGATGAATGCGAGCAGAACTGGACACGTTTCGACCGGAAATTATGTTTCACGCATATCGCCAACTTTCTGTCAGTAAATGTTGAATTGTGAGCTCGCGGTATCACTATCGATCAGGAAAGGGAAAAAAGGAGCACGGGCAAACACGTCCATGACCGTTAACACAGTAATAGTAATTAAGGTAATTCCGGTCTAACGCTTTTCTTATTTTCAATTAAAAAACCAACGGCTAAGACGGGATTCGAACTCCGAACTGCTAGAGTGGCTAAAAGAGTCGGACTCCCTAATCACTCCTTCCTCTTCCATAAAAATTACCGTGTTAGTTGATTTTATTAATGGGCTAAGCAAAACTGGCGTTTAGAAAGCGAAATAGAAAATTAAATTTTCTAATAAATGTTCTTATACTATTTCCTGTCTGGGGTCTAATGAATGGAACTAAAACGGTGCAGGTCATAGCCCGATAGGTCTTAAAATGGTTAATCGATTAAATTTATTAATGGATGCTCCATTAAAAATAAAAACAAAAAACTCCGATTACTTGATTATTGGTATGTTTCTGAGAGTCCGTTATCTTTTATTCGTGACAGATTTCCTTAAACAAATTTTGTTTATTTTTCTTCAAAGTAGGAATGAGGTCTTTTTATTTTCCGTAAAAGGCATTACAATGGAGACATTTGTGTAAACCAAGCGTTTGGCAGAAGGTTTGACATTCTGCTGAGTATCATTTTCCATTCAATTGTAATTTAATAACCGTAAAAGGCCTTACATTGACAATTGTCCATGAATCGTAACGCTGCGTCTTGTTTTTATTCGAAATCGGCTTATCTTGTGAAATTTCTGCACGTTGGTTGAACAGGGCCGACGACGGACCGTGACGGAAATTTTCCAAATCGAAATCGATCTAGAAAATAATTTTATTACGGGTAGCCATGGTGCCCGAGGTCGTGACACACCGATGCGTGTAAGCGGTCTTCACGATTTCCTTTTTTATGACGATAGTGAATGTATACTACATAGTAACGCACGTAACAGCGAAATAAGTTAAGGAAAGTGTGATTTTATATTTATCGATGGAACCGATATTGAGTTAGAGCAGTGTTCCTTTACGAATGTAAGCCTTATTTTAAAAGTTTATTCTTTATATATCTTGACCACCAAATCTTTCTCTAAGGTTTGTTTCATCTCGCGTCCAAACCATCATCACACTGGCGGGCGCATGCCCTGTTCAGTTTGGGTGTCCCATCACGCTTCAAACCCAATTTCAAACTGTCAGTCCGCCGTTCCATCACGTTTTCAGACCTAGTTTATGACTGGTATGACTGAAGTAGATGACCGTCAACACAGTCTGAGGATTTTACTAAGGACTGGCACTCAGAAACAAGGGAGGATGTTTCCTAGCACTATGGCCTTGTCAAATTGCGAAATTCTTACTCAACTAGCGGAATTATATGGGAAATATATATATATATATATATATATATATATATATGTATANCTCAGGCTGTCAACAACAGAATACATGTAAGTACAATATATATATATGTATATTGTATATGTATATATATATATATATATATATATATATATATATATGTATGTATGTATTTCAAAAACTACGAAGAAAGCAAAAATTTATCATTTCAAAAATTTTAGATTGTAGTTAAGATATTTTAAAGCCAAAATTTAATTTGGTTGTTTTTTTTCTTTCTGCACGTTTATTATGTTTGTTTATATCTTTTTTATTTTATTAATTTTATTATTTTTCATTAATTTTGTAAAGATATGTACTGTTTATTTCAAGCTTTGCTTTTTGAGGGCAAAATATTATTTTTGGTTGTAAATTTATATGAAATGTACATTCTTGCAAATAAAGATTTATTATCATTATAAAATAGAAAATAAACCATTAATTTATTTGAAATAACGTACGTTTTTAAATTTTCATAATTTAAAATGTATTTTTTTAGTTTCAAAATTTTATAAAATTAATTTGTTTAAATTAAAGCATTTTACAAGTGGAGTTGTTTAACGAAATCATAAATGAAGAGAGAAAATTTAGTTGAGGGAATTTATTGACAATATTCATTATTCTATCAAGAGCTATATTCTTCCATATTTAGTTTAATGTTATTCAATAAAAAACAAGGTTATATTTATTATAGGTGCAAAAGATTAATAATTCTAGAATGGTGGGACAGTCACAGAGGGAATTTATTGACAATGTTCATTATTCCATCAAGAGCTATATTCTTCCATATTTACTTTAGTTCCATTCACTAGTTTCGTGGTCCGCTTGAAAAATGGCAAAAAGTAGGGAAAATTCAAAAGGTGGGGTTGAGATGGGAGGTTAGTGACGGAGTAGATCGAAGTCACCATAGCTCAAGTGGTAGAGCAGCGGCGTATCAAGCCGAAGATCGTGGGTTCGAATCCCGTTCGTGCCATTGACTTTTTTATCTCAACTAAAAACCTTAATTAATTTAGTTTAATGTTATTCAATAAAAATCAAGGTTATGTGATATATTTATTATAGGAGCAAAAAGTTAATAATTGTAGAATGGTGGAACAGTCGATATTATTTTTAATAATTTCAAATAAAACCAATAAGTCAAGGCGAATCTTCATGTTACATTACCGACATGAAAATTTATAAGAGGCTACAAATAATTTTTAAAATGTTCCAATTCTGACAACACAATTTACTATACTTAGGTAGGCTAGTGATCAGATTATCGTCGCTGATCGCCAGGAAAGAAGAGCTCTTTGAATATACATACGTATATAATCCGTATCCATTACAACATAATATACACCATGTACAAATATATATCAGCAAAACTTCCTTTTACCATTTCAAACGTATCGTTGTTTCTCACCTAAACTGTCAGAGTCCGAGATTGGAATAAAGTGTTCCATCATAGTGACGAATTAGTTGGCAACTGGTTTGTGATTGTAAAATGGAACAGGCCTACAGAGCATAGTGCATTCAATTAAATCTTTCTTTATATCTCTAGATATTAGGTATATTTCTAGAAGCAAACAATATCAATTAATTCATGGTAACATTAATTCATATCCTTCACAAAGGATTGGCAACAGTTTAATTAATATTGTAAAAAGCCCTCCAACTGATATTTTCTGGTCTTCCGGGCCGGATTCGGCATTTGTTAACGTAATTTGCATGTTCACATTATCTTTAACTAATTCTTAAAAGTTAACTTTTTTCAATTGAGATTTGAACTACATGGCCAATACGGAGTTTCAGCGTTTTTGATAAGAAATTCGGGTTCGAATCGAGGGCCATTCAAATTTCAAATCGGAAACTTTCAAGAAATGAGTCATCGTATCAATGTTGCTGCCAGTGGCGTGCCAAAAACATAGTTTAAACATAAATATTTTCCGTGTAAAAATTGTATAATAGTAATAATGTGGTACGTTTAAGAGCTGACAAATGAGGTCCTGTGCACGTTTGTAATTTCTTTTCCTGGTCTTTCACAGATATTTTTCATCCTGCAGCCATTTATCCGTCTCGATCTGTTACTCACTCTCTGCTTTTATATAAAAACTAAATCGATAAACTAAAATTCTAGCCTCTCATTCGTACCTCAGGCTGTCAACAACAGAATACATGTAAGTACAATATATATATATGTATATTGTATATGTATATATATATATATATATATATATAATATTACATGATTAATTCTGATTAATTCCCTGAAGAGGAAAATTTACAGTCGTCGAAACACCAATTTTCATTCATGCACATGAAAATACAAAAAAAATAAAATGAGCAGTCTGTTCGAAGGTAGTTAGAAAATTCGTAACAAGCATACAAATCTGCAAGGGGTGAAGGTTGAGAGCAATCGACCGGTTTGAATAAGGGAGAATTTACTAGTCTACAAAAACCCTCGTCAATGTCAAACCAACAAGGTTTCTCTCGGTCAAATGTGAATCGTCTCTTGCACAAGTTCGCGAAAGTGAAAAGGGCAAGTAAAGTGCCCAGGTTTACAAAAACTCACTTCCGACTTCTTCCAATACCAAGCCGATTCGCTTGTAATCATTACCCCCATGTAATTTTCTCCTTTTAAAACCAAGAGATTAACGTTTCATCGAAACCTTTACATTCAAAAGCGGTCTGGAGCAATGCTAAAACCTCGTGACGGAGCTTAGATCGAAGCCATTCTGATTTGGGGGAAAAAGCGTATTTCAGACTTTTTCAAAGTTGACGAAGTATAGTTGCAAGATTATTTCCGAAAAATGTACTGAATTAGAAGAAGCCAATTCCAGGCTGCACTCTGCTCAACAGTCAGTAACACTACGAGTATGACATTATGAGTAGTAGCTGTCATATAGTATAAAAGCGTCCGCTGCACCTATCCTACATCTCATTAAAAAAAAGGTTTAAGTCAAAAGTCTGATATTACTTCTGAATTCAGCTATTTAGCAACACGAATGTAACACAAAAATCATAATTTTTTCTCTCGTTCGATCACGCACTCACTCTTTCTCTTCTTAGAAAAGCAAGACCCAAAGAGACCATAACCACAAAAATTATAAATAGTTATGTTTATAAAAACTTATAAGTAGTACATAAATTGATAAAAATCGGAAACAAAAATTATATAGTGAATTCATATAATAAATGTGGAAATTTTACATAATCTTTCTTGATAAAAATAAAAACAACCTGAGTATGAAGAGAGAGAGGTTCCGTGCTGGATACATACACTCTCTCTCTCTCTCTCTCTCTCTCTCTCTCTCTCTCTCTCTCTCTCTCTNACCATGAAGTTCTGATCTCGTTCGATTTGGTTTACATTAAAATAGATTTCTTGAGATTAATATTAATAATAAAAAAGTCTAATTACACTATGATTAACATTTGAATTAAAATTTAAAATTGAATGGATTTTTATAGTAATATGTTTTCTTATTAAATATACCAATAGTACGAGAACTATAAGCATTTTTATAAAATAAATCGAAATATTTTAACGTTGGACGGATTAAACATTCTTTATTGAACCGAGAAGTCATTATTGGAAAGTCAAGTCCAGATTCCGTTTGAACTTTTCTGCGCCGACTTTTTTTTTTTTTACACTTACAAAATTTATTTTTAATTTATTTATTTTGAATGGCTTTCTGGCACAAAGTTTTTTTCTTTATTTCTAAATTACTTTCGACCTGTAATTTGAAGTACTGTAAGAACTGTTGGTGACATTTTTTCTTTAATGCATAATTCCTTGAGAAGCACCTATTAAAATACTTACCCCATCACTTAATCTCATTGTAACTATTGGGATTCACAAGGTCGGATTTAAGTCCCTTCACTCCACAATCAGTTTCATCGCGTTCTGGACGTCATGTCGTCCTTCTTTGAAGAGAAGCAGAATCCAGATATTTGACATTGCCCAAGACTTCGAAAGTGGCATCCGGTCCTCTTGTGTAAACCGAAGGGCAAATCCTTCCTACTACCTATCGTAAAAAATGTCTGGTCGATACTTCAGAGCTCCCACAAGGGAGCAATCTTGTACCTCTCCATTACACGTTTACTACTGTTCCTACCCTTTCGGAAACAATACTCTCCACTTTGGCTGGCAATAGAGCAATGCATTCCCCGCGTACAGATACCCCACCGGATGCAGAAACCGTCAGTATAGACTACTTTCTCGACATATGTCCAAAAAAAGGATGAACCAATGCAATAACGATTACTCAGACATTATCACCTGTTTATTTCAACGGAATTTCAATACCCCCTGTCGAATATGTTCATTATTTGAGGCTTCACCTGGATGACATTCATGGACGAATGACTTACTTGGAATCCTTTCATTAGCCTTATTGTTAAATGAACTAAAAACGTTATACTTTATTCGAACACCAAGCTTTTTCATGACCAATTCATAAACTGTTAAAATAATTCACTAGTTTCGTGGTCCGCTTGAGCAATTAATATCTTACAATTAATTAAGGTTTTCAGTTGAGATAAAAAAGTCAATGGCACGAGCGGGATTCGAACCCACGATCTTCGGCATGATATGCCGCTGCTCTACCACTTGAGCTATCGTGACCTCGATCCACTCGGAGGACACCAACCTCCCATCTCAACCACACCTTTTGAAAAATGGCAAAAAGGAGGGAAAATTCAAAAGGTGTGGTTGAGATGGGAGGTTGGTGTCCTCCGAGTGGATCGAGGTCACGATAGCTCAAGTGGTAGAGCAGCGGCGAATCAAGCCGAAGATCGTGGGTTCGAATCCCGCTCGTGCCATTGACTTTTTTATCCCCATTGAAAACCTTAATTAATTGTAAGATGTTAAAATAATTTTCCTTTTTAAATACTTAGGTACTTATTTCGTTATACTAGATAGGACAGGATCTGGCCTGAAGCTACACCATTGCTGAAAAGCTCAAAGTAATTTTAAAATAGATGTCTAAAATAATCATATTAAAAAATATGAACGTGTTCTAAAAAACACAATAACGGAGCAATATATTAATAAAGAACTGACATCTGAATCACCGATAAATGAGGAGTCGAAAAAAAAATTTCTTTTCATGCGTTTTAATTGTGCTATAAAACCATACAAACGAAGTAAAATGAATAATAGTTAATAAAGTAAAGAATTTTATCAGAATTTAGTTAATCGTCTCAACTGACATTCTCTGATCATCTCTTTTGAAATGGAGTCATCCTTGGCCAGTTTAAGGGAAGAAAGAGCTTTGCATGGGGCGTCGGCCTTAATTGAAAACGAGATTGGCTTGTTAAGGCTTGAATTTAGATTAAGCAAATCCCCTTCCTTGAAGCAAAGGATTATTTTTAGCAATAGCCAAAAGTGTCCGGCTCGCTTTTCAATTCGATCGGCGAAGCACGACGTCAGGGACTTAATTGCTCATTTCGGGCAGCCGGTTCCGGTAAAATAGTTGCAATAGTCCAGCGGATATTTTCCTTTGGACTTTAAACAACAAAAATCGACTCGGGCTAATTGAATCGCAAAAGAAATCTTAAATTTATATTATAAAAAGAGAAAATGAGATTGAATTATATTAAATGACGCATAACAAACATGTTAAGAAACAATTTTTCGAATGTACGAGAATTCCCGGTCTTTGGACTTTTCCTTCCAGCCGACCTGATTGACGCAATTGGGTGTAAGTCAATACTCCTCATCTGGACGCCTTTCCATCAACTCATCTCAACTACACCTTTATATTAATTTGATTTATAATTTTTTCCAAAATTCCAATGACATTGTTTTTATTTCTGTTAAATTTTATTTCTTACAGTGAATGTGGCACACCCTTGGAGAACTAAAATTATTTAGTAAAATCCAATTAATTTTTTTTTAAAGTTATGATAAAAAAGTCATTGTCACGAGCGAGATTCGAACCCACGACCTTCGGCTAGATACGCCGCTGCTCTACCACTTGAGCTATCGTGGCTTCGATCCCCTCGGGCACCAACTTCCCATCTCAACCCCACCTTTTGAATTTTCCCTCCTTTTTGCCATTTTTCAAGGGAGGGGATCGAAGTCACGATAGCTCAAGTGGGCGTGTAGCGGCGTATCAAGCCAAAGGTCGTGGGTTCGAATCTTGCTCGTGACACTGAATTTTTTATCTCAACTTAAAAAAAAACCTTAATTAATTGGATGATATTAATTGGTCAAGCGGACCACGAAAAATAGTGATTTATATAGTAAAGTTCATTCATACAATATTAATCGTGTTAAAGTCTAAAATTATGACACAAGTGTAATATTTCTGAGTAAATACTAGACTCAAATGTAGGACGGTTTGTGGTCTTTCGTTTGCTTTTTAAGATTAAGCTTTGAGCATTCTTTGCTTACACTGGTAGTATTCACAAAAGATTAAGTCAATATCAAGAACAAACAAATTACATTGAGAAGAATAAAAAAAGTGGTCCAATTTGCCTATAAATCAATTCTATTTTGGGGTTCAAAATCGAAAATGGCCCAAAATGGCTATGTACTACAGTAATAAGACCCAAATTAACCTATGCATCAATAATCTACTGGACTAAAACTTAGCAAAAGCAAGCTACCCAAACATTAATCAGCATACAAAGACTGGCAAACCTGTGTATCAAAGAAAACAACTCCGTCACTTGCACAAGGAAATAGTTATAAAAGGAAAAGCAAGGAAAAGCTCATTTAGGCTGCAGAAACAATTACACTGGATAAGATGTAAACATTTCGGGTATATAAATAATTAACAAAATCAGACACCCATCTTTAGAAATGGAGCCCAACTTATAATCCCAGAAACATTCTTTAAAACATCCTACAAAGTCTCAACTGACAACAAAGGATAATTCAGGAGGACATCATACAATTGTTGGTGTACAGATTGCTCCAAAACAAATTAAGAAAGCAGACTTTTTTGTACAAACCCAAAAGGAGAGCAATCAAACTCATTAGGGAAGTACATTCGTTTATTCAAACTCATATACATGCCATCCACGCTCGCGCCAGAGAAAATCTTAAAAGAGGTTACACTGGCAAAAAGAATTTCATAAGATCACATAACCAAGCAGTTATTAAAGTATCAGCATGTAAAAATATTACATCTAAATTGGTCAGTGAACGCATTCACGTTTATTTCATTTGTTTCACTATAAACTTTATAATTCCTCTGCTTTTTATTCATTTTTAAGTTATTGCAAACGTTGGATAGCGAAATTGTCTCCACTTTCAGACTGTATAAACAGCGTTTACATTTTATAAAATTAAGATATGAAAATTCCTCAAAGTTCTATTTTATTTCCCCGGTTCTGATTTATTTATGAAGACAACTTTTGTACCCTTCTAAACATCTGTAAAGTTCCCAGTGGATCGGTAGAATCGTTTCTGAGTTATTACTATTTTTATGATTTTCGAAAAAAACCGAAATCATTTGGAAGTTCTTAGAAAAAAAAGTTTTCCCAATAAATTTTATTCAGTTTTTTTTTGGGGGGGGAGGTTGCAAAAAACAAATATTAACTTTGTTTTTGATAAAAAAAAAATTTCCTGCCTACGCCGCTTGGTCTCAAATGTGTTTTAATATCTATGATAACCATGGTTATGGTGTATATACATATATATAATAAATAATAATTATATAGTTTTATTTTGACATAGTAGCCGAAAGGTAAACTAGGATGATAAGGAAAACCTGTCCTGTTTGGACTGTAAATAAATTCCCGCTGACCACAAAGAGAAATCTCACAAACAACTATCTCTCGGTAGTTATTCAATGTTTTATCATTTCCCATATAAATATATGATAAAAAAACGTTGTTGCTTGTTTTTCTATCCAGTGTTTAAAAACCAAATTTCAAAACATTTGATAGGGTAATCTTTTTAAGAGCTTATAATTGATGGATATTCTTGTTTTAAATTAGTCAGCACATTGTAATAACAAGAAAGAACATATTTTATTGCATTCAAAATGTACAAAACATTGAGAAACCATTTTGTATTTCCAGATTGTTACCTGGTGAGCTTGAGTACCTGGACACAGTTATGTGTACTCTACTATTTTTCATCACAGTTATGTGGAATCACGACATTATGGGTTTAACGATTGTTCAACTGCAAGCAATAGTAATTTAATATTACAATATATAAAATATTTATTTAGAAATCGTGAGATGCGGTCTGGTGTGATGTAGGTTTCAGAAAAACATTATCGTGTCAACGTTTCGATCTTTATTGGGATCATCTTCAGGGCCTGGGATTTACAAACGTTGTTTACATATTACAATTACATTTTGGATGTGAAAAAGTGAATTTATACAATGTAAAATATATTTTATATATTCAATCAAAGTATTTCTACTCACTCAAAGTGTTTGTGTTCTGTGTAATTGTGAATTACCGAGGCCCTGAAGATGATCTCAATAAAGATCGAAACGTTGGCACGATAAAGAAAATGTTTTTCTGAAACCTACATCACACCAGACCGCATCTCACGATTTCTAAATAAATATCGATTAACGGTCACTAATCACCACACAATATATAAAATGTTGAAAATTAATAAAAGAAGTGAGAATATGGCTGGTAAAACGAATATTACCGTTATAAAAAAATTAACCTTTCGGAATCAATTTATTCGGATGGGATAATTTTTCTCTATATCACTATTTTTTTAAAAGTTTATCTATTAAAAATGTAGCAGTTTTTATGGGACAAAATCACTAAACCTTCACCTTTTATTTTGTTATTCAACAAATCCCAGATTGCTCCTTAGTCCAGGACAACGTTTAACTGTGACAAAGTGTATGGTAGTTTTAATCTAACTCCTGAGTTATAGGAAGTGTAACAGGGGAATATAATTTTTTTTTGCATCCAATATGGATATTGCTGGACGCTTGAAAATGTTTCGTCGAAATAACTTGTCATTCACTAGTTCACAACATCCGTGTAGGGAAGGCGTAAAATAATCAATTTAAAAAAATCTACGCCTTTACGGTCTGCTTGGCTGGCTTAATAACTCCGTCCTTTTAAAATATGCAGATTACTCACGCAGCCTACAACCTGCTGTACGACTTATCAATGAATGAGACTTTTTATTTTTATTTTTTGTGTTACACTGGAGAAAACAAGTCGGCGTTTAATTCCGTGGATAGTTTCCGGTGCGAGCCCTTCCGGAGGGTCCGTCGATGCGTGCAGTGCCCCACGATAATGTCTTGTGCCAGACCGGTACCGGCTATTACACAAATTACAGTTATATTTTAGGCCATGGGTGTGGCCGAGATATTATATCAAAAAACACGATATTTGAAAGAAACATTTAACTTTGGACAACGCATAACTGAAAAAAAATCAACTGTTAGTTCTATTTGTTACCCTTTAGTAATACCATACTCAATTCCACAGGTAGAATTTTTTTTAATTGTTCAAATTATTTGTCTAGTTTAGGTCACAGAAACACCAACTATTTTAGTTAGATAAGGTCCTGTCAAAACATGTTTTGTTCTTTATGTAGATTCGGTCTGGAACCGATTCTATGAATACCAAAGTGCGTACCACGAAGGAAAAACACAATTTTCACGATTGAATATTATTTTCATCCCTATGAAGTTGAAGTTATCGTCCTGCAGCAATTAATGTTACGAGTTGGATTTTCGAGAAGTCAAATGACGGATGAAATAAAAAGAACAGCTTCCGGGTTCAATCGAGCTTTCGGCGACTTATATCGCCATCCTCAGAGCATCCCCAAGAAAAATGAATTTATATACATCATATAGGTGAAGATTGCACTTGTTGAGTAAGATCTTGAGCGATAAGAGATCCAACAAAAATATAAAAAGGAACGACCGGTACAACCACTTATGCTTACATTACTATTTTACATAAAACTTTATTCAGGTACTGGTTTTTTTATGGTGGCAGACTAGTTAATATTAAAAATATACCCGAAAATAACGATTAAAACATTAAAAACTTAAAAATATGTAGATGGGATAAAAAACGAGAGCGACTCCCTGTGCAATCTTAATCTATATGATGTATATAAATTCATTTTTCTTGGGGAAGCCCTGAGGATGGCGATAAAAGTCGCCGAAAGCTTGGTTGAACCCGGAAGCTGCTATTTTTATTTCATGCGTTATTTTATTCCTATGTTCAAGGAAATTAATTACGGTAAAATTAACTGATAAAAATGATATATCTTCCATAATTTAATAAACCTGAGAAGTTTGCTTAATAAATTTTAATGACAAGTTAAAAGTAATTCAAGATTTCTAAAAAAAATTGCTATGTTAACAGAGCTTAAAAATCGTAAAAATCATCAACTTTTAGAGTAGGTGATTTAGATGTTGTTACTTGTCAGAATATTCATCATTTGAATGACTGTATCTATTTTTCCTTTTCTGTCCATTTGGCATAAATGCAATTATAAAAAATAATAATATAGAAATTAAATAGCTTCATATAAGTTTTTCTCTGTGTAATAGCCTTTATTAACATAATTTTTATTAAAGATTAGGAAGAAGGCTAATTTGAAAGAGAAGAAAAGCGCGCTGTTCCTTCGTCCTTCAAGGAATAAACCCCCTTCATGATGAGGGTAAAACTTTTATTAACTACTAACAAAGTTAAAAAATATATTTAAAGTGTTAGATGTATCGACCACTTTTTTACTAAAGTATAATCTGGATCTCGTTATGGTCGTTATGGTCTTTAAGATTGTTTCACCCTGATGACTTTAAAATATGCCGAACCCTTGGCAGATAACTGAATTTGTTTTTTCTCCCAGACCACAACGAGATCCAGATTATTCTAACAAGTATGAACATCTAACTTCCGTACTGAAACTTGATTCAAACAGTGAAGGGTTGGTAGGGGTGCGATTCTTGTTAAACTGTGAATTTTGAATATTAGTTTCAAAGTCCTGTTGAAGGAGTTTTGTTCCTAGAAAGCTTGACGAAAGTTGAAGTCTAATATCAATTTATATCGAGTTAAAAACAATTAATTTTATTAATGTTACCTTAATGTTTAATTCTATTTCAATCTTCTGTTAAATCGGATTATATTATTAATATCTTACAATTAATTAAGGTTTTCAGTTGAGATAGAAAGTCAAAGGCACGAGCGGGATTCGAACCAGCTGCTCTACCACTTGAGCTATCGTGCCATTGACTTTTTATCTCAACTGAAAACCCTAATTAATTGTAAGATATTAATTGGTCAGCGGACCACGAACTAGTGAATATATTATTAATGAGTAAAATCGTAAGATAATTTATATACAACGTGTCAATTGTCATACAATAGAATAGCATTTATTGAGATATACCCCAAACGTATGGTATTACAGAGTCAAAATATTCACATAAAAATTTGTGTGTATATAACATTAAAATTTAAAAATCAAATTCACAAAGCTCATTGACAGCCATAAAAGCCTTGCTAAACCAACATGTTCAAAAAATTGTTTGAAACATGTTAAATGTCAAGAACTTGAAAGTATTGGGCAAAGAATGTTTGGCGACCAGTATTGGCTCTTCTTTGCAATTCAAAGGCAGGTTTAGATGCCGATTGTCCCTAGACTAGTATGCCATACGTTATGCTTGAATAAATAAATGCATGGTAAACTGTTTTAAATGGTTTTAGGGAAGTCAGACTCATGAGACCACCCAATAGATAAATATTAGAGTTCAGACGCTTGACCCGTCTCCCACAATGATCACCCCAATTCAGGAGAGGATCAACTCTTATTCCTGAAAGTTCAATAAAACCCTGATTGTCAGAGACGATCATGAAGGCCCAGACTAACTGTCTTTTTTTTTATCTTGGTTAAAATGTAACCCATTCGCAGTAAACAAATGATACGTCCAATAGAACTTTTATTGGTTTCTGAAAGGTTTCCCAAGTCATCTTTAATGGACGACAATAAGATCATATGGACGAGCCATTTTTATAGAAAATAAAGCGATGTGTGAAAAAAGTAAAATTTTAACCCACAGTTACACATTTTTTAAATAATAGTACGGGGATCCATCTTTTTGAATGTTACCCTCACTTTTTCGCAGTCAAGCAGAGTTGAAAAACGGAATTTAGAAAAAATAACAAGGATGCTTTTAAAAGAGGAAGCGTTGGTAAACTTATCGATCTGATAATCCTCTTCTCACTGGTCCTGCCACTGGGAATGATAACAATGCCTCAGTAAGAATATTAAAAAATTGTTTATTTTGAAACATCAACAAAAAATTAACACCTTCCAGTTGCTTTATTGGATTGGACGCCTCGTCAGTCTTCACAGGTGATATATTGGAGACTTTTGTGGAAAGTAACCGTAAATATCGCAGTAGGGTTTTATCAGCGACGGTTTCTTGATTGACACCGGCCCTGATGAGACTTGTGAGGCAGTTTCGAGAGAGTGCTAATGTGTTAATTATGCCGAAAGCTTGGCATAAATCAACACTGTGCTTTATTCGGACCACTACCCTGATCCCTCACGTAGATAACTTCAATTCGATCGATAATTTACGTTATTTCTAATTTACAAAACCCTTGAATGATTTCAATAAAACAAAAAGTTGTTCATGAAAATTAATTAATTCATTAAAATCAATTGATACATCCTGAATATTTGCAATAAAAAAAAGTGAAATAAAGGGGAGGTTATAATTCAACTTTTTTATATATTTTTCTTTAGTACAGTAAAAGTGGCTGGTCCATATGAAAAAGGACACCCTGTATATTAAGAAACGATTTGTTTTTTTACCACAACATACAACGCAGATTGGAAAGAGTTAACCATCCATTTTTATGGTTTTTCAAAAAGCGTTCCATTCCGGTATACATTTTTAATAAGCCTTAATCTGAAAATTGTTGCTTATCTTTTGATTTGTTGTTAACCTTAGTTGTAAATTAATACAAAATGATGGGGTAGGAATCCCAGCACGACATGTTATCCATTCGGAATACAGCGAATCCCCCCAGGACCCACGTGGCCCTTCGTCGGAGATTACACACCAAACCCTAATCCTATTTTATCTCGACAAAAACAAATTTCTATCCTGGTAAAATTACGTGACGGCGAAAATGTCGTTTAACAAGTTTGCCAAAACTGTAATGTAGGCGTGGCCGATTCGTCATTTTATCATGACCTGAAATATCTAACAGTTTCGAATTGTTTGGTGATGTTAAATCACATACTGACAAACATACGGTAATTTTCGTAATGGAATATCCAATTTTGGTGGAAGCATCATTGATTGAAACCCGAGCAAACACTACTGGATACATATATGTGCTTTCCTATTAATTAAAAATGAAATAGTACAAATAATTTCACCATGAAAGAGTGGATTGATATTTAATTGTATATATTTTACAATCGTTACATCATTAAGTTGAAAAGTGCTGTATAAATGCATACTCAACAAATACAACTAACAGAATAACTGTACAGTTGTAAAAGAAAAACTAATTGGTCAAAGTCAACTAACTGAGAAAATTGAGACAAATACATTTCAAAATGTATGACTGTATAAAAATGTATTCAAAAGGAGTTTCTGAAAAAGAACATTATTTTTGGCAGTCTATCCTCGCTATTGGAAGCGTTCCGACTTTTAGCCATCATCACTGGTTGGTCATCGATAGAAGCAAGGAGAAACTGTTTTCGATTATTCCTACTGCACTGAAAATGACAAAAAAAATACAAAATAATTTCAAATCTCGCAAAAAGTTTGAGTAATTAAGTTAGGCTTACTTGGTAAACGACGATGATGATATAGGAGGCATTGCAGCCGCCTGGCTTATCGTACTTTCCTAGTTCAGCGCAATTGTCTAGATCGTTCTCCCAAGGAATACTAGGTCATTAACTGTCGTTGCTACAATTCTTTTCCTTGGTTTTTTTTTTGTACATCAGGTTAGGTCTCCATTGGACGGTTGATTAGCATTCGAAGTTGGTTAGCTGTTTCTTCCTTCTATCAAATAACCTACAAAGTCCTTAGTGTACATGTCCATGTTGTGTAGATGTTGAATAGTCTTACCAATATTCTGAGTTTAGCTCTTCCCTACTGTAGCAGTGATTTTGCCAGTCTGGTTGAAGGTTGTGTTAGCATAAACTTACACCTGAAGAATTTATCCATTTCTTTTGTTGTGTTTTTTTAGATCGAATCTGTGATGGAGAATGCTCAGTTTGTCCTTGTTATTTTTTTTAGGATGTTCTATATATGGTTTTGCAGATTCTCCTCTCGCTATTGTTTCCTGGCCGTTACCAAAAATTCCCCTTTGTCGTGGTACCCAACTTATCACCAGGTTTTGGAGATTTTGCATGTATTCATTCTGACTAATTTTGTTGTGATTTTTTAACATTTTAATGGTTTAATTCTTGACTATCCGTTCATATGAGGATTTTTCTCCTTGTATTTTAAGATTTTCTAAGACACAAAAGTTGATGGCATTTCATTGTTTGAGGTGTACTTCCCAAATGAGTTCGATTGCTATTATTTTGTGGAAGTATAAGAAACGCCTTATCCTCCTTCATTTGTTTTGGAGCCAATCGTATACCAAATAGCATCTGACGTCCTGAATTCGTCTTGTTCTTAGTTGGGAGAACGGAATTTCTGAAAAATAACAGAAATTTTGATTACTTATATAATCGATTTTCTAAAAATTAATATTAAATTTAGTTCATTAATTTTTGAGTTTTTAATTTTTTTAGCTTAAGTTTTGAGTGTAAGTCTGCCCTTGTGTTCAGGTAATTAACAAACCCGTTTTACAGAACAAAGACGAAACAACAATTTAAACCGATTAAATATAAAAAAATAGTTTAAAACTAGAATTTATTTTTGACATAAAGACTTGATTTGTTTTTTTCTGTTCTCTTTTTCCGAATACCATCATGAAAATCTTACAACGTTGACGGGTAAGTGATTGAGGAGTTGCTCAACGTACACACATCACTCAAGAAATGCCATGTGAACATATTGACGAACTGCAACTGGGAAATGTGTGGCGTCCCATCTTGTTAAAACCGACGTCTGATTCGAATTTTTGTATCATTCAGACAGGTTGAAACGTCGGATGTTTCGGATCTTGCATGTTTGTATACCCCGAGATAAGAATAAAAAATGCCAATTAATGATAATAATTACTTATTTATGTATTACAACGACAATATTTTATTCCACTTAGTCGTTTTGACGTTAGTATCTTCCCAATCTTGAGTTTTTTGATTATTATTGCAGTTCAATTATGTCATATACATAATTTAGGTTTTTTAAATTAATTAATTTTTTTAATTCCTCCTAAAAATATATTTGTGCGCTATTTCAAAGCGATCTCTTGGCCATTGTCGTTACAGCCTTCTGTAGGGTAGATTTTTCGTAGGGAATAGTACCATATTAGTCAACTGTAATTCTGCTGAGCTTTTGGAATATAGAGTCGACGATTATTTTCAAAATGAATTTCTTAGTATGCAGAGTTTGATCACACGTCAAAGGAGCATAAATAGAGCATTGGGAGTTGATCGGCAGTTCCCCAGATCTCTAAGTACTTAAGTTCAGATGGGACTGAATGAGACTTAGAATCCGTTCACTCTAAGTATAAACAATAATTTCTTGAAAAGTGTTTTTCAAAGCACACTTATATATGTGAAACATCCCTTAGCAAGAGATGTTGCCTTAGTCGTAGTTTAGAAAATTAAGAAAAAAATGCAACATAAAAATCAAACAAAACACATAAAAAAGAGACAGTAAACATACTGAACTACCAAAGCTGAAAAATTACTTTAAATTTTACTTTTTTTGTCCTTTTTTTTATTAACTTATAAATGTGTTTTAAAAATATTTTATTTTTTGTTATTCTTCTTTCTATTTTTTTGTGTTGTTTATTTTATTGTTCTTCTTTTTATTCTTTTTTCTGTGTTTAGTGTAAATATTTTGTCTTACAATAAGAACTCATGATCGACGTAGTCAAATGCTTTACTAATCTCTGAAAAGACAACGAAAACAAAATTATTTTTATCAAGCTCATTTATGATACAATTTGTGATATCCAACAAAGCCAACAAATCAAACGAAACGCACAATAAACATATTGAACTACCAAAGCAGAAAAATTACTTGAATTTTTTGGTGCATTTTTATTAAGTTAAAGTTGTGTTTTACAACTATTTTGTTTTTGCTATTCTTCTATTTTTTGGCGTTGTTTATTTTATTGTTCTTCTTTTTATTTTTTTTTTCCGTTGTGTTTAGTGTAAATATTTTGTCCTACAATAACAACTCATGGTACCCCGTGTGGGTTCCGGGGCAGAATAGGCCCACGGTTTCTCTGCCTGTCGTATGAGGCGACTAAAAGAGCCTTTTCCTCACCGTTATCCCAGTGAGGAGAAGCGACCATCCCTCTCCCCATAATGTCCACTCCTCGTCACTCCCTAACACATCCCTTTTCCCAACATCCCCTTTCCCAACCTGGTCGTAGGTATAAAAGACTAAGGGAAGGCNAGGGGGCTGAAATGACTTTACTGTTGGAAGCCCCCGGGGAAAAAAAAAAAAAAAAAAAAAAAAAAAAAAAAAAAAAAAAAAAAAAAAAAAAAAAACAACTCATGGTCGACCGAGTCAAGTGCTTTACTAATTTCTAAACACACCCCTAAAACAAAATTATTTTTATCAAACTTATTTATATCATTCCATACAATTTGTGATACCCAACAAAGCCAACAACCAGGTTTACCTGGTAAGAAGTCATATTGATTTTCTGCTGTAATATTATTATTAATTAAAAAATCAAGTAACCTTGTCTTAATTCATTTTTCTGTTGCATCAAAACTGATAAAGTCAAAGAAATTGATCTATAATTATTTCTGTTTAGAACCATTTTTAAATAATGAAATGACTAATGATTTTTTACGGAAAAACTCCCAGAAGACAACGAAGATTAAAAATATGTGACAAAGGAGTGATTTAAAAATTTGAATTTTTTCGAATTGAGGCATTTGTGAGCATGTCATCTTAGGAGGAATTATTAGTATCTTGGTTTGTTTGATTTGGATAAGAATCTGGATTATAATAAATTTGTATAATAAACTTTTTTATTTTTTTATGTGGATGCATTTCGAGGCTCTTTCTGCTTCCATCTCAGTACAATTTTATATTGAGTGTCAACAAACGACTGTCGTCTATTTACACTATTGTCTGCCACTCTATTGACGAAAGTCGTCCGTAGAAACTAAAAAAAAATTTATTGAAGAGGAGGCAGAAATAGCCTCGAAATGCATCCACATAACAAAAAAATTTATAATCCAGGAATTGAGTTTATGATCCAGGAGTTGAAATCACTGATAAAACGATATTTTGAGGCAAAAGCTTAAGTTCAAAAATATTTGTCCATCCACTCAATGTTACGTGGAAAGCCGAATAAAAAGAAAATGCTAGTTTTTCGACCTTGTCTTTGGATTTCTGATAATCTCAGATTTATTTAACGAAAATAATTACTTTTTTATAATTAGGCTGTTACTACTGACCCGTACGATTTTCGAAAATATAATAGTTTATTAATGTGTTTTGGTAATGTTGTGGTTGTTATGAAATGCCTGAATTGACAGCCATGTGGGGTTAAGCCTAAACGCGTCGAATTTAATAATCACTGTGGGAATTGCGGAACAACCAACCTCAACAGGCAATAACGAAAGACTGCATTAATGTCGTGACGTCCGATCAACCTTTATTAAACAGCCCTGAATTATTTTTAATCTAGCGCAGATAAAAATTCTTCTCGGTCCCTAATCGAAATAAGCGGAAGATTGTGGATTATTCCTACTCGATATCAGAATATTAACATGAGGAATGCTGTCATCGAATTCCTCCTTCATAGGTAGACACTGGAAGGCAGGAGTAATTATCAATTTTCATGGTGGGATTATTCGCTTCTGCGGCAATACCAACGGGCTTGCTTTGTCACGTTGCTCCACGCGTTGCACCAAGGGGGCATTTGGCACCAAAAATTGGTCAATTGTCACGGCATGAGGTTTTCATGCCCGAGAACAAAATGGGCCGGACTGACGATACGGTTTTTGTAATTCAACCCGTCTGGAATTACGACTGTTTTCTTTTAGCCGTTTTTAACAATTTCCTAAGCGTGGCCGTTCAGAACGGTTATTTATCTATTTTTAAAGGGCGACGATTTTCTTCCCCGTTCGATTTGGATTACTTCTGGCCGAAAGACACAGTTGGAACCCACAGAACCGATTAAAACGAACTGACTGGTTAGACTATAAAACGGCTGATTGTCCGAGAATCAAAATAGACATTGCAAAAAAAAAAAAAAATACGAAGCTGCGCAAAAATGTTGACCTACGGACGGGAACAACCCAAACAAATTTAAATGCCACAATAGTCACCAACCATCAACTCTGATCTAAGCATCAAATACTTCCCAAACTTGGCACAGTTCCGCTACAATAGATTCTATTATAAACTTAAGGTATCCTTTCATTCAAGCTCATTAATTTATCACCTATCTAAGTTCAGCAATTCATTAATTTAGCGTGAGGCAATAACTTTCACATTCTTGGGGTTTGCTGTTGACTTTATTTGAAAGATTTGAAAGAGTTAACGTAGTACTAATTATATGTTCTTGCACTACATTATTTTCTTTTTTTTAATTTTGTACGCAGTTGGAAAAATATCTTATTGCCTTGTTTGGTCTATAGAATAAACAGATAGTTTGGGTGCGTTCCTAGATTAGCACAGGCCTGGCACCCGCACGTGCTTTATAACTTAACCACTCAACCCTTATTATCTTGTTCTGAAAACTATCTAACTGACATCTGATTTAGAGTGAATGTTCTCGGAAATAAAACTGTTACAAGTTGGCATCTCACAAGGGAGCATTCTTGGTCCCACCATTTATAACATCATACTGCTTACCTACATAAACACCCCATTACCATCACCACCACCTACTCAAATGAACCGTAATTTTGTCCTCTAATTTGAACCCATCCAAACTACCTCCAAGGACAACTTGAGTTTGAGTTCTATTCAAGTCAAATACTTAGGATTATACCCAGAAAGCAGATTGATGTAGAATCTCCACACAAAACTTAAGAGGTAACAGTTTAACAGAAGATTTAGACGAAGACTATACTGAGACCGAAATCTGCATTTACCGTCAAAACTAACCTGCTGAACCGGCATTGGGTCCTATCCACTCGCAAATTTGTTGAACCACTCACACCCGTGAGTATAAGTATAAGTTCACCGATCCGCAGTCCGACACCCTACATAACTCTAAACCACCACTACTTTGGACATACATAGTGGAACTAGGGGTTCCGCAAGCCATTCAGCATCCAAGCACCCATCCTTTCCAATCAAAAACTGTCTTGCCTTCCACTGTACATCAAAAACAATGGGATACCGATTTCCATTCAGATGACTATATATTTGACTGACTATACGTACTTAGCAGACTGTGAAATCTTCACGCGCAATAACACTTGGACAACTACCAAGACGACTAACGCCGAAATTTGTCTTGACCGTCAATAGTAAAGTAACCTTACCCAAGACTTTGCTACGTCCACTTTGAAACAGACGAGTTCTGCCAAAAAGTGTGCTCATTGTACCGTTACATTGTACAAGGAGTCTTCGGACAAATCGCCAAATTTACTATTACTACTCGTACTACGTCGATAACCTAACGCTAATCCACAACTACATCATTAGATCTTTTGTCAACGAACTGTTCCGTCCCCGTTTCCAAAAATGTCACACTGACCTCTTCAACCAGCCTAACCCTAGTGCTCGAGCTCTCTATACAGATTCTCATCCCGAGAACCAGTCACATCGCCATCATCGTCGATAGCCCCGAGAACTCCTTGCCCCTTAATCCATCTCAGTGAGTGTCATCATTGAATTCTATTGCATATGTATTCTGGATTCAAATGCTGGCATTAGTGGATAGGTTTTGATGTTACCAGATAGGTAGTTTATTATAATAAGAAAATCGAGTACTCCACCAACCACCTTACTTGAATAATGGTATTTAAATAGGAAAAATGAATTAAAAATGAGTGAGAGTTTAAGTACATCTATGTTTACACATTGCATGCTGTGTATCTTGTGGGCTGAAACGACCTTGTTGTTGATAGACCCTAATTTTGGCGCCGGGACAGTCAGACCGAGGTCAGAGTGCCAAAATACAAAAATAACCAAAAGTTAAAATCTATACATGTAAGTATGTGCATTTCATGTATTGCGATGTTGATCTTATAAAAATCAAATTTTCCGATTCTTTAAAACCGAATAACCTATTGTATTTGTTGTCTTCCTTTATGAACCGACATATAATTTTATGTATGCTCCTGAGAGAAGAAATAAAGTTTGCAAAGTCTATATTTATTGAAATTTCATTAATTGTAGTCGAACTATAAAAAAAATTGTACAATTGTTTGTTCCACTAAAGGCATGGAAATTAATATCACGCACTTATCGCAGGAAAGCTATAAGCATATTTATATGCACGCTTTAATCTAATTATTGTAGAAAGTGAGTGAAACGACACACACATACCACAGACTTGATAAGTAAAACCTTTATCTGTCACAACAAATCATCGAGAAAAAATCCTCAAAGTGTTATGTATTGATTGAACTACTCCGGGAAAAAGACAGTTCGTTAACAACGATTATTCTCAACCGATACAACCGAGGAGTAGCGAACAAACTGCAGATTTCCTGAATTGCAACTAACGAAGAGACGGCCTAATTGCTCAACCCTGGGGAGGCGGCGATCTTATCAGTCCGCTTGTTTTGCTGATAGGCTCATCAACATCGATTTATGTATATACAAATTATTTAACTGTACGAATATCCCAAATCAAAAAAATACTTACTTTAGTAATTTTTAGTAATAACGTAAAAATAAATGTTTTAAATAATAATAACTTTTTCCCCGTTTAATAACCCGTTATAAAGGATAGAATAACGGTCGAGCACCTGACGAACTTTATCGTACGAGTAGCAAATCACCCTGTAAAAGCCAGAACAACACTGAAGTTGTAAAAACTAAAACTGTAAATTTATTTCCCAACTTTAATTTAAAAACAAAGCAGAAAAGGAAAGAAAAATGTAAAAAAACACATACAAAATAGATCAAAAACATAGCGAACAATCAGAGGTAAAAGAAAGAAAAACAACACAGAAGTTGTAAACACCAACTTTATCTTAATAAAAAGGACAAAAAAGAAAAATTCAACGTAAAAACAAACAAAACACACGAAAAAGAGACAATAAACATAACGAATAATCTTAGCAAAACATTGTACAAAAGGTCTACAGACAAAAGAAAGAAAAGAAAAACACAGAAGTTGTAAAAACCAACTTTAACCTAATAAAAAGCACAAAAAAATTCAACTTAAAAACAAACAAAACACATAAAAAAGAGACAACAAACATAGCGAAAAATCATAGGAAAAAATTAGAAAAACGATCTACAGGCAAAAGGAAAAGAAAGAACAACACAGAAGTTATAAAAACCAACTTTAACCTAATAAAAAAAGCACAAAAACATTTAACTTAAAAACATAAAAACACAAAAATACAATGAACATAGCAAACAATTATAACAAAAACATTGGACAAAAGATCTACAAACAAAAGAAATAAAGAAACAACCATTCCCATAAATGTTTTAAATAATAATCACTTTTTCCCCGTTTAATAACCCGTTATACAAGGATAGAATAACGGTCGAGCACCTTTTAATTATTGAAGGCTTATACAGGGTGATTCGCTACTCGTACGATAAAGTTCGTCAGGCGCTCCAAGAATGAACTCAACCCTTTTGCAGATAGTCAACATTTATGGGTTGTTGTTTTTTTCATCACAAACATTCTTCACAAACATTCCAATATCCTACGCATCCAAAGAGCCCAATCCATCATCCTCAGAAAAATCCTTAATGCTCCCTTTTATGTGTCCAACGACACTACCCATAAAGACCTAGATATTCCTTTTGTCCAAGATTTAACCCACTCCCGTTACCAAAAATTTTTCACAAACCTCCCAACCACTATAAATCCTCAAATTCAAATCCTCTCATCCCGACGAATTCCTTCCAACCCTCTTCGCCGACTAAAAAGACGATGGTCACGGGATCTTCTATCCAGTGACAATTGAATAAAGAATAGTTAGGAGTACTACCGGTGGGTAGTTTCTCCACTTCTGTTTTTCTTAATATTTATTCATACATTATTACTAGATACCAAAATGCAGGTAGTTGTAATACACAATTTAAAAAAAAGTTGTTTTTTTCAACTACATACCTACGGTTTTCAACATAAATCTACTCGTAGACCTTGAATTACTGATTTTGGTGGGAAAAAGCATTGAAAAAAACGTTAAATTTCCTTTAAATCTTATTCCACACTAGGGTTACAGTTGCGTCTTGCGTCTATCCTGATTCATGCGCAACAATAAGTCACACCTACAGAACGGTGGCAGTTCCCTAGAAAATCTCTCAGGAGTGAGGCCTTACGGACATTTCTCTAACATTGCTATTGTTAATTAAAAACAGAAATAAAAGAAATCAAAGAAGATGGCGGGTCCGAAAGTTTTAGTAACAACAATGTTACATGCCGCGATCTTTTGGCCACATTAAGGAATGGGATTTATCAACTTTTTAAGGATGACACATAAAGATTTTGAAAATCTTTTGCAAATGGTTGCGCCGAAGGTGTTTAAAGAAAACACAAAATTTAGAAATTCTATTTCCCCTAACGTGAAATTCGCTATTACCATTCAACTGCCCCTGAACAGGCATCTACACTTGCAAAGTTGCGCAACATTGCATCACTAAATTTGGTTTCGGTGGGACTCAAAATCTTGTATCATGTATACCGGCAATACACTCCAGAAATGGTCATGTAGCGGGGTTGAATCTCTTTTGATGCAAGTAGTGCTGAGATTCAGCAACAATGACGCGCAACTTTGAGTGGCGCGCAACTAGGCTTTAGAAGGCACCCTTCTAGAACTTTCAATTTAATTTAAAAAACACCGAAGCTTTCAAAAATTTCGAAATTTAAAATTAGTAAATAAATTAAAATTGCAACCTCATGGCTTGGCAAATACCATAACAACTTCTTTGGTTTAATAATCTTTCTATCGGTATACTCTCATATCGAATCAAATTGCAGAGATTTTATGCTAAATGGGAAAAAAGTGGTGACAGTGTGAAAAAGGGGGAATGGAATTAATGTAGTAATTAGACTCTTTGTCCTGAGCAAAAGTTATTTCCCAACTTTAACTTAAAAACAAACACGAAAAGAAAAAAAATGTAAAAAACACGTAAAAAAATAGACAATAAACATAGCGAACAATCAGAGCAAAAAATTGGACAAAAGAGCTATAGGTAAAAGAAAAAAGAACAACACAGAAGTTGTAACAACTAACTTTAACTTAATAAAAAGGACGAAAAAATAAAAATTCAACGTAAAAACAAATAAAACACATAAAAAAGAGACAATAAAAATAGAGAATAATCATATCAAAAAATTCTGCAAAAGAAAAGAAAAAAAAGAAAAACACAGAAGTTGTAAAAACCAACTTTAACCTACTAAAAAGCGGAAAAAAAATTCAACTTAATAACAAACAAAACCTATAAAAAAGAAACAATAAACATAGCGAATAATCATAGCAAAAAAAATTTACAAAAGATCTACAGGCAAAAGAAAAAGAAGAACAACACAGAAGTTGTAAAATCAATTTTAACCTTATAAAACATCGTGAACAACCGAATTATGGTTGAGCACTGCTGGAGCAAGAACGGCTGGAGTGTCAAACAAGGCGTACTCATTTGTCAAGTTACTGAGTGTAAATTTCAAACAATACTTTTCACTTTTCGATCCTAATCGTTGGTGGTCTACGTTATGTTAGAATATATGTATTACAAAGATAAATACATATAAATAGATATGTGGGATTGTGTGAGATTTTTTGTAATATTAATTATTAATCGCGTATATTTCCGACCACAGATGTCATTGGCATCAAAAGATTATCTCAACGTTAGCAGAAAGAGGCAATTAAAGGGCTATTATCTTCCGTATTAAGTGGTATCATTTATCCCGCTTTGTATTATTATTTCTCCGAGTATTATTTATCCCCTTCTGAGGGAATTGTATCAGGGAGTCTTTCAACCATTCCAATCGTTTTTGTAATATTGAACCCAACAGACGTCAATTGTAAAACGCGCCGTATGAAGTTTGGTGTCTGGTACTGTTCAACTATGTACGTTTAATTTTCTGTTAACGTACTGGCCGAACGGAAGTATGACTTCCGGCCGTCCAACAGACCGATTAAAATGCCAACGGCGTTGGCGTTTTATTAAAATGTCCCCCCTGCAACAAAAAAAGAGACATAACAAGGGTAGTTGAAGCGAATGTATTACCTCTATACTTCTTTTATAAAGCTAAAAAATAATTAAACGCAATTTTGAACAATATCTGCCAATGTAAAATTGATCTAGGCAATTAAAATGGCAATATGTCTGCGATACGGCAAAAATATTACTGAATGATACATTCAGCAATTTTTTCCATGGTTTAATCAGCTTTATTTTTCTAAAATAGCTTTAAAGTCAATGGCATTCATAATCAATTAATCGCATTTGGGGCTGATCAGATTTTTTGAAATGTTTCTTGATAAACTTCAAACTTTTCTTCTATCTCTCTCATTGCTCACTCACTCACTCTCCCTCTCCTTCCGTCTCTCTCTCTCACTCTCTCTCCCCCACCTCCTATCACTCTTTCTCCCACTCCCCATCTCACTCTTTCTCCCACTCCCCCTCTCACTCTTTCTCCCACTCACTCCACGCGCACACTCAATCTCTCTCTCTCTTTCTCTCTCTCTCTCTTTCTCTCTCTTTCTCCCCTCACCCTCTCACTCTTTCTCCCCCTCTCACTCTTTCTCCCCCTCCCTCCACGCGCACACTCAATCTCACTCTCTCTCTCACTCGCTCACACGTTTTCTATCTAACTCACTCTAAAGTTTCGAGATTTTTTTAAATAAAACGATGTTCATTTATTCATTCCTGTTGTGTCGAATGTTCGTTCTTTAATGAATGCCTAGTACTTTATTACATAAATATAACATTATCCAAATCTTCCAGAAGCCTGTTAGGAATAAATATCCAGTGTCTCATCTTTAAAAAACGAGCGAAGTGTGCAAATAACGCACTAACTCTTTCTTTAAATTCAAATTGAGCTTTTTTTTACATCGAATATACATACAGCCAAAATAGGAATGAGGTGATCGGCGGGCTACAGGAGCAAAAACCCTTTTCACAAGAGTGTAAAATCAATCCTTGGGTGTATAGAATCTTTGACAAATATTACAATGCTTATGGTAGTTTAATAGTATTATAAAAGTATTGTATACTCCATATAGTATATTGTATGGTTTTTCTCTCTCCTCTTTTTTCTTTCTCTCTCACCCTCTCTTTCCCTATTTCTATTTCTGTGTCTCACTCTCTCCCCCTCTCTCTCTCTCTCTCTCTCTCTCTCTCTCTCTCTCTCTCTCTCTCTCTCTCTCTCTCTTTTCCTTTCTATGTACATTGCAGCTTCTCTATTTTGTCATTTATTTATCTATCTATTTACATATATATTTTTAATTTACATAGGACACAAACACAGGCGACAGCCGTAGAAAAACCTACTTTCCTGCGTTCAAAATCGAGAAAACAACACATCAGTGGAGTTGGCAAACATATTTTACAACATGCCCCCGGGTACATTTCTTGTGATGAATATGGACGTGAGTGACTCCTTCAGCATGGATATTTACATTGATGGAAGCAAAGAAGAAGAAAGTGTGGGTGCATTTTTGCTGCCTTCCAGACTTGATAGATAACAAAATAAAAATTTAGGCTTGACGGCAAAGAAGTTCTTGACTTGTAATGAAACAATCTAACTAAATTTCTTTACTTTGAGTGTTGTATTCAATTTGCGAATAAATTCATGATTTGACATTCGTCACCACGACTGAGTATTAGGTGGCTGAAACCGAGGAAGGAAGTTTACTGTACCAGGGGAAAATTCATTAAGAACCCCGCTGTATTCCAAACCAACGGCAGTTTAGTTACAGTACTCGTTCATCTAAAATTATAATTTAACTGAAATACAATCGGTCCAAACTTAATTAAATCGGCGTCCCGTTTGTCGGCAGGGATTCGTTGCAACTGTTCGCTAAATTCACGGAACGATTAATCGCGATTACAATGCAAGACAAACCGAGTGCAAACATTGCAATAGAAATATGTTTGAACCGTTTTCCGATCTATTCAATAAAATTCCTTATAGACGTTCAAAAAGTCTGTTTTAATTATCATGATTTAGACAGGCACAGAACAAACAGCAGTTTCAAGAAAAAAACTCATTTAACTCGCCCAACCGCAGCATTTTCATCTCATAACGCGAAAATTTGTTGAATCTAGTGGAAAAATTAAAACAAACCAATTATACTTTATTTTTTACTTGGACAATCTATAGCCGTTTAATTTAGAGAAATCTAAGGTAAAAATAGTTTATTGAGATATTAAATTTTGTAATAATCTAAAACCAGTTTAAATATTAAGATAACATATACATACATGAGAACATCAGTAATGTCTAAGCAGATGTAATGAAACGAAACCCATTTGATATCATGATCAGGAGCAAAATACTGGTAGATCGGTTTGTATTAAAAACGGCTTGATCTTTTAAAAAAACTTACGTTTCTTAAATACCCAAGTATTAAATCATAAATTTTGCACCTTCAGTGTTGTTGGCTTTTTGGGATGAATGCGTGTTTTATAAAGTCTTTGTTACCTGATCCTGAAATGCTATCTAACCGACCACTCTTTCAGAGTTTTAGGAAGACAGATATAATCCAGCGTACTACACAGTCTTGATTTCATCCTTCATATCATTTATACTGTGGCCCTACCCACAAATATCGCCAACTAAGCGGACAATAAAGCAATTTAGTCCTCTAAGTCGAATCCTATTTAAGCTACCTCCAACGACCACCAAAAACTTGAGCTTATCAGTGGAGGGCTAGATTGAATGAACAAAAATTTACTCGGTGTTCACATTGAAAAAACCGCCTTACTTTCCACTCTACATCAACCACAAAGAGATACCTACTTCAAGTTAAATACTTAAGATTATACCTAGACAGCAGACAGACGTGGAATCTCCTCACAAGACTTAAGAGATAACAATAAGGTTTGGACAACTACGAAGACTACTAATTACCGACAAAACTAACCTAATACAAGATTTTATTTTGACCATTGTTTTGACCATTCTACCGAGCCAACCAACATCCAAGCATCCGCATCTTCCAATTAAAAATCCACAGACAAATTGACAAAGCTCATGACTACGTCCCTAACCCCACTGTCTACAATGACCTCAACTTTCCTTTTATCAACGAACTGATCCGTTCCCTATTAGGAAAGTTTCACACCAACCCCTCGATCTATTTAACTGCTCGAGCTTCCTTTACACATTCCCTTTCCGATAACCCTTAATCGACGATGTCCTGGAGATCTTGTTGCCTGTTAACATTGTAATGAATGTCAGCTTTGGCTGGTTTCTAATGGCACGTGTCTTCTGGGTGAAGCGGTGGCATTAATGTGTTTTGACCGTGTAAAAAAAAAAGTTATGTGATCACATTTTTAATATGTACTACATACACAAACACCTGCCCGCGAAAGATTAGCCTTGATCGGTATTTCAATTCGATAATATAAGCTTCAAAAGCGCTTCATGTTTATTGAACTAGAAATTGCAATTCTCCACCGTTTGTATAACCTTGCTTATTTATACACCTGGTAAACCCAGATCCAGCACTGCTGATAGCGAATTCGATATTTTTCACCCGCCAGCGAAGGAGGATAGACTGACAAAATGACCAAAATGATCGGAAACGACCAAACTACAAATTCATCACCCCTCAGACCCCTCGGAGGAACCATACCTAGACGTGGGTCAAGGGTATGATGGCTACTGAGAGTTGCTGTACTAACTTAAGTGTCCTTGCTTACTTGAAAGATTATTTGGAGATCGTGACATGCGGTCTGATGTGACGTAGGTTTTAGAAAAAATTTTCTTTATCGTGCCAACGTATCGATCTTAATTGAGATCAACTTCAGTGCCTGGGATTTAAAAAGCATTGTTTAAATTTAACAAAAGCATGTAGGATGTGGAAAAAAGTGAATTTATACATTGCAAATAAATATTTTTTTATATTCAATCAAAATATTTCTACACACTCAAAGTGTTTGTTTTCTTTGTAGATGCTTCTTTCTTGGGTGTCGTGTTGAGAGTGTCAGCGAGTTATTGCTGTTTTATGTTTACATATGTTGGATTTTGAAGGGGTGAGGAAAGAAGTCCGAATAGAAAGACATTTTTGTATAAGGAGTCGGCTTCTTTGACGTGAAAAGAGCGGACGATGGGAAACAACATTGGTAATGGTTCGGCCAGATTATCCTTTCAGGATTATATAGAGGGGGATAATTAGGGAAAGGAAAGCCAAATTGTTGAAGATTTAGTGTATATAGAAATGTGTGGAATGTGATAATTGTTTTATATTATATTATATGTTTTGTGTGATGTTATGATGATAAATATATGTTATCGATATTGAATTTGATTAATGATAATGGCGTAGCTGCGTCTGAGTTTACATGTGTCTGTTCAGTAATTGATGCTGTGTTTATCCCTGTTAATGTAAACCATTTCTAAAAAGTTACGTTTATATTTGTTTTGTTCTGTGTGTAATATTTTTCGATTGTTGAAGTCGAAATTGTGTTTGTGTTCAAAATGGTGGGTTGCCAATGCTGTAGGACGTGTTACGTGTAAGGTCTTAATCGTAAGTTTTATTTGATGTGTCGGTGCGTTGTCGGAATGAGCAAAAGTGATAATTGATATAATGATAATTTACCATATTATCATCATATCAATTATCACTTTTGCTCATTCCGACATGTGAAATGCTTCAGTTAAATAAACATGTTTAGAATAATTTTTAAAGTTATTCAGATATCGTAAGATGCGGTCGGGTGTGATGTAGGTTTCAGAAAAACATTTTCTTTATCGTGCCAACGTTTCGATCTTTTATTGAGATCATCTTCAGAGCCTGGGATTTACAAACAAAACTCGCTTTTACGCTGCGCAAAAATGTAATTATTGTCGGTTTCCGCAGGTTAAAATCCGACAGGAACATTCATGTACAATTACCTCTGGTGGAAATGCTCTCAATAAGGCTTAATATTGGGTTGGTATATTGTAAAAGTAGCAGAGCTTCCGGTGGCACAATACGTCTGATGATTTCCGTTCGGCTTGCTGTCATCCGAGCGTGACCCCCTTGCGCCACTGTTACACATTTAACTTTTATTTTCGGTTATACAACGGCAAAAAACGCCGTCCGAGTTATTCCATAATACTGCTTTCATCGAAAAGGTATACCAACTTTTTGACACCCCGAAAGCCTACGTTGTTCAATTTAATACGTTTTATCTGTTAGTGTTATTTATTTTCCTTATATCTAACCGAAGTTCAAATTTAACATGTTTATATTATTGCATTATTCAACTAAGAAGTTCAACATATAGCCAAGTATTCATAAATATGTACATGAATGTTCACCGCCATCCGTCTCATGTTCGTAATTGTGAGACAGGAAAATTAATTCCAAAGTGGATTTCATCTTTGAAACGAATACCATTTTCAACCTAACAAATTAATTATGTAAAATATCCAGAGGTTTGGTGATTAGTTACTAAAAGCTTTTCCCCACAATATTCAATTTGATTTAATTTAATGTAAGGACATCAGTAAGGCATTTGGTTATGTCAACTTTTGCCTAAACTGATATGATTATTGTCGTGCTTTTCTTCGTGCAATATAACACTCAATTAAAAATCAATGATTATTTGCATAAATTTATCAACTTCAAATTGATTGCATTCATTTAGGTTCATATTGCTTATATTTATTAATTAATTAAATTCACTATTTTTCGTGGTCCGCTTGACAATTAATATCATTCAATTAATTTAAAAAATGAAATTAAAAAAAACTGAAAAATAGCAAAAAGGAGGGAAAACTCAAAAGGTGCGGTTGAAATGGAAAGTTAGTGTCCGAGCCGAAGGTTCGAATCTCGCTCGTGTCACTGACTTTTTTATCTCAACTTAAAACCTTAAATTAATTGAATTTATTAATTAAGTTACTAAACTTTACACTTATAACATAACCCTTTTACTCTTGATGACGATATAAGGTTATTATGATCGATTAAATATATATTGTTTCAAAAATGCTTTGCGATTTCATCGAAAGTGATTCTGGTCCTGTTGGTTTTCATACTATCACAGCTCTTTTTTGTTATGTACCAACTCGCTCAGTGGGGTCCCGAAGCTCAAGAAAAGAGCCTCCAATAAATAAGATTTAAAAAAAAAATCGGCGCATTGGAAAGAAGGTTGTGTTGGCATGGATTCGCGGTCACATGGAGTTGCCGGGCTCGAAAAGCAGATAGGGTGGCCAAACAAATATAGCAAAAGGAGAATGGAAAAACCGCTAGGCTTGTGAAAATAAAAATAGTTCTGCTAAACTGAGGCAGGTTAAGAAAGACGTCGGTCCCTTATCCACGGGGTACGGATCGAAAAGAATGAAGGCCATACTGACAAGACTGCGCATAGGTCATCCAAGAATAATTCATGGGCACCTTTGTAGGCTTTACCAGCGACCTAGATGCCCGTAATGCAAGAATGAAAAACGGTCGAGCACATTTTTTATTGAGAAGGATTGAAGTTTATCGGAAGTATTTAATATAAACTCGGACCTGTTCGTACTCTCTTGCACGGCGGGGGGCATGGATCGGTGTTCAGGTACCTCAGGGTTATTTAAATGTATGTAGTGTTTGTGTGGTATCTTATTGCGTTGTTTTCACGTTAATTTATTGAAACCAATTTAATTTATTTGCGTAGAAGGTAGGGGTTGTTCAATCTAGCCATGAGGAATATGAGAACCCTGGGGAGAGTGTGAGACGTCACAAGAGAAAAAGTAGTTATTAGCGAGAATGGAGTGAGTTCAACCCCACCCCGAGAGTACTCTGGGGGAGTTAATGTGACCAGACTTCTATCTTTGTGTTCTGTAGTTGATAAACAGAGGTACACATGAGAGGCTAGCTTTCTAATATATTCGACTAATATATTTAAAAAAAGCAGAGTCAGTAACATGCTGGGACACTCAAATGGCTACAGATTGAAAAATACGCGTGAAAAAACACGAAAAGTGCAAAGGTCCAGTCCTCATTTGCCGGCTATCAACCTTCTCACATTATTATTTTATGCTATTTTATGTGTGTATTTACACAAAAAGACTTAAAAAATAGTACATTTGTTTTTAAGATCGACATAAGAAAATATAACAATTAAATGGACTTTGTTTTTAACTGTTTTAATTCCAAACTTTGTTTATTTTCAAAGACCTTGTACATTACGTGTTTTGTTAAGAACAGTTACATCTAGTTTTCCTTTTATAAATTGTATACAGGGTGAATTGCTACTCGTGCTACAAACTTCTCCAGTAGATTCTTCACCCTAAAATGAACAAAAAAGTTCATATTGTCCATGGTCCGATTCTCAACCANAATCGGACCATGGACAATATGAACTTTTTTGTTCATTTTAGGGTGAAGAATCTACTGGAGAAGTTTGTAGCACGAGTAGCAATTCACCCTGTATATTTCAAAGCAGCCCTGTTTTCTCTTCAGAATACAAAAATCTTTAATTCAGACGCTTTTGTATTGATAAGAAAGTCGAACATGTTCTACAGACAGATCAGCCTTTTAGAAACAAAGGTAAACGTTTTTGTTTTGTTTTTAAATGCGCTTTACCATTGAGGATTATATGATTGCCCTTGTTCATAAAAAGACCCTCTTTTACCTCCCCCATTCGAGAGTACCTATCGCTATTGATTTAACAAGGGAAATAGTTTAAGAGTTTGATGTACTCAAAGATGAATTTTATTCCTAGAATATTAACATTTATTATCACTAAACATATGATTTCTAAATTTTCGTGTGAAATATCTTTTATACTTTAAGGTAGAGAACATCGAATAAAGCATTCAAAATAAATTAGTTTAAAACATCTATGTATGCATAAATGGAATTTACTAATAAGGACTAGCATTTCTGACCTTTTTTCCCAACAAATTTAAAATTGTTTAATGGCAATTTTGTAGTAAATGTCAAATTCGTCCGTTACGATAATGGTAAAGCTTTGTAAAAAACACCCTTACGAACCTGACAAAATTAATACATTACTCGAAGGGGTCGTCCTAAGCCCCTCCTCTTAACCTACGTATTTCACTTTTCCTAAATTCAATACTCAAACCACAATTTTTACATGGAACAGACAGCTAAACATAATTGTTACAAATAATGAAATTACAAACCTTTTTTAATTTAAGTTGGCAAGATTTTTATTCTACAGGTATTCAAACAAGCAATGCTAATCGAGTTTAGTGCGTTTAAGCATAATCTTTGTGACGCAAAAGCCTTTTGCATTGCGTTCACATATAGTTTATAGCTTTCCTAGCTTAGGGCTTTTTATTAGTGTTCATAGCTTTGATAGTAGTTACTGTGATTCACTAATTAAGCTTGCTTGATAGAGCATTTCTTTGCCAATGTGTTTAAACCTTCTTCTTCTTACGTTTCCATAGTAATATAATACATTACGAGTTTGTTCCACTTCTTCGTGCTTACATTGGTCTACAATCACTCTCAATATCTTGATTATCTGGAGGTGCCCAGTTAACTGAACGCAATGCCGTAGGATTGTTTTCGACTTGTAGCAGCAAGTCTGTTGTTTAGGGGTGACTTTCTTACTAGCTCTTTTAGCTAGGTAGGATTCCTACGATTAGACGTGAACATTAGCCTACAGATTCACTAATTTCGTGGTCCGCTTGACCAATTAATACATTACAATTAATTAAGGTTTTTAGATGAGATGAAAAAAAGTTAATGGCACGAGCGGGATTCGAACCCACGATCTTCGGCTAGATACGCCGCTGCTCTACCACTTGAGCTATCGTGACCTCGATCCATTCGGACATCAACTTCTTTTTCATCTCAACTAAAAACCTTAATTAATTGTAATCTATTAATTGGTCAAGCGGGTCACGAAATTAGTGAATTTAATGATTAAAATGAAGTACACTTCACTAAAGCTCTCCGTGGCCATTTCATTTGTCGTCGAGAATCCAATCCGATTACACGACATTTGAAAAATGGAAAAAAGGAGGGAAATCCATAAGGTGGGGTTGAGATAGGAAGTTGATGTCCGAGTGGATCGAAGTCACGATAGCTCAAGTGGTAGAGCAGCGGCGTATCTAGCCGAAGATCGTGGGTTCGAATCCCGCTCGTGCCATTAACTTTTTTTCATCTCAACTAAAAACCTTAATTAATTGTAATTAACCTATAGGTGGGGTTTTACCAGGTCTCTTCTAGTTAGCGTATAAGACTGCCTCCGTGGTCGTGTGTTCGATTCCCACAGGTCCCTCCCTTTACTCATTGAAAGTACAAACCATCAAGCATCGTTTCTCTGTCTGAAACTGCATAAAGCCATTTAAATCGTAAAAAATTTATTTATAAAAAAAATCATTTATCCAAGTGCTACCAGAGAAATGGTCGCGTCGTCGTGTGCCCTGTTATCATCAATGGACGAGATACCGTTTAATATTGATCTTGAACAAATAAAATAAGAATATTCTTCGTGAAGCAGCAGCCAAAAAAGTGTGGGAACTGGACGAGAACCGGAAGAGAAACAGGGCATGACAACAAAAGGACAGGGAGGGCGAGAGATGATCGGTGAGGATTATCTGGATGCAAGAACGTGGATTAGAGGGTTTTGGTAAAATGCGAACATATTAAACTTCGCCAATTGAATTCTGTTCTTGATAGCCAGCTTCACGAATTCTTACATTTTATGCTCTAGACCAGGGGTGCTCAAACGGTCGATCGCGATCGACCAGTCGATCGCGAGTGCTTTTTGAGTAGATCTCGAGAAAAAAAAATTTTTAATAAGTAGGTAGGTAACTAAACTACAAAAATGTATTACGTAATAAAATAACACTGCTTGCGGCAAAAGGTGGCTTTATCANGTAAGTAGTCTAAAAATATTGAGGTAGATCGCCAGCAGTTCAAGTTTGAGCACCCCTGCTCTAGACCAATATCCTTAGCACAAGCTTAATTTGTTTCAATTAATTAAGGTTTTTAGTTGAGATAAAAAGTCAATGGCACGAGCGGCAAAAAAATGGCAAAAAGGAGGGAAAATTCAAAAGGTGCGGATGAGATGGGAAGTTGTCCGAGTGGATCGAGGTCACGATAGCTCAAGTGGTAGAGCAGCGGCGTATCAAGCCGAAGATCGTGCGTTCGAATCCCGCTCGTGCCATTGACTTTTTTATCTCAACTAAAAACCTTAATTAATTGAAATATATTAATTGGTCAAGAGGACCACGAAATTAGGGAACTTAATTTGTTTATAAGTCCGTTGTGTTGCCTGTTGAGAAGCCGACGTTTTGTTACGAGTTTGGCAGGCAACCATTGTGGCCCATTCTGTTTTTTCTGGTACAATAAATTTTTTTAAAGCTTTATCAAGAATGCGCTTGCGTATACCTCCCGTACACAATACTGCATCATTGTAAGTTCTAGTGTTTGGCTTCATCTAGGTACCCAGGACGAAAATATATCGCATGTATCGGACCACGGAAATAACCGGACTGAGTGAAATTTACTACTCTAGAAAACGATGGTTGTTATTTCAAGTCGCAAAGATTGTTTATCCCTGAGTCTTCGACGGAAATCCTTATTTAATGCCGGGCTTTCACCCGAAGATGGATTTGTTACAGAAATAAAACCGCACCCCACTTTTGTTTAGAAAACTAAAAAGAGAAATGTGACTGAGTTAAAACATAAACAACCTAGTAATTAATTGACCTTTCAATCATACATTGTTTGTTAACATTATAATTGGCATATTATTTGAGGTCAATATTTCACGCGTCTGGAAATTTGATTTGTTAGCTATGTATGCATAAAGTGTCTATTAGTTGCCATGGCATCAGTTAATAATTTAACCCCTAAAATAATGAGTGGCTTATCGTATATACATTAACTGTTTGTTCAACAAGGCTTTATTATTTCAACCATTTCTGAGCCTGCGGCAGAAATATATTTGTATTCCGGCCACGCCCGGCATTAGCCCCGGTGACCCGCGATTCTTACGTTTTATCGATATGGACTGACCCAGAAATAGTGTCTTCAACCCGCGATAAAGCTTAAGAAATTTATGAAACATGTTTGTTTTTGCTTTCAACATGAAACATTTCAACTGTGCATGCATGTGGCTAAAGTCTGAGCCGTTACGGAATTATAAACTTTAGTTTTATATATAATTGTGAATTATTTTCGTGTTGCCTGCGAGGTGATGAACTTGGATTTGGTCTCTACCGATCATTTTGGTTTGCCTATGCACAGCATTTCTTTCGCCATCTTCATTGACGGGCTTGTGCTTTTTTGTTGACCCAGACAAAATAGAGATGGCGTAATAATTATTTAAACTCTGCTTCATTGCGCAAGTGGTTGATGTCTGCGGCATTAATGAATTACACATTTCGGTTGTAAAAAATACTTTTGGCCTATCTATCCTCCTGGGTTAATCTGTCAAATCCATTTCAGCATTTGACGGTCGTTAGTATATCTCTGGAAAAAACCTACCACTGAAGATGGCGAACTGCAGAAACGAGGCAGAAAGATCAACCCTGCGAGGATAAGGCAGAATAAAATCGTTATTTACAACCAAATTTCACGTTAACAAACGCCATAGAAAAATCTCACAATTTAAATTCATTTTCCTTATTTTTAAGGACGAAATAGGCTAAACGGCGCCAAAATTTTTACCGTACAAATAAAATAATTTCGGTCATTAAGAATGAATTGCACTATTGCTATGCATGTGGCAATGCTCTTTAGGTATATTCCTCGGTTGGTCTATAAATTCACTTGATAAATAGCTTGTTTAAAAAAAAAATTGAAAAAGAAAAGCCAAAGTTCACTATATACAGGGTGAATTGCTACTCGTGCTACAAACTTCTCCAGTAGATTCTTCACCCTAAAATGAACAAAAAAGTTCATATTGTCCATGGTCCGATTCTCAACNAGAATCGGACCATGGACAATATGAACTTTTTTGTTCATTTTAGGGTGAAGAATCTACTGGAGAAGTTTGTAGCACGAGTAGCAATTCACCCTGTATAAAGAAATAGTTTTAATACGATTTTCTCCGCCAATTTTTTGTTTGTTTATCGCATGTTATGATTGGATTTTCATGGGCGTGAACAGTAATATTTTTTTCCGTAAATTAAATCCCTTAGTTAAATTTCAAATTCATAAGCGTTTAGAGTTTTTTTAGGATTTCAGTCAACTTTCAGAAAAATTGAACGTTGAGCACAATAAATTCAAATAAAATCCCATTTTTTGTTGTTAAATATTTACTATAAAAATGTTTTATTTTTACATTTGTCTATTTGGAAATCTTTTTTATCTTTGAATGTGTAGATAGAAATATAAATTTAAAAAGTTTGTAAATTTTTTAACAGATACATTCTTCTATTCGCTAATATTTTTCATGTATCAAATGTGGAATTTTCCCCGGAAAAGCCAATTCACTAGAAATGTTAATATTGCTCAAAAAGCCCATTATCGAATTACTTTTACTTTTTCAGTTTTTACAAGCGTGGAAAGCTTGTTTTGGATTTCATTAGGGCCGTAAATAGATTTACGGAGTGGGATAAATTACGGCACTCCCGTGGTATTTAAAATAAAAAACTACTTGGAGCTTCAGATGATATTTTGAATTCGTTTTACAGTTTATAGTTATTAAATATGAATGTCATCATAAATGATGTTACTGGAGAAAAACAAATAAGCATTTAGTACAGTCCTTCGATCGAGTCTTGTACTCGGGCTTGATTTGGAAACTAAAAAACATTTCCCTGTCATACCGTGATCATACCTGACAGACAGGTTTTGCCGAGTCCGTCGGGGAACTGAATTTTAACAATAGGACGAGTGTTCCTGAGGGAAGCATACTTGTCCCATTTCTACTTTCCAATTCATTTGACTCACGATCAAAATTAGGCATTGCAAACAAACTTTGCATTTACAAGGCGATAGTAAAACCCGCCCGGGCGTACGGTGTGAGGCTCGACTAAAGATTCCTATTCTCAACGTCTTTAATTAATTCAGTCTAAAATTCTCGTCAGATTATAAATGTTCTTTCTTAAGGTTTAATTCATACAATTATTAACGACACACAGATCACGTTTGTGCGTGAACTTTCTATAAAAAAAATTCATGAATCACTGACGCGTCCACGAATACGACAGTTATCACTTCTAGCCCTACCAGAAAGTCCTTCTAGACGATTAAAGGAAAGTTGCCCGAAACCTTCCCAGTGGTGACTAATGACGATGTGTCAGTGTGAAGTATTGTTGCCACTGGGCAACTTCTACAAGTAACTCAAACGACACTATCAGGAAAACCGAACATATTTACTTAATAAAATATTTGCCGTTTTAAATAATAAATAAATACATTAAAAGCTGTAGTTATCAGTAGGGTATTAAATTTAAACGGCGTACTGGAAATAATACATTTTCGAAATCAGATATTAATTAAAGTCTTGATTGAATAAAATCAATTTATTTTTATTTGGGACGACACTGGTAATATTCAGGAGTATGTTACGTAAAAACAAGACTTGATAATTAAAATAATAATTCAGGTTATTAATAAATTTTAATTGCTTTTCGTATTTATTTTGTTTGGAGGTAATCGATATTTGTCAAGTGTATGCTACCTGAAAAGGCAGTTTTTGTACTATATCACACACTTATACACTTATCTATTTTTACCTAGAGATTTAAAATAGATATTTCAAAATTTATTTAGATTTTATCCTCCTTAAACAGGGTGTTCGGCTACTCGTGTGACAAACTTTGCCAGTTGATTCTACATTCAAAATGGAACCGAAAAGTCCTAATTAACTATGGTCCGAATCTCAGCAGTTTCGGAGTTATTCCACTTTTTCTGATTTTTTAGGATTTTACGACTTTTGCTTCAAATAAATAGAGAATTCTAAAACTAAAAGGTTTTCGACAAATCGTTTGATACTATTGAACACTGCGTTAAATTTCCAATAAGATGTGATCAATATTAAACTTTCAAACGTTTGTGAAATAAACCTTCAACCACGGTTTTTTCCTTTCCTTCGTCAATTTCTTCATCTTTGAAATAATCAATTAAAAAAGCAACTTCACCACTTAAAAAAATATTAAATGGAGTACGTTTGCTGAAATTTGCTAGTTTCTAGGTTTGGAAATAGTAGATTAAAATCAACATAGTAAGTTTTTCAATTTAAAAAAAAATTATTTTTCAAAGTTCTGACTACTAAAACGCTTATTTCTCGAATGTTTACAAGTTTAGATTTGATCAGATCTTATTGGAAATTTAACGTAGTTTTCAATAGCATCAACAGATTTGTCCAAACCATTTTAGTTTTTGAGTTATCGTTGTTTATTTGAAGTAAGGTCTGAAAGCTTAAAAAATCAGTAAAAGCGGAATAACTGCGAAAGTGCTGAGATTTGGACGATAATTAATTAGGACTTTTTGGTTCCATTTTGAAGGTAGAATTTACTGACACAATTTGTAACACGAGTAGCCGAACACCCTATATAGTGTAATAATTCATATATTATTCCTATTTTCAGTTCAACAAATTTTATAAATTTGGCCTATCAAAACTAGTACAAAATGGCAGGAATTTATGGATTATGGTCCAATTCGTGGGTCTATTCGTATTGCCCATCACATGTATCAGAAATCGTATTAGGAGGTTTTTCAAATCGACTAAATCGATATTACCAGCCTTACGTTATGTTCGACATTGTAATCCCAGAAAGAGGAAAAGATAAGCTGTGAGATCAGAACGGTATATCATTTGGGCCGATGTAAAGGGGGAGGTATCTTTCTCAATATGATCGTGTCAGAGCTTTCAGAAATCCGAAAGTACGTTTAATACTGACGGATCGTCGCGAAAGGGGCGAACAAATGTATTCCCGATTATATCACATAAATATGTATGTTCTATTTTGAATATACAATCCAAGAGGAGTTGTCCTTATTTTCGGTCCCGGGTGGCATAATGTCATCATTAAACTATCGATCGCACTGTTTTTGCTTAAAACAAGCTTCTAAAAATATATAAGGCTGGCGTTTGAATAAATATTTCAAAATTAGATCAAATCTTTGAATAGGAAAGCGGATAAGAAGCGCTTAATTTGTGGTAGGAAAAGTCTTTTTTACATTAATATTTTAAAAAATGTATATAATAAGAGGGGTACACGATCTCCCTGGGACACTTGTTGTTCGTCTTGGGCACCTTCTGCAGACAAACTTAGCTCTGCTCGGATTCGAACATAACGAACACCCAGCTGCCGAATTCGGCCACCAAAGGGATGACGAGGACGGCTGTCCAGTTGACGACCGTTGCTACACCAGTGGCCGCTGCGAAAACAGCTCGGTCACGAGAGACTAGCGTATTGAGCCGGGGCCTGTGGAAAAGAACTGGGCAACCAGGAAGACGGCGGCTATGCTCAAGTACAAGAAACCGACAATCTCACAGTTGAACACAGGAAGAGGAATAGGGCCGAGGAAGCGATGAGTAGGAGAGTCTTCCTGTCCGTTCAACGAGGAACAGAGCTACAGTCATGAGGGCATCGTTCCCATGCCATGGTAGTGTACGAATGCTCGAAAATATAAGGAGCACTCTTACTTGTATAACTTTTAAACATATACCATGCCACACGTTTCGCAAGCTACTATAATGGATCAGGAAGTTTTCTATATGTATTGAAATAGCTCCTTTGTTTATTAGAACTCCGACCACAAAGACCATGATATTCAGACTGAATGAGTTATACAACTAAAATTCAACTAGGTATGCAGAATAAAGTCAGCCTCTGATGGGTCCCAGGACACTTGGGAATAGAAGGCAATGAGAAAGCGGACACCCTTGCAAGGAAAGGGGCTGCCACACCTCTGATAGGACCCGAACCATTCTGTGGCATAAGAATCCACACTATTAACGAATATCTCAGACAGAAGGACAAAAAGAAAATGAAGGAACAATGGAATTCACTCATTGGGCATAGACAATCCAAGAATGTTCTAACCAATTTTGGCAAGAAAGAAATCACAGAATGTGTCAAAGGAAGCAGGAACAGACTGCGAATCCTAACAGGACACTGTAGATCAAATGGACACCTAAAGAAAATTGGAACAATCCAAGATGGCACATGTAGATTCTGCAAGGAGGCAGAAGAGACACCAACACATTTACTAACAAACTGCGGAGCTACATTAGCCCGCAGGAGGAAATGTTTTGGGATGTATAATGTGACCATAGAAGAGCTTCAACCATTAAAACCGGGCCTATTAATCAAGTTTCTTGATGAAATAGGACTCACTGATGTGCTTTAGGCAGAGAACGGGGATACAATAGCTCTCAAAGGGCGCAGTATACCATACCCTGAAAAGATTACATCTACATCTACATCTTTACGACCGTTGCTACACCAGTGACCGCTGCGAGAACAGCTCGGTCACGAGAGACGAGCGTATTGAGCCGGGGCCTGTGGAAAAGAACTGGGCAACCAGGAAGACGGCGGCTATGCTCAAATACAAGAAACCGACAATTTCACAGTTGAACACAGGAAGAGGAACAGTGCCGAGGAAGCGATGAGTAGGAGAGTCTTCCTGTCCGTTCAACGAGGAACAGAGCTACAGTCATAAGGGCATCGTTCCCATGCCATGGTAGTGTACGAAAGCTCGAAAATACAGAGAGCACTCTTACTTGCATAACTTTTAAACATATGCCACATATCGCAAGCTACTATAATGGGTCAGGAAGATTTATGTACGTATTGAAATAGCTCCTATACAACTAAAATCAACATGTTACTTTTTCACAAATATCCATCTAAATCCTTATTACTAATTCCATGAAACCAAGAAAGACTAAAAGAAGGACTTGGATCCTTTTCATGTTGTTCAATAATAAAGTCACTGTAACTTTACATCTGGAAGACTGTCGCAGGAAAAAAACATTTATTCTCAAATGTGCCATGCTTTCCAGATAATGTGGTGCTATTGAATTCGAATTGCTATTGAATCTAGAAATTAGTAATTAGAATTAGGCATTACAACAATATATGCACGTTACCAGTTATAAGTTGTAAGTACCATGTATAAATAACATAAGTAACTATATGAGTCAGTTATATATTCCATGATTGTATTTAGGCTAAACTCTCTCTAATGCGTGCAACAGCATTGAAACGCTAAATTTCCCATTATTTTGTATATTTTAACATAAATGTCCATGTATCACATAATTTATACATAGCATCAGTAATTTTGACGATTTGCAAACAATGAGAGACGGCCTCGAAAAGAAAAATATATTACTATACCAACATATGAAGAACATCCCATTTTTCTTTATCGTATTTAAATTAGGAGTGGTATTAGTTCAAAAGGAAGCGAGAGGAGTGGACGTTATCCCACGAATTAATTATGGATAACTTTCGACTCTTCCAGAGCGTGGTACAAGTTTGAAAAAGAAGAATCATGTGCGGGCTGGAACACCTCCGGGCTTGGAAGGCTATAATTCAAGGCGTGATATATTTTTAGGGTCGCTGGAGTGTGGAGGGACATGGCAAGTGGGGGATGTTTACGAGGTCCAACGATTGTTGTCCTCCAACGTCAGGGGTTTATCTGTTTCTAGTATCTCTCGGCAGCGTTCTTATCCACACGTCCTAAAACCTGTGTGGGCCTCTTCTCACGCCGATTTTTCAATTCGGAGAAGTCGAGCATTACCGATTTTCTCGGACCCCAAACCCGTCACCGCGTGTGGGTGGTTACGTACTGAAAGAATGAATCGTGATCCAGTGATCGAGTTTTTTTTAAATTGTAATTGACAACCACGCATACATGCCCATACAATTTAGCCACCATATATTTACTGATTCTTCTCAGTTATCAAGAAATTGATTTGTTCATTTCCGGAATAGAACGATTTTTTTGTACATTTTGTATATTATTTTAATCTGATAATAAGTTTGTATAAGCATAAGTGAGGTTAAAATGTTTCATCAATATTGATCTTATTTGTACATCGAAATTTAATCGATTTTACCAACAGACTTCACAGCAAATTATAATGACGTTTTAATCAAACAGTTAAAGATAAGCTTGAAAATTTTAATTTTTTCATTTAATCTAGTATAAAGAGGTTTTGCATAAGGTTAGCGTGAACGGTAACGATAAATTGATTAAAGGGAGCATGCGCACATTTAACGGAACGCTATCTGAAATAACGTCTTACGTTGTCTTAGAATACCGTGCTTGTTATACGGTGAACATAAAGTCAACAAAGTACTTTTTTGCTGAAGATGTTGGCTAATTTAAAAAAAAATATTAAAAATTTATAGTTAACATTTTACAATTGTACCATGGACCCCTAATACTACTAAGAATGTGACAATTGTAACTTTTGTCGAGCTTTCCGAGATAACATTTCTTCTTTCTTAGAGCCTGATTGTTCTGAAGAAAAGTAGTGACTATTGTCTCATTCAGTGAACCAGCGACTGATTTTCATCCAATCTTTGTCCTGTAGTCGATCTGATATTGAACAAACCTAGGAATGTATGTATATTTGATGTTCCAACATTAACATATTTAGATGTTTAATTTATACACGAGCAGAAATTACAACTAGCCAGAAATACATTATCTCATATATTTTTCTTTCAATAAAGCCATAGCAATTGAGTAAACAGACACTTTAACTGAACCGCCTAAATATAATTTAAAAGCTAAAATTCTAAAAATGTGTTTATAATGAGTATGTATGTGGATAGCTAACACCTTTAATATTTTAACTTTTCCTAAAATTGTTAACCTAAGCTACATAACACCTGATAACTATAAAAAAGAATTAAAAACTATGAAAACCTTAGCAAAAAACAACGGGTATCAAGAAATATTTATTGATAGGTTGCTAGTTAAAAGAATAAAAAAATTAACTTTAAACGAATCAACAATAGGACTCCGTCACCCCACCACAAATGAATCAGTAGGTTGCCGTTGTTTGCCATACATTGGTGAATTATCTGAAAAAGTTGGTAAAATTTTTAAACAAGAAGGTTTTAGAATAGCTTTTAGAAGTACGGGTTCACTTAAAAACATCCTCTCAAAACTTAAAGACAAAGTAGACAACTTGGCAAAAAGCTGGGTTTACCAACTCAATTGTAATGATTGTGATATTAAATATATAGGACAAAGCGGTAGAGAAATAAAACCAAGAGTAAAAGAACACTTGCCTAAATCGAGCAAATTTTCGGAATTTAAGGACCATCTATAAGAAACAAAACATAATTTCAACTCAAATTTAAATACAAGAGTGTTACATAGTTTCAACAAAGGGAGAGAACTAGATTGGTTTGAGAAATTTGAAATTAAAAAATGTAAAATTGAACATGGTGATAAATGCATTAATAATATAACAGATTTTGATCTACCTTCCATTTTAAATATGTACATAAATAATATCAAACATCCAAATAATTAAAATAATTATTTTAATTTATATTATAGTAATTTATAGTAATATTAAGTATTTATTATTCTAATATTTATTTGTGTTATAATTTCCGCGTTTCGCACGTTCAAATTGACCGTCATTAAAAAAAATCAGCTGATAATTGGAACGTCGCGTTGTCGGAGTTATCAGCGGTTTCACTTTGGGAATTCATGTCGAGAGACGTGGTTATAGAAGTCCTTCCACCTGATGATGAGCTAAAAGGCTCGAAATCCGGATCGTTGCAAAACAACTTACTGTGAGAAGGAACTATCCTTTTAAAAAGTATTAAGCTACAAGATGTTTTCATAAGACTTTTTGTAATTTATTTTGTACGTTGGAGCTTTTACTTTATCAGGTCCTCAACTTTTGCCAAACTATCATTCATTCATAATATCCGTGACGGTGCCTATGTTTTCAAGCTTGCAAAATACGACTATAACCAGAACTTCTGGCAACCCCCAAGAAAAAGCGGCAAAATACGTTATGCAAAAAGTGTTTGAATAGCGTCCACGTTATTTGAAACACGTTAAAGATAACGGTAACCTTGAAATAGAGGAAAAGTGTGCAAAATCTCTCTATTGGTCTGTGTTAAATTCATAAATAATAACATAATCCTAAAGATGGTAAAACATCAGAAACAAATTCTTGCGAAGTTATACGTTTAACATGTTGTTTGATAATGGCAGGAAACGTAAACGTTCTTTCAAAATAAAAGTAATGGAAGATACTGTGAAAAACTTAAATATGAAGATAAACCACTAATTCAAGAACTGAAAAAACAAGGAAACAGCCAAGGTATCAAAATATTAATTTGTAACAATTTTAAAATCAGCATTTAAAATATAAATAAACATATAAAAGAGGCCTGTTCGGCAGAAACAGTTTTCAAGGAAAGATTTGAAAGTAGTTGGATAGGTGGTCGTGATGTATAACAACGAGAGATAAGAACTGATGGATGGTTGAAGTCGTAAAAGATCTGACAACGGCTTGGTGTGGTGAATTGTAGGAGATAGACAGTAGAAATAGGATTCAGGAGGCCAAGGGTCATTTCGGTCTTTAGCTTCCGTGAGTATGAAAATAGTATAACCCTATTATACAACTTCGGTTCCTACTAGGTGCGAACATTTGTCATCTATGGACAATTGAATTTATACAATTTATTTGGGTGTTCATTAATGAGAAATCATTTTATACAATTGATTATTATTATTATAATTGTAAAAGTTCAAACTTGATTAAAAAATCCTTATTAAAACCGCCGTTATCTAACCATTTTGTACCATTTACATATATACATGTATCATTAATCTGTTATGTGGGACATATTAATATTTAATTTTAATTGGTATTAATTAAATTGTACTGTTGTTTTTAGACGATTCAATATTGGTGGCATTAAGGGGGAGGCACTTTGCTGAAATGCTCCAGACTGTAATCCTGGATCATGTGCTACTACAAGTGGATTGCAGGATTATTGTATATATGGATTATAACCGCCATGTTAGACTTGGTATCCCAAATATCGGACTAATATTATACACTCAAAGACAAAAAGAAACCGGTCAATATTATTTTATTTGTTATTATTTATTTCAAACTGTCTGTTTTTTTATCGTTGAATTAATTACAACATTCTTATTTTAATCTAAACGAAATTCAACGAGATCAAAAATTCATCAGGTTTACTAAATAGAAAAACAGAACAACATAATACACAGAAAACAAACTCTTTGAGCACTGATGATGATATCAATGAAGATCGAAACGTTGGCAAGATAAACAAAATGTTTTTCTAAAACCTACCGTAATTACGATCTCCAAATAATCATTGGCTAACAAATTATTTAATTCTAGCGATTGTAAAGAAAATTCAACAAAACACCGGAAAATTATTTAGTGATAGATTAAAATTTAACTAATAATTTATTACCACTTTTGCTCTTAATAAGGCGTATATCTGTGGCCTCGCAGAAGGTCTTAAGTCTCCTAAGCATTGGATAAATAAGCAATCGGATTTTGCCTTGTGAAACAGAATCTCATTGATCAACAAGAGCAGTTTGAACCCATAAATGATAGGATTTATTTCATGCCGATTCATTTGGTAATCCCTACCTTGTAGGAACAAATAATGGGTGACATCTCGAGCTTCACCAGGAAGTTGTCCCCAATAAAAGGAGCGAGTAGGGCGACAGCTTCCAGAACTTCATCAATGTACCTTAGTGCAGTCAAAGATACATTCTGTTTGATAATCAGTTCGGTACGGGCTTGGATGTGGAATCTATCTCATACCAAAACTGTCTTTGAAAAGGTTATGTCTCACAGATGTCACATGAAGCAAAGCGTTTTTCACGGTTCAGGTCATCTGATAGCTACAAACCAAACCGGCATTCCTCGGTTAAGGGAGCAGCCCCCCAACGTTCAAATGTCCAAAACAGATAATGAATTGCGAATAGTGACCTTTTTACTCGATGCCTCTCCAGTAGTAGAGAACCTGATGCGGGACATTTAGAGACTAGGTTTGTATCGCAACATTAAAGGTCGTACAGATCCTCGAAGTGTCTGTGTTTTTGAAAAAAAGCGCATTTATAAGTAAGTTGAGTCTGAATGCAAGGCCCCATTCTAACCCGGGATTACCTTAAGAAGAAGAAGAAGAAAAATAACTTTATTTTGGGACTGGTGTCCCCTAAGACTAAATTACATGAAATAAATAAAGGAAGTTCCTTCTATGAAGTTAAAAGTAAAAAAAAGATAGAAATCTTGGCACAATGTAACCAATAAGGCAGGACAGAAGAAAAAATTACGAGAATATTAAACAAAAATAACAAATGTTAACGTGAGGTCTCTGCTTGGAGGGAGAGGAGGTGATTATAGAGGTGGGATTTAAAGAAGGAAAAGGAGGCAGCGTGACGAATAGAAAGGGGAAGGGAGTTCCAGAGTTTAGGGGCTCGGATCAGAAAGGATCTTTCGAAGGTATGGGTTGTATGTTGCGGAAGGAAAAGGTCGATTGGGGTGAGCGGGTCTTACGAGTGAGATGTGAGGAGTTGAATTGGAGGGATTGTATGATGTAAGGAGGACGACGAGTGTGGATGGACTGGAAAAGAAAGCAACCTAGGAAATATTGTGCACGGATGGAGGGGAATAGCCAGGAAAGTTGGAATACAACCCCGACACCCGGGATCCCCGTGGGGTGCCATACACAAATCTTACGCAACAATTCATAATACGCTTCAATCGCGCGTTCTCCCCCTCCGAGAGACCACCGTATGCCAAACAGCTATCATCGAAGAAGGGATGTACAAGGGAAGATACAAGGAGTTTGCGGGTGGAGAAAGGTAAGAGAAGCTAGGACCGACGAAACAGGCTGAGGGAGGCAATGGAATGGCGGGAAATTTGGGAAATGTGAGAATGCCAGGAAAGGTTTTGGTCAAAGACTACTCCTTGGTTTTTAACCGAAGACCACAAGGAGATGGGATGGTTATTTAGAATGAGAGGTGGGATGCTGGGGAGGGAATTGAGGAGTTGCCTGGATCCGATCATTTTGGCGGTGGATTTGGACGGATTGAGGACTAGGGAATTTTTATGGGCCCATTCGTAGATGGAGTTTAGGTCTTTTTGGATCTTGAGAGTGGCCGAGTGAAGATCGGAAGGGTGGAAGGATATGTATATTTGGGAGTCATCGGCATATAGGTGATTGTTACAGGACTGGATGGAGTCGGGCAGATCATTGATATAAATGGAAAAAAGGATAAAAGAGATGCTAGAGCCTTGGGGCACCCCAGATTTTAGAGGGAGGAAGGGGGAGGTAAGGCCATTAGGAAGGGGGACAGCTTGGTGGCGATTGGTAAGGTAGGAGTAGAACCAACGGATGGTGCTGGCGGAGAAGAAAAAAGATTCGAGTTTACAGAGGAGAGAAGAGTGAGGGACAGAATCGAATTCTTTAGAAAAATCAAGAAGGACAAGTATAGTAACTTTCCGTTGGTCCATTGCTAAGTGGAGGTCACTGGTAATTTTTATTAGTGCTGATTGGGTGGAATATCCTTGGCGGAAGCCAGATTGGAGAGGGTTGAGAAGATGGGACTGTTCAAGGTGCCTGGAGACTTGTGCTTGGACTAATCTTTCTAGGGGCTTGGACAGGTTTGAGAGGATGGAAATGGGACGGTAGTCTGTAGGGGAGGATCGGTTGGGGTTTTTATTGACAGGGTGGACAAGAGCTTTTTGCCAGGCTGTCGGAAAAACAGAGTTTTGGAGTGAGTAGTTATAGATGTGAAGTAGAACAGGTAGTAATATTGGGAGGCAGAGTTTAAGAAAATGGATAGGGATGCCATCAACTCCAATGGCATTGGAGTGGGATTTGGTTATGGCCTCGAGGACTTCGGCTGGGGTTAGATAGGTGAAATAGAAGTTAGACGAACTGAATGAGGGTCCAGAGGGAGCCGGTATGGGGACAGGCATTGATGAAGAAGAGTTAGGCGAGACAAAGTGGGTGTTTAATTTCTTCAGGGGAGACAGGATAGGAAGATGGTGAGTTGGTAGAGCGTGGCACATCCAGGACTTTGCTATGTAACGGACGATCTGTACGTCGGTTTTTGTCTTTAAGTGTATAAACATAAATTAAAACGCCTATATTAATAACTATATAAATCTATCCATATCTAATAGTAAATCTAAAGGGTCATTTTGAATTTGATGGACACCGTTTGCATTCATTGTATCAAACAACGACGCCAAAATTGTTGCCCTGTTATTATTATACGCCTAGAGAGCCTAAATAACTCTTTTTTATTCCTCAGTAAAAGTATGACATTCCTATTTCTTTAAGAATAGGCAATTTTACTGCCCCTTCGGGTAAGTAAAAATAATGATTATTTACAGATCGTGAAGTACGGTCTGGTGTGACGTAGGTTTTGGAACGTTTCGATCTTTATTGAGGTCATCTTCAGGGCCAGGGATTTTCAAACATTGTTTAAATTTTACAAATACATGTAGAATGTGAAAAATAATAATAATAAAACATCCTCACATCGGCTCAGCAATCTCGCTGTATTGTACATTGCATTTCCATTGAGAAAAACGCGCGGGTAAAATTGACTTTACTTATTAAATCAAATTCTGGCCGGAAAAAAAACTGATAAAGTGAACGAATATTATTCAAAATATTGGTACATTAAAATATACAAATAAAATTTAAATAAAAATAACATAAACGTTCAAATTTTTATGTATGAGTTTCGCAATTTTAACTAACTAACTTTTATGCTAAATACGTACTTTTTGAATTTTAAGATTACTTTTCCGTATTTATCGTCAGTATTTATTCCTACTTGCACGCCGACAAACATTTAAGCTTAAATAATTTATTAATGGGAAATTTTATTTTTCCTTCATGCCATCAAGGATTTTATATTTTTATGTCCTGTTCAAATCTACCTAGGCGTTGCTTAGAATCTAGTGCATTTTATTAGTTAAAACGAAGAGTTCGTTTTTTTTACAATATATTTATCTATGTAAATATATTGACATTTTATGCAAATAGAAACATATCTATTATAGTTTTGGGTATACTAAAGAAACTAATCTCGAAAAAACAAAACAAAAAAATAAATTTGTGGTGATTAGAGACCATTAATCGATATTTATTTGGAAATCCTGAGATGCGGTCTGGCACTCTCGATTCGACACGCAAGAATGGCACAATTACACAGAAGACAAACACTTTGAGTGAGTAGAAATACTTTGATTGAATATATAAAAAATATATTTTGCATTGTATAAATTCACTTTTCCACATCCAAAATGTAATTGTTATATGTAAACAATGTTTGTAAATCCCAGGCCCTGAAGATGATCTAAATAAAGATCGAAACCTTGGCACGATAAACAAAATGTTTTTCTGAAACCAACATCACACCAGACCGCATCTCACGATTTCTAAATAAACAAAAAAATAAAGAAAATCGATAAAAGACAAAATAAATAATGATATAAAAGTATTCTAGATTACCAATAAACAGATATAATTCTCATTATTTGCAATTCAAAATATTTATAACTCTAAAACATAAATCTTTTAAAGTTTTAAGAAATACTATTAATTTCTATTAAGCTAGGTAGAAACAACTAAATTTCCTTTATCGTGTGGTGACTTCTTTACAGGGGAAAAGTTTCCTAATATTCCACCCAGTACCAACAACTACACTCACATAAAAAAATAAGCATATCACAACCATCCATATAGTTTTTTTTTCTAAACCTTAAACTTACTAGAAATATGAAACTTTCATGTGATTGATTCAAGATTGATTAATGTAATTTCAAATTTTCAAACCGTAGAAAGTAGATAACGAGTTTATTAATACTACTTTAACAGGACAGGCGTAATGTTACTTATACGGACTATATTAAAGCTGTCGGATCATCCGCGTAATTTCGGGTCTCGGTAAATTGGAGTTTGGTCAATTTCTGGAATATTCGCCCTCGGGCCTCTCCCGTTGAATACAACTTTTAATAAGTTGCTGTTCACTTGTAAATTAAACAACTTTTCTCAGACCACATCGGAAATACATTTATGGAAAATTTAAATGATTTTCCTCTTTGAGTTATTAGCATAGAAAATCGGGGCAAGTTAAATACATAGTACTGTCACAAGTTATAACTTATGACATTGCCATTATCACATGGCATTATCAATTTTTTTTAATTATTTACAATTTAAAGAGTAATAGTAGTACAAATAAAAATAATACAAATAAAACTTTATTGCCGTCACTTTTTATTATAATTTCAGAAAAATTATTTGACTGTGTGTACAGTATACAGCTAAATAATACGAATTTAATGAATTAATTTGAAGCTTACTTTCACCATAAATTTGATTAGTTAGAGTTTATATTTTTGTTCATAAATATTTATAAAAATTTCTCCATACAAAACATGCCTGTAAAAAAAAAAACAAAAAAAAAACCCGCACTAAGTAATTTTTGTCTTACAGGAGAGGCTTAACGGCTAACAATGCGTTGGGTGTCGCGGACGATGGGTCAAACCACTTTAAAATACGTTTTTCATACCATTTCCAATTAAAAATCCGTGGGCTACGCCGGGATTCGAACCTTGTACCGCAAATACGAGTCGGACACCCTAATTAATCTGCACTGGTGAAAACAGACAATTTTACCACTCTATTATAATCTATTATCTAAATAATATTGCATGACAATAACATTATCATGATATTGATGTAAAAATCAAGAAATGCGCTATGCGAGTTTGATATACGAATACTTTTGGGCCAAAGCCTGCGTATTTGCCCAACATATAAAGAACGTTAAGTATTTTTCGTGGTCCGCTTGACCAATTAATATCATTCAATTAATTAAGGTTTTAAGTTGAGATAAAAAAGTCAATGTCACGAGCGGGAATCGAACCCACGACCTTCGGCTTGATACGCCGCTACTCTACCACTTGACCTATCGTGACTTCGATCCCCTCGGGCACTAAAATTCAAAAAGGTGGGGTTGAGATGGGAAGTTAGTGCCCGAGGGGATCGAAGTCACGATAGCTCAAGTGGTAGAGTATCGGTATATCAAGCCGAAGGTCGTGGGTTCGAATCCCGCTCGTGACACTGACTTTTTTATCTCAACTTAAAATCTTCATTAATTGAATATAAAGAAAGATTGCTCGATGTGTCCCATCTAGTTGAAAATGCGATGCCACCAACATATTCACACCGAATCTGTCTAAATCCATGGTGATTTCGAATTTCTGCGCTTTTTCCAAGCAGACCTTATCAGATCCTTTAACCTCACACTTTCATGAGAAATCAAATTAGCCAGCTTGTTATGATAAATGATTTTTGGCAATAAAGGTGAATTGTAATGTATTATTGGAAAGAGATAATATTATTTTCACGTGTCCTTTGTAGTATTGGGAGTGTGGTATTGACACTTCATAGAATATTAACTTTGTTCGTCAATACATCCACACACAATAATCTGTATAAAAACAAAATTAAATAACAACTACAAAGTTTACAGCAAAGAATTAATTTTTATTCCAATTAATTATTCTTTTTATCTCAACCAAAAACCTTAGATGAAAAGAAAAAATAATTAGAATAATTAATATGGTTAATTATGGCCACCAAACAAATATATGGATTAATTTATTAATTTTTATTTTGAAAAGTAGGATATGTTATGCTTAAAAAATAGGATATGTACTAATTTTTTTTGGGTGGGTGGGATTTTAACTACGAGGTTATATGAACCCTCGGGGTGCCGGTGTTTTTGAACAAAAAAGCCCATTTGTAAGTATGTCGGATTCGAATAGAGGGCCGCTGGATTCGAACCCCGGTCCTTTACCTTTCAATGATGAGCGCCGTGGCGGCCACCGGTGCCCCCAATATCTTTGTGAATTAATAATAAATGGTCCTCGATTCAATGCGTTTTGTACTGCACTAAACAATTTATGTCGATTGGCCATGAATAATCTCGTATTAATTTCTTGTAGTTTATGTTGTAATAAAAAAAGAAAAACATTTATTATTACTGATATAATAAAATGACTGAAATATGCAAAAAAGAAGGAAATAAGAATTTATCCTCTTTTATTTGTTTTTAGACAATGCGGTCTAAATTTCACGAGTTTATTATCTAGATCTATTATCACTTAAACAATTATTGTTATTTATTTGTACAGGTTTTAAGAATAAAAATAAACATTGATATTTTAAAGTTATCCTAATATGGAATATAATTCGTTGTCAGCACTTCTGTGGAAATGGTATCAGTGTGCGTATTTGTTCTTAACAATTATTTTTTAAATTAAAATTAATTTTTTATTGTTATCACAATGTACTATAATATTCAATAATATAATTATTATCAATGCTAATATTTTTAGGATATGATATATTGATATTATTTACAATATTTTTTTCTCAATTAATATTCATGCTTTAGCAAATTATAACAAATTATTTAAGCTCATAGCAACACGATTTTATTGCTAATCACAAAAGTTTCTGGTTTTACATTCAGAATTGTAAACAAGGGAGAAAAATGCTTTAAGTGGTGATGACCTGACCCGATAAAATTTCTCCTGTTATTTCAAAATTAATTTTTGAATTTGGAATTTTCGATTTTCAATGGCCAAACCACTCCGTACTTGTCACCAAATCTTCGAATGACAGCATATTCCCATCTGAATGGAAAAAATATTTCATTTCACCTACTTCTAATAATGAAAACCCATCGGTCATTACAACACAGAATTGTTGTATATTCTGTCCTTAGCGTGTGTTGAGAATGAATGTATTTATTAGCGTGAATGCGTAGCGTGAGAGGACCGATGGCAGAACATATAATAGGTGTAAAGAATATAAGAATAGCGAGTACTCACTACCATAACTGAGTGAATGGTATGTAAATAAGTACAGTATGGATATTATTCATAATGACATATTGATTATTTATAAAGGGAAGGCGCGTAGAATTCAAAAATTGGTATTAATATTGCAGGTGATGTCGTTTTATTAAGTCTATTTCATTTTGTGATTCAATTTTTAAACGGAAACTTATATAAATGTTAACGCGTGCTAGATGATTTTGCCTAAGCGAAAACAAAGACTTAAAAAGCATTTTACATAGTTGAATTTTCTGGCAAGAGTGTTTATCATAATTTCAATGTTTTTTGAAACAAGAACACTCTCGAAGGTTGGTTTCAATTAAAATTCATTTGTACATTCACTTTGTGCGGATCCCTTTTCCTGTGATAGCTATTTGATATTTAAGCGTAATCGTTATTATAAAACAGCAGGCATTCATTTCTTGCATCAGAAAATAAATAAATAATAATAATAGACCCATTTATGTTTTAGTGGTCAATTGACCAAGTTACTTCTTTCAATTAATTTTTCTTTTTATGTAAGGTCTTGGTTGAAATAAAAAAATCAGTCCTCTCGGACAAAAAGAGATTTTTCAAATGGCAAAAAGAGGGAAAATTCGAAGGTTGAGATGGAGAGTTGGTGTCCGAGAGGATCGAAGTCACGATAGCTCAAGAGCAGCGGCCGAAGGTCGGGGGTTCGAATCCCGCTCATGACACTGATTTTTTATCTCAACCAAAATATTACATAAAAAGAATAATTAATTGAAAGAAGTAACTTGGTCAATTAACCAGCTGTAAGAAGCCATATTGGCTCAAGGAACGGTGACCCGGGTGGCACGTGGCGGTGGTCAATTAACCATTAAACCGTAAATGAATTTATATTTAATAAGTAAAAGAAGTATCACTTCACTAACAGCTCCCAGTTGCCACTTCATAAGTCGCTGAAAATTCAATCCTGATTATACGATATTTGAAAATGGCGAAAAGAGGGAAAATTCGAATGGTTGTAGGTAGAGATCGAGAGTTGGTGTCCGAGAGGATCGAAGTCAAGGTCGGGGGTTCGAATCCCGCTCGTGACACTGACTTTTTTATCTTAACATAAAAAGAATAATTAATTTAAAGAAATAATAATACATAATAGAGTATGTAAGGGATTTTATGAAATTTCGGTTTTCTTTTTTGTTAGCAATAATGAAGAATTAAACCATCTCAATTACATTAACTGAAACAAAGTCCCCAGAACCAAATAACCATTTGCGTCAATCCGAGGTGGCGAAGCAGTTGAGAAATAGTCTATCCGCAAATCCATCCGGCCGAACCGTTCGTAAAATACGGATTCGTCGTAAAGTGATTGACTCACCGTCTTAACTGTCTCACATAAAGCCCTTTTTTGAAACGGCTACGGTTTAGCCGTTGGGCCGAGACGTAAAAGAGGCACTTAAGCCACCCGATGGGTTGAAACCTAAAACCTTATTTTTTTTTCTCTCCATCCAATAAGCATGTGGCCGACGAGGCCACACTTCGTGGTCGTATGTTAATCCGCTTTTGCGTTTCGGCTTTTCATCTTTTTTTTTCTGACCCTCCGGTTACGACATCGCGTCGGTCAAAAAGGCCTAGAAACTCTAATAGCCGGTAAAACGGCCAAGGAGCTGAACTGATTTGTCTGATTTTCTGATTTCTCGCATGGTCGGGCACGAACCACGGATCCCGCCTTGCTGGAAAACTTTTATCGTTTGTTAATCGTACACACCTCGAAATAACGGCATATTCCGTGCAAAACCACCTAAACCGCATTCTAAAATAACAATATTGTACAGAAAAATCACCTTAATTAAACAAAATACATTAAAAACTGTTGATTGAAATAAATTTAAAAATAATAGACCATCTGGTACAATGTAGCTCTTCCAAACTGTGGCCACAGATGTAATATAGAAAAAATAATACTCCATTGTAATATCTAGGTCTTGGGTGTCAAATGACCAAATTAACCACAAACCACCGCTCGAATTATGTAATTGACTTGCCAAATCGTCATAGTGTAATCGGTGAAGTAACACGAATCAATGCATAAAAAGATTGTTCAATCGTTTGCATATAACTTTCAAATCATAAAGGTCACAGCAAAATACATGCCATTTATCTATCTAGTAGATTAACTAATCTAGTGAGCTATAACCTTACTTTTTTCTTTTGTAAATTTTTGTGAAAAATATTAACTAAATTTTTTCCGTCGGTTTTCAATTGAAATTGTTTGTATTGTCATTTGTTTTGATTGAAAGATGGATATACAGCTGTACATTCACTATACTCGGAAAAATTTATCCATCTGAAAATAAATTGAATGCCATTCACACAACGCTATTTTATACAAAAAGATTTTGTTGAATGAGAATGATGATGTTGGGCGAGTATGAAAAACAAACACGTCTTGCTATTTGATATTTTTAAAAATTATTTTGTATTTTTATTCGACAGTTCGACATGTTTTTATATTTTATACACTCAAAAAAATTATTTTCAATAATTATTGGTATAAAGATTAAGGTTAACTTAAGACGTAAACATAAAATTAATAACTTAATAACTTTAAAGTGTTACTAATACTTATACCCTCACTAGACTAAAAATAAAGAAAAGTAGCTCAATTTCAGCCTTTCCAGAGCCAACTTGTTGAGTGAAAATAATTTTCCATGATTACTTGGTGTAAAGATTAATAGGTCACTTAAAACGTAAACACAAAATTAATTACTTAATAACTTCAAAGTGTTACAAATACTTTAACCCTCACTAGATTAAAAATAAAGAAAATCAGTTTAATTTCAACCTTTCCAGAGCCAACTTGTTGAGTGAAAATAATTTTCCATAATTTCTTGGTATAAAGATTAATAGTTAAATTCACTAATTTCGTGGTCCGCTTGACCAATTAATATATTACAATTAAATAAGGTGTTTTTAGTTGAGATAAAAAAGTCAATGGCACGAGCGGGATTCGAACCCACGATCTTCGGCTAGATACGTCGCTGCTCTACCACTTGACCTATCGTGACTTTGATCCCCTCGGACACCAACTCTCCATCTCAACCTACAACTGTTCGAGTTTTCCCTCTTTTTGCCATTTGCAAAATCTCTTTTTGTCCGAGAGGACTGATTTTTCGATCCACTCGGACACTTCTTCTTCTCATCTCAACCCCCTGAATTTTCCCTCCTTTTTGCCATTTTTCAAATGTCGTGTAATCGGGTTGGATTCTCGACGACAAATGAAATGGCCACGGAGAGCTTTAGTGAAGTATACTTCATTTTTAATCAGTAAATTCACTAATTTCGTGGTCCGCTTGACCAATTAATATATTACAATTAATTAAGGTTTTTAATTGAGATAAAAAAGTCAATGGCACGAGTGGGATTCAAACCCACGATCTTCGGGTAGATACGCCGCTGCTTTACCACTTGAGCTATCGTGACTTCGATCCACTCGGACACTAACTTCTCATCTCAACCCCACCTTTTTTTTCGGCGTATCTAGCCGAAGATCGTGAGTTCGAATCCTGCTCGTGCCATTGACTTTTTTATCTCAACTAATAAACCTTAATTAATTAATAGTTAACTTAAAACGTAAACACAAAATTAATAACTTAATAACTTTAAAGTGTTACTAATACTTTTACCCTCACTAGATTAAAAATAAAGAACATCAGTTCAATTTCATCCTTTCCAGAGCCAACTTCTTGAGTGAAAATTATTTTCCATAATTACTTAGTATAAAGATTAATAGTTCACTTAAAACGTAAGCACAAAATTAATAACTTAATAACTTTAAAGTGTTACTAATACTTTTACCCTTATTAGATTAAAAATAAAGAAAATCAGTTTAATTTCATCCTTTCCTGAGCCAACTTGTTGAGTGAATTAATTTGTTTGTAATTTTTTTTTTTAATGAAACAATAAATTTGAATACGAATTTCTTTCTTGAAATCATGGGTTTAAGTTGAGAAGATCGCGCCCGGGGAGATGCTTTAGCCACGACGAGCGCAGCGTCCCTGAGTATGACGTGCTTTTCCATCCACGATCGTGGTCGACAACATATATCGGTTAAAGGCGATCGTTTTATTTATTGCTCTTACCTCACTGCTGAACCGTCATTTAACGGTTTCGTGGTAGGAACACTCCGTAATGTAAGTATGACCTCCAAAACAGTCATCAAAAAGCTGCATGAGAATAGCCTAGTCCCTGGACGTCTCTTATCAGGCTCTGTATGACTGAAATACCTAAATTTGCATCTCGATTGGATACATGAACAATGGAATCAGATGACCAAGATCCGGAGAACGCTGTGCTTCATGTGCCATGCATGAGTCACAGACTTTTCAATGATAGTCAGGTATGGTATGGAGTGGAATCGACGTCCATGCCCGTACCGAACTGATAATCAGAAAGAATGTACCTTTGACTGCGCTAAGATACATTGAGGATGTTCTTGTGTAAGCTGTGGTCCGATTTGGTCCATTTATTGGAAACTTTGTGACGGCATGTAGCTAGAGTTGTCACCCATTACAGCACGTTCTCCTGAAATGAAACCTATAGAACGCTTATGGGTCATGATAAAAAGATGGGTTAAACATCTTCGCCGCCTCAAACAAGCGTTGAATCAGTTCAGATTCAAGCTTGTTGAATAATGGAATCTGTTTCACAAGACGAAATCCGATCGCTTATTTATTCGATACCTAGAAGAATTAACGCCCTCCGCGAGCCAAGAGGAAGTAATATTCGTCAAGGAGAGCAAACCTAGGTGATAAATTGTTAGCGATTTTCCGGTGTTTTGGTGAATTTCTTTCAAACCATCATAATTAAACAATTTTTATTAAAACTCTTGAATTTCTGATATCTCTTGAATCTCGTATTGATTTTGTTGATTGTACCGACAATATGACACCGTTCAAAACGTGCAACGCTTTTTTGTTGGGAAGGTCTTTCCCCTATCACCAGCCACTCCAAATTATTTAATTTACTTAGGGAACTCACGTGAACTCCTTTTTATTTACACCTTGAACCTTATACATTTCGTTCGTTTTTAACATTTTCTGTTGGAAATCTCTCGAGGTTAGCCATCTCAATTATTGCAAAGAAATTGTGTCGGTTTTCCCACTAGCATAAGCTGATCCAGAAATATGACTAATGTTTTCTCCATCGTTACAAAATATTTTAGAGTGGGAATCTCATTTTTCTCTTCTCATAAATAAAATTTCCAAAATTCGTATTGAGAGTTGCCATTTGAAAATTCATTCATCTACCCATTTAATGCTATGTAAAAAACTTAACAATTCTGTTGCTGTATCCGATTTTTACAAAGATAATTTTGAACGTTTACTCCTTAAATTATTTAGGTTGGCTATTTAAAATGCGGCGAGCTATTACATCTGAATTCGGCCCAGTGGTTTCGCGGGTTCTGGGTTTCGCTATCTCTGCAACTTAGGTGCGATCCAAAATTTTCTACCTGAGTGTTCAACCCTCGGTGAAATCCGTCGACTCTGTTTGGGCTGTTTCTATTTGCCTAGAAATACCTTGATTAATTATTTGAATTCTACAAAAAACCCAAAAGAACTGATCCGATATGCCCGTCCGCCTGGAATTACGGACATGAATTAGTTAAGGTATTTAATTTTTAACAACGCTTTTTGTTTTCTGACTAGTTTTCATTTTTTATTTTTAAATAAGGATTAGTGGGTTATTTCTTATAATTTGCTAAATTTTTGTGGTAATTTTATTTATTCTAATGTAAGTCCATCATATTTCACTTGTTTGTATCATCCGCCTTTTTTCTTAACCAATGCGAGTTTAATCTTCATTTTTTCTGTACATTTTTCTGTTCATTTTTTATTACTTTAATTTTATTAATTTTTATTTTATGCTTGAGTGTAAGTTAATTTTCATTTTCAGTTTATGCTTTCTTAATGTTATATATCTTTGGCTTCTTTTCTGGAACTAGACGAACATTCAACTCTTCTTTTTATTGATATCGATTTCGGGGGCATCAGCCTCCCCTCATAAGTCTCGTTTTCTTTTTGGAAAGCTAGAAAACGATGTCACTGATACCCCCTACAATCGATATCAATAAAAAGAAAATGAGTTTGATTTGAACTGAAATTGAAAAAAAAAAAACAGTAAAAAACAAATTGGAAAAGAAGAGTTTAAAAAAAATAATTTTAATTATTTTTTATTGTTATAATTTTATAATTAATAAATTATAACCTATGTTAATATTATGTCACCATTACACATATCCATGTTTCTTTGCACAATGACCTTCGACAGACTAACTTGTCCATGTGTATATATACTTTCTTCTATTTATAAATATTATTACTAATGAAGGATGAATCGACCGTCAGGATATCAATAATAAGTTCGAAAAATGGGAAAAGGCCAGGTGCTTATCCGAAAAAAGGTCGTTACACTCTTTAATTTAGTGAATGCCATAGTGTAGGCCTAATTTAAATAATGAACTAACATGAGACCATCCCCAAACTATCCAATTCTTGGGATGATTAAAATACGGTATGGACCCTCACCGCGTTTCTCCTGCAAAATTGTATTTTTTGACATTTCCTCGCGTTTTTCTGCCAACCTCTTCATCATATTGAAACGAATATTGTTTTATTTATTTATATCAATGATGTGTTTAAAAAAATACGAAGTAAGCTAGATCTTGCAGAGGTCTTCAGGGTAATATCAAAGTTAATAATTAATAAATAATAAGTAATGCAATAATTCTCAAACAGCAATGGATAACTTACTCGATGTTGAATTGATGAATGATGGAGTGAGTGCGGTGTTCAATCCTTTTAAAAATATAGTTCCTACTTACTGTAAGTTGTTTTCCAATGGTCCGGATTTCCACCTTTTACCTCATCATCAGGTTGAAGGAGTTCTTCAACTACGTCTCTCACATGAATTCATTCGCACAATCACTTTTGCACTTGATGGTTGTAGAACTCTTTTTTACCTGATGATGAGCTAAAAGCTCGAAATCCGGATCGTTGTAAAACAACTTACTGTAGGTAGGAACTATCTTTTTAAAAGGACATACTCCATGAGTAAGCCGTACAGCCCTGATGAAGACCTCAATAAAGGTTGAAAGCTTGGCATTAGTAACAAAACTTACTTGTTTTTGATGACCACGTCCCTGATCCAGAACTTACTATTAATTTTTGTACTGTGAATAAAAGTGTCCTGTCTCTTTCCTCTCACTCACTCTATCACTCTCACTCTCTCTCTCTCTCTCTCTCTCTCTCTCTCTTTCTCTCACTCACTCTCTCTCTCTCTCTCTCCTTCTCCCTTTCTCTCACTCACTCTCTCTCTCTCTCTCTCTCTCTCTCTCTCTCCCTCTCTCTATCTATCTCTCTCTCCCTCTCTCTATCTATCTCATTAAAATAAGTGCGTTGTAATTAATATAATAGTAAAAATACATATAGTTTAAAATAAACAACTAAATTTAAGTGTCAGTTTCTTTTTGTCTTTGCGTGTATCTATGCATAATTTACAGTTGAATATTTAAATTTTCATGGATTTAATGGAAAAGTTAACTTATATTATTATATCTAATCTTATTATAATATTTATTTAAAAACGAATTTGAAATATGAAGAAAATCCACTATTTTAAAACATAAAATTTATAACCAGGAAGCAGAACAGTTCTCAATTAGCATCAACACTCTTTTGTCGATATACTGTAAGGAAATGAGAGAGATGTTGCCACTTCAAATTCGGCGTTGAAAGTTAAAGAGAGGCAACGTCCTGAGAAGAGATTGGCTTCGGCTCAAAAACGTTGCCGGCAAAGAACTAATAGCGCTCCAGACCCGGCCCAGATAAGGATAACAAAGAGGGCGTCTTATTCTAGGGTTAGATTCTCTTTGCGTGGAATTTGGGATAAAACGAATATATTGAATTTAAAAGGATCTGCCCAGCGACGAATTCGTGGGAACTCGCTTTAGGATTCATCGGATGCAAAATAGAGGCTGTTACCAGAAGGCAATCTAAGCCCTCTCTCAGCCATTTACATTTCCTTCCACTATGTCGCACGGTTCTGTTTCTGCTTTTTTAAAAGCATATTTCAGTTATATAATTGAAATGAAATTCGAAAAAACGTTATCAATAATTTCGTTTTGACTTTTTCAGTTGCTTTCTACTGCAACATACGTGAAATGTCAATTCTTACTGGCCTCAAGGGACGAATGACCTAGTGACGGACATCTTTCAACAGGTTTCCGTTGAATGTCTGACTTTTTCGTCCTGACAAAAGTGACTATTTAGTACGTAGTAAGAACGCTATTCTGAATTAAATTTACGAAAATAGTGAGATTAATAAGAATATTGATGCTGGGTATTCGTACACGTGTTAGTATCACGCATTGGGCCACTTATTGGGCTTGTCTTCACTCGCGAGTTTGTTGAACTATTCAAACTCGTTTCAGCACTGCGCCATCTTCAGTGAAGAACTGTGTTGCTTCCTCACAGTTACTCACTGAAGATGGTGCGATGCCTAAAAAAGTTTGTATAGTTAAACAAATCAGTGAGCATTGGCAGACCCAATATCGGACCCAATGCCAGTTCAGAATGAGAATTCATGAGATAACGTCATGTTTAAAAAATTATGGAGTTATTTTACATAATTTTCTTTAATTAACGAATTTCAAAAATATATATTTTTGTGCCTAGGATTGTACATATATTTTTGTTTTCGATCATTTTGGTATACTTGTCTTTGCTGCTTTAAATGGGTAAGACGCGTTTGTGCCACAAAATTGATCTCATCTAAGGGAATTGTAGATGTATTAGAAAAAATACATACCCTACAAAAACTACAAACATACAACTTTCAAACATAATGTAAATGACAACAAAACTAATTTTATAGACATACATACCCACAAAAAGAGGTCTAACCAATAAAAAAATGTAAAAAATATCTACACTAAACACAGAAAAAAAAGAACAGTTCAGAAGTTGTAAAACCCAACTTTAACGTAATTTCAAAGCAGAAGAAAAAATTTCCACGCAATTTTTCTGTTTTAGTTGTGCACTACGTTTATTGTCTCTTTTTTATGGGTTTTGTTTCAACTTTTATGTTGAATTATCTTTTTTTATGCTTTTTTATTAGGTTAAAGTTGGGCTTTACAATTCTGTATTGTTATTCTTTTTGTGTCTGTGTTTGATGTAGATATTTCGTTTAATTGTTTTCTGCTTTGGTTGTTCAATATATGTTGTATCGTCTTCTTTCTTGAGTGTTTTCATTTTTCTTTCTTTTTGTACTTTTTTACTAAGTGTGAGAATGAATTTTGGCCTGGGCAAAAGCTCAATTACTAGACTAACCCCATTTAGCATCAAGCATTTGCATTTTGGTTCGATGTAATTAAAAAAACGTATACCGGTAGAAAATTTATTAAACGAAGATGTCGCTATAAAATTGCCATGTTCTACCATGAATCTTTCCAATGAGATCGCATATTTAGCTTTTTTATAAATTTTTAATTGATCAGTTTTTGAAAAATTTAATGTTTGTTTCTAAGTTCTGGAAAGGCGCTTTCTTAAAGTAAATTTAACGCTACCTTAAATGCTTTTTTTGGATTTCTCCAAAAATGAATAGCTCACGAGCTAATTAGATTTACGACGAAAACCGTAGAATATCTGCGAAAGAGCTGAGATTGGCACTATGGTTTTTTGTTGGATTTTAGGTAGAGAAGCATCTGACAATTTTGTCCTCTATACCATGGTAGGCGACATGACGACAAAAATATCAGAAACAATTGGAACGAAAATTGAAAATCACCTTTTTGACCTGTAAAAATTTACATATGTCATCTGCAGACATGTTGAAGATAGTTTTGTAAGTTCTTTATAGCTACATCGATTGTTAAATCGATTGTAGAAATATATTTTTTATAGTGTGAAATTAACAGAGGTCATATAACCTCAAAATAAGTCGAAAGCTTGGCAGTAACAACTGAATTTGCTTCTTTCTTTGAAACCAACACTAAATCACTGGTTCGTGAGTGAAAAAGTCGTTCGTAATTCTAACACTGAAAATAAAATTATTCTTTCGTAATCTGAAAATACATATGGAGTCGATTATCGTTTTCTTCCTTTTATGATATATAAATCAACATTTGATATTCGGCAGATACATCTCTAGGTAGGTTCACTTCATGAACCTAAGTTTTTGTAGGTAGGGTGCCAGTCTTCGTAGAGGTCATTAGATCTAGATTTTTATATTGTCTAATGACCTCTACGAAGATTGGAATCCAAAATAGAGTATCTGCACGTCGATCAACGAACATCATATCAAATTTTTCTGTTCCCTTTTAGAAACAAGCAGATCGCAGCTGCTGTGTTTCCTTCCAGGTCTTATTCTTCCTCAGAGCTATCACTTTCGCGAATACTGTTGTGAGATACACTGTGTGACTGCGTCTGCTTGCGTCGAACAAATGTGTACTCCTACCAATATTCGATTAGACGTCGGGTGGCGTTGTGTGGGTGTGTTCCACACGTTAGACTACGGTTTAGATTTAATAAACTAATTTAAAAAAAAACTTTAATTTAAAATTGAAAATGTTAAAACAAAAAACTATACAACAAACACATCATCCTTGGAATGTACCAGGAGATGTCGGAAAAATCAAACAACTATAGAAACAAATGCTAGTTTCGTTTTTTTATTAATTTTATAATATAAATAGTTTATAATATATTTTTTTAATGATTCCTGTAATATACAATATCAAAAGATTTATTAGATTTTGCTACCTATTGAAATTGTCTATAAATCTGTTATTATATTTATGTTTTAACATTTTCATTTTGATTTCAAGAGTGAAACGATCTCCTTTGCCAATTTATCGTACAAGTAGCTCATTTTTGATGACCAAATGATCGGCTTATTGGCCGGCATTGGATAAAATGTCACAGTAGGATTTTACAGCCTACACTAATTGTAAATCGTATAAAGGTAAACATATATTTTTAGTCCCACTTTTTGTCAGCTTGAAATGACTACTCGATCGTAAACAAAACAGTTTATAAATCAAGTGATACTTTAATGTACTGATCTACAACCGTATCCTCCAAGGAGGAAATCTTGCCATCGAAGGGAATGTTTAGTAAAATATAATAGTATTTCAGACCTTTCGAAGATAAACCGTTTGGTCGCCGGATGGGTATATATTGCCATTGAGTAACCGAGGAAATGTCGCGGATAAATCGGATCTAGACTTCCCCGCTAGGAAGCTGACAAGACAATCTTTTTGTTGTGCCTTCTCTTATAAAATGAAAAGTGACTTTTTCCTCCTTACTAACTTCCTATCTTGTTTTCCAAACAAATATATTGCCAGGTTGTGGACGAGGAAACGATTTATGGGCATTGGTTCTCAATTCATGCGACTTCACGAAGTTTGAACAAAAGTTTTTTAAAATCCATCTAAGACCCTGTTTTAAAAATGCAGAATTTTTTTTAAATTGTAACATTAACAAACTCTATAATAATCTTAATTTATATGTGTGGTGATTAGTGACCGTTAATCGATAATTATTCAGAAATCGTGAGATGCGGTCTGGTGTGATGGAGGTTTCAGAAAAACATTTTATTTATCGTGCCAACGTTTCGATCTTTATTGAGATCATCTTCAGGGCTCAAAGTGTTTGTCTTCTGTGTAATTTGCCATTCTTGCGTGTCGTGTTTGGGCACTCTCTAAACACGTCACGCAAGAATGGCACAGTTACACAGAAGACAACCACTTTGAGCCCTGAAGATGATCTCAATAAAGATCGAAACGTTGGCACGATAAAGAAAATGTTTTTCTGAAACCTACATCACACCAGACCGCATCTCACGATTTCTGAATACTTAATTTATATTATCGTATTTATTTTGCTCATAAACTCTGCTAGTAAGGAAACCGGAAAAGGGATAATAAAATAAATAAAACAAAAATCTACATCTTGAATTTTTTTTACAAATACCAAAAGCTTTTCTTCACTAGTTGGGTTTCGTTTATCAACAGCAATTCTTAATTTTCTATGGATCTCAACAAAAAGATCGGTGTTTTGCCGTTGCGAAAAACGTTCAATTTATTGATGACTTAATAATCATAATTTTTATATTCCATTTTATTGCTTTTAAATTATTTTTGTTCGAAAAAGCTAGTGCTCAGAAGACCAACATATCGATTCGAAAAAGAACAGTCTAAAAAAGAACTGAGGAGTTAAATTTGAAATTTAGATCCATATTTAAGTTCGGACAATATATATATATATATATATATATATATATTTACTGCTTTAGTTTAATATGTACATTCACAAAATTTGTTTCCACCTCCATGTTTAACTTTTGAAATGACACATTCTGGATAATATTCTTCGTCTTTTCAGCTTTTTAGAAAAAGGGCACCAAAAGTTCCAAAAACCTAAAAATTGAATTTTTAAATCATTTTTAGAAATTATTTTATTAAGTCAAAGGAATTCGTGAAAGTGTTGCTCTTCAACTTCTCAGCCTATTTTAAGGAAATTTAAGCACCTCATCAAGATTGCTTTCATCAGACCCAAATCACTTTTACCCAATTCTCCAGTTTTGGCGAAGTCTCGCCCAACTTTGTCTTTCGGTGAATTTCACGAGGGCTTTATTCCGAGCTCTTTATCCTTTTTGATCTTCCTCGCTCAACCATTGCCTAATTGTCCGCACTTAAATATGGATCTAAATTGAAAATTTATTTCCTCAACTCTTTTTGCATTTTTTCTTTTTCGAATCGACATGTTAGTCTTCTGAGGACTAGGTTTTTTCGAACAAAATTAGTCTAGAAGCAATTAAAGATAATACTAATAAGAATGAACTTTCAAATTCATCTTGTTTCCAGTCTAAAAACGAATATTTTGAAATTGAAAATAAAACGATTGAAGATAAAATCTCTTGTATTACCGTGAAGTTCACAAAAAATTTCTCTCCCTTAACGTTTTAATTTAAGAACTGAATATTGTAATTGACTCAATAGTAATATGACAAAATGGCCTATAAATTATGAATTTTTTATGTAGAATTCGTGTAACTAGAGTATGATAAACAGCAAAACAGCAGGCGGCCTGAAGAACGATCGGATGAAATAGATCAAAATAATAAATTGATGTAATTCATCATTTGAAACAAACCAATCAACGGAATCATAAATGTTTCCATTCTTTTCACATATTAACTTCTGAGTTTTATAAAGTTTTAAACATTGAGATTTAAAAAATGCAACTGTGATTGTATTAAATATAAACCCATCTTCGTAGCGTCTTGGTTTATTTCTGATCATTAATAGGATTTAAAAAAATACTAATAAACGATAACACCTGCGCAGGTGACTCTTATAAAGAGAAAGTTTGCTCGATGTGCCCAAAATAATTAAAGCTTCTCAGGCTGCCTTGGCTCCTTATAGAGAACATATAGGCATGACGCCACATTTAAGAATGGTTCTGGGGCACATTAGTGAATCGAACTACTTCAGCTTTTAGTAAACATTTAGTAATTTCAAATTAAATTTGGGATAAATTAAAGTATTATAAACTATTTCAAAATATAGATTGATATATGAAAAAAAAACCATTCGAGAAAATATAAAGTCAGTAAAAAGTTTAGCCCAGATTTGCAATGTATTATATACAAAATTCCCCTTATATTCATGCATAGAATGAAATAGAATAGGCGTTGATTTTCAAATCAAAAAACATTGAAATCCATAATATGGTCATATTACAAAACGTGTGTGGTGATTACTGACCGATAATCGATATTTATTTAGAAATCGTAAGATGCGGTCTGGTGTGATGTAGGTTTCAGGAAAATATTTTTTTTCTCGTGCCAACGTTTCGATCTTTATTGAGATCATCTTCAGGGCTCAAAGTGTTTGTCTTCTGTGTAATTGTGTCATTCTTGCGTGTTGGGCGATTTATGGGCATTGGTTCTCAATTCATGCGACTTCACGAAGTTTGAACAAAAGTTTTTTAAAATCCATCTAAAACCTCATTTTGCATTCGATAAGTTTAAGTTTGACATAACGTGTAATCAATTTTTTTATAATAAAACGCTTAAAATGTTTTATTATTGTACATTAAATTTATTATTTTTACATTACAAAATACCCTGTTTTTAAAATGCAGAATTTTTTTAAATTATAACAATAACAAACTCTATAATAATCTTAATTTTTATGTGTGGTGATTAGTGACCGTTAATCGATAATTATTCAGAAATCGTGAGATGCGGTCTGGTGTGATGTAGGTTTCAAGAAAACATTTTCTTTATCGTGCCAACGTTTCGATCTTTATTGAGATCATCTTCAGGGCTCAAAGTGTTTGTTTTCTGTGTAATGTGTGTGCGTGTTGGGCACTCTCGACACGATACGTAAGAATGACACAATTACACAGAAGACAAACACTTTGAGCCCTGAAGATGATCTCAATAAAGATCGAAACGTTGGCACGATAATGAAAATGTTTTTCTGAAACCTACATCACACCAGACCGCATCTCACGATTTCTAAATAGTACAAAACGTTATTAGACAAACCTCCGTCGAAATGAAATGGTGAATGAAGGAGTGAGTGCGGTGTTCACTCCTTTTAAAAAAAGATAGTTCCTACTCACAGTAAGTTGTTTTCCAACGATCCGGATTTCGAGCCTTTTAGCTCATCATCAGGTTGAAGGATTTCTACAACCACGTCTCTCGACATACGCGTTGGCGGGGGTATCGGCAGGTTCAATTTTGCAATTCATGTCGGGAGACGTGGTCGTAGAAATTCTTCAGCTTGATAATGACCTAAGGGCTCGAAATCCGGATCGTTAGAAAACAACTTACTGTGAGTAGGAACTATCTTTTTTAAAAAAGGATTAAGACCTCAGTCTGTCTGCATGGTTCACTCAAACAAACTTAATATAGTGTTATAGCCTAGAGTATATACAGCTCATTTCGTTTTACACGAACACCTGTAACAAATTTTTTACAATGTATTTTATACATACACATCATGTTATAAATTTCCAATTTGATGTATCAATGATTGATGATGAATTTTGATCAGGTGTTTATATCATACTGATATATATTATTTGGGACACATTGGACACATTTACTGATTTTGAAGTAAAAACAAAGCGAAATAGTAAGCGCACAACGAAAACGCCTGGCTCATATATTGAAATTAAAATACATAAATAAACCATGAATCCTATAAATCACTTGTGAGCAATGGTATAGGGTTATTGGATGACAGATGCAGCGGAGTGAAAGTACATAAAACCAGCCTCCCCGCAACATAAAACCCCTAAACGTCGAAAGGAAAAATGTCCTGACTGCAGCATTTCTTCGGTAATATATAATATACACATCATTTGCGACGACAGGACTCTGCACGTTACGCACGTAAACTATGATTATTAATATTCTACGTTCACTAATAACGTCTACCTTTTAATCATCATGTGTTTACCAATTCGTGCATTTAGTTAGTTAATCGTCGATTTTAGATAGTATTCATGTGATTTATCGTTCACGGGTTGGAGATTTTCATCCTTTGTGAATTTTCCAGATGAGGAAAACATGTTTTTCTTACGTGTGTGATAAATGACGAGCGCATAGCGCGTAAGAACAACACTCACCTCTCAGACTCTTGTTAGGACAGATTAGACAATGGGCCCTATACAATGTCGGCCATTAATCCCAACTAAATAATTAACTGTCCGTTCAGGCATTCGGCAAATTACAGTCAAACCGTATTGTCCCTGAGGAGAAGGAAAGAGTTGTGGATTAGAATAACAGTGACTTCCTTACCAAACTGAACCACCGATAAGATAACAAAAACGTCAAAAACCAAATACCCAATTGGATATATCACTAATAATGTAAATGTGTTTATTTGCAAAAAATATTCAAATCTTAAAATATTAAAAATACTTCTACAGCAATAAATATAAACAACATTTAACTCATCATTTTCTATAAATAACTTGAATGAGTGGCAGTTTAAGGAAATTATAACAGAACTGAGTGTCAATTTCAGTGAAGAACTTCGTGAACAAGTCATATCAACCTCGCGCTTTTTATTCTGTAAGGAACTTTACCGAGATGATGTTAATATGTTTAACCTATCTAAGGACAGGTCTAAAGGTTTGTCATTGGTCGAGTTAAGGTGGTTATTCAAAATCAGAGGGGACCTTCTTTATCTCAATGGTGCAGCTTTTCGGGCTAGAGAAAATGTAATTTGTTCATTATGCAATGACCAAGTTAAAGAAGACGAGAATCTAAACCGATTACACGACATTTGAAAAATGGCAAAAGGAGGGAAAACTCATAAGGTGGGGTTGAGATGGGGAGTTGATGTCCGAGTGGATCGAGGTCACCATAGCTCAGGTGGTAGAGCAGCGGCGTATCTAGCCGAAGGTCGTGGGTTCGAATCCCTCTCGTGCCATTAACTTTTTTTCATCTCAACTAAAAACCTTAATTAATTGTAAAGTATTAATTGGTCAAGCGGACCACGAAATTAGTGAAGTTAAAGAAGACATAGTGCATTTTATTGCAAAATGCACTATCCTATCGGAGATTCGGCTTCTGCATCTAAATTTTTCTAAATTGAATGTGACACAGGTTATTGACTTACTGCTTAATGATTACAAAAATTTAATCAAATATGCTCGCCATGCCTGGCACTATCGCCAAGAGTTAATATTAGAATTTAATTTTTGAATATTTTAAAGCCTTGTCATTCTAAATTGCTGGCCCAAATAATTTATATATCTATATTACAGTAAATTAAACTAAGAACAAAAATTATTATTTGTTATGTATGCTAGTAATTAATGTAATTATTAAAAATTAAATTATCAATTATAATATTTATTTATGGATCAATTTTTTTTGTTAATTTTTTCTTTTGTACATTTTTTTCTGTGTCGACCAAAAATTTAAGTCAAATGAAAATCGACCTCCGGCAGACGGACCCTCCATGCCGTAATTTGACTTTAAATTATATACTATGTAATGTTTATAACTTTTCTTTATTGCAATAAAGTATTATTATTATAAACAACATTGCATAGTCGTTGTACAATACAAAATAATACAAAATTACACCTTAAAGTTTTTTCGAACGGGTTACAGTCATTTGAAATTTGGTATTTTAAATGAGTAAATATTTATTGCGTTAATAAGCAAACCAAAGCTAACCGAATAGTTCTGAAGTCAATTCCTACTGGAATACTACACAAAAGCATATGAAAAATATCAGTCATTAAAATTTGTTTCAAGAGTAGCTTCCAGAAATAAATCTAATTTCAGCACTAAATACACGACTTTTTTTCTATTTAAAACATAATTTTAATCATAAATGCAAATAATTTATTTCAATTCGATACAATGCGAATCCAAACGAACCTTGTATTTCTTATCAAAAAAATATTTTTTTTATTTTATAAAGTAATTTGCAATTTAAGCTATCTTTTTGTTTTATAAATGAAAATTACAGTTGGTCAAAGTAGTTTCGATATGTCAAAATATTCGCTTAGAAATGAATTTCGAAATTTGCGTTTCAAAGACAACTCATCTATATCGTTGAAAATTAAAAAAAAATTACTAACATTTTTTATCAATGGACAAAAAACTAATTTAATAAAAATAAATTAATCATATAAAGCATATCTGAATGAGAACATTTTATTTGAAACAATTATAATGAAATTTATAGCAAAAAGAAATAATTCTCTTGTTTTAGCATTATATACAGTGTTTTAGTAAATAAATGATTGAACGATAAACTATTTTTTTATATTCGAATTGAAAATCTCAAATAAGCATACAAATAAGTTGAATACATAAAGGAAATTGTTTTTTGTTTATTATTAGCAGGGGAATCAGCCAAGGAGTAAGAAGACATTTATAACATTGTTACGTAGAAATAACAGAAAGATGGTTCCAAGAGGGCCAAAATATCATGAAATACAATGCCAAATATGAAATAGAATGGTCTCTTTCCTAGTTGACTCCTCAACTAATAATGACAAATATTTGACTCCAGAAAAACAAAAACAATGTAAAGGAAACATTGTAAAATACAGCTGAATGTATTTTTTCCGACAGAATTTTAAAATTATTTATTTTTATTGGCGATGTACTTGTCATTCTGCCTGTCTATTTGATATTTCGGCGTGTCAGTTCATATAATCACTGAAAATGCGTGAAATGTGACAATGTTCTGACAGAACAAAACAGCAATAGGCAGGCCAGAACCACGCAAACTCTAAAAAATAGTCTTATATTTTGATTCGTTATGAGTTCAACTATAATGAAAATTAAAACTCGGGACGGGAATTCTCGGGTTGTATCCAAGGACTGAATTTAAACTTAGATAAGATATAGTTTTCCAGTGTGAAATCGTAGCAATTGAACACTGAGCAGAGAAATAAAAAGACTAAAAATACATTCCAGGAAGAGCAATTTCTCCGACAGACAGGCGACACTTAAGGCCTTAGCCTAATGTAAGGTGAAGGAAAAACCATATGGAATTGTACGGCATTCTTGAGTGAATCAGTGACTTCAATTAACTGACCCTGAGATGGGTTCACTTGACATTCGGGATATAGACATGGGAAAGGAGACATATTGGCCAAATAAACAAAATTGATATGATATGAACAAGAGAGATATAGATTCTCCTATGCCATAGTACCTTTCCACAAAAAATGGTACATCCAAAACTAGATCTTTACTCAAAATTTAGCGGAGTAACACCACAGGCATGAAGCACGATAAGAGATCCATAGAGGGGCCATCCGCAAGCCTTACAAAGGAATTACTGGAAGGAAACTGTAACAGAACCAGGATTCGTGAATATCTGTGTAGGTGTAGATTCTTTGAACTAGGAGAGGAAAAGACAGCAAGATCCCACACCAATGAGCCACTGGCAAAGCCATGAAAGCAGATTAACAACCTGAAGCTGGCCAGAGAGTTATAAAAAATTTACGAGCACAATTGGATCTACTCAGGTCGAGGTGGGGAAGGTGATGTGGCCTCCTCTTTTATCCTTATCCCTATTCCAAATAAACCAAAAATTATTTCAAGAAAATATGTTATTTTATATGTATTTTTTACGGGGTGTTCCCATTAGCAAGGACATATCAAACCTCAGGGTGCAGTTAATGAAAATTACCATTTGGAAGTATGTTGCCGCTGGATTTCAGGGCCGCTGGTTTCGAACCCTGGACTTTTACCTTGAACGACGCGTCAACGTTTTAACCATTGCGGCCATAGACAACCTTGATACATTTTTTATTACTAATTATTATTCTTTAAATCCAATATAGAAGGTGTAATTCTTATTGGTGTCGTCGTTTCGGCTTCATTTATCTTTCATCTTTTGTTAATTTAAAAGGTGATAAATGAAACATGAATATGGTACAAAAGATACCGACAAGTCATTAAAAAAAAACAAATAACTAAATTTAAAAAATTGCCCTTCTTGGTAGTCAAAAATCTACGCAATAAAATTGTCTTATATCCTTGAATATCAAATTATTTCAGTCCGTTCAGCGAAAAGTGCGTTTAAAAATTTGAAAAAAGTTAACGATTAAAAGCAAATGATTTGGAACAGTGTTGAAAATAATCACATGTATCTAATTTTCACAAAAGCAACGTATTTAACGAGGAAATAATTGACTGGTGTATCAACTGAAAAGCTGCAATTTCATTTTGAAGTTGGTCATAAAAAATCATGTGTCGGTAACATTTCGATCCTGCCAATTATACAAATCAATGGTTATATAATTAATTAAAAATTGGTAGTAATTCGAAACATCCTTAATTTTGGGTGTTGTGTTTCTCGGTATCGATTCTCATGAAACCGAGTCTCAAAATGCCAATAAAAGCCCCCTTCCCCGGGGTTACAATTTTCAAACATTTTTCTCTCCAAAAGGTTGCATTGTCTGGGCAAACAAAACCCACTGTTGAGGAGAAATTTTAAGTGGGGAAAAATACGTAACAGTGTCCCTTGTGGTTTAAAAAGTGAACTCACTCACAAAACACCTTTTGTGCCAGTTCCCCCATGTGCCGTTTATGTGCATGTCTGGGTGGAAATCGACGAACTTTATTTTAAAAAAAATGAGAGACTTTTACATTATCATATGCTGAAGTAGGGTGTAAAAGAGATAAATATAAATTTTATGGATTCCGAATAGATAGATACAAATCATGAGAGAATTGCCGTAAGTTATGTTCATTGTGTGACGAGCATTAAAAACGCATACATTTGCAACCCACATCCATTTGGAAACAAAAATACCTATACGAAAAGTTTAAATAATTAATATTGTTATATATTATCATATTGAGCTTAGTTTAGACATTTTCAATTCATTCGCACAAATGACAAAAGTGTTATCAAAACGTAAAAATTGATTTAAAAAAATTTGGTTGGTGCCCTGGGTTCCAATCCCGTGTTGAACTGATCCACACTAATCACTTTACTGGGCCGGTATAATCTCGCTGGATTATGTTGTAACTGGAGTTCCTAATTGAAGACGGCGAGATGCCCTTGTGCGTAGTTTTCTTCAAACGATATTACCAAACTCGAACAACAACTAACTTAAAATAATATTTAGAAATTTTTTTGCTTCTACCAGAAAATATAGTGAATTGAGCAAGTCCTGCAAATGTACTGCATTTTAGTTGACTGAGGTCGGCTCCCACGTAATTTTTCCGAAGTAGAAACAAACTTTCCAAAATATTTGAAAGAAAAAAACATTTCTTAGTTAGGGGGAAAAATTATTTAACTAATTACCGTTATTTCAAACCTCGCTACCTTTTAAGAAATTAGTTAACTCTCAAATCTCCAAATATTTAAAATCCTCAAATTCAATCTGGCTTCGACTTGGTGCCTCAACGAATTCGGCTATTTTAAAAATATCTACCGATTTCCAGATAGCTATCAAAAGGTCCTATTAACTCTTTCTAAAACATTTGAGACTATAAACAATTCTCATCTTCTTTGAAAACGAACTTTCCATCCTTCCATCTCAACCTCCTTCATCGCATTTGTATCTAGTATTTCAGGTGCTCATCAAGACTCCAGTTTATCTGCCTCCCTCTTTTGTTATTATATTAATGATCTTCCTAATATCCCTAAATATTGCACTTAGCACCTCTGTCCTATCTCAACTTTTCACCTTATGACCTGCAAATCTGTATCACACGATCTTAAGAGGACCTAAATGTCGTCAGGTCCTGGGCAATATCGACTAGTGTCAGGCTTTGGATCCTATCCCTTCCTCTAATCCTTACTTCTTATTCCTCTACTCTGCTGAACAACCAACCGATTTATCATCTGATCTCCTTCATCGTACCGTATCCTCGAAGCCCCACATTCCCAAATCTCCCTCCGGTGCTTCTCCGCCTTCAGCAATTCTGCCATGCAAACTAACCAATTCGCAATTGTAGTGCTTCTCCATTACGAATAAGCCTTTTTGGATTCATCAGCGAGCTTGTTAACAGATTCGAGGGAATCATCAACTTTATTCGGTTCATATTTAGGTCCCCAAAGAGATCTCATGTTTCTAGTATGTATCGTGGTGTGAAATGGCTGTACCCTTTCTATCACAGTGTATACTTTCTTGGCTCCTTCCATTATCAAACAATTTCTTCCTATTCCCATTCCTACGTTTATAATCTGTTAAGTCTTCTATGCACACTAACCACACTCGTCCCTGCTCTTCTGCCGTTATTTGTTGTGTCCGCAATCGAGGGGTAATAGCCTCTCATGACACGGCTCAGGAGCTGATCTTGCATAATTCATCCTATTTAGCAATGGTGTTTTGGCTAAATTTAATATAGATGTTTGAGATAGGTTACTTGTCGTATGTTGCCAGTAGATTGTCGACAAGTAGTTCCTTGGCTTTCAGAGCAGCGAATTCGTTTTCTGTCATGTGGGCAAACAACAAGGATTCATACTCTGAACATAAGCACAATAACGCGAGTTTAAAAGTTTATTCATTTAAAAAAAATCAGAAAAATATAAAAAGATGGCAATATCAAGCTGTATTACACGTAGTAGTTTTGATAAAAGTTAGCTGCCAAATGTCAATTTAATTTATTGAGCTAATGAGTACATATGACAGTCAACAGTCCAACCTGGATCAAACTCTTGGTTGAATGATTATAAAAATTAATTAATTAAATATCGGTATATTATATATATATATATATATATATATATATATATATATATACCTAAGCCTTACGATTTAATTATTGTAATATTAATATTCAATCATCATAAAAATTATTGTTACTACTATAATGGGATTTATTTATTCCTCTATATGATTATTATCATTAGGTTTCAAGTTTCATTTGCTTAAAAAATGGTTTCATTTGATTGGAAAAAGGTTTCATTTGATTGAAAAAGGTTTCATTTGGTTGGGAAAAGGTTTCATTTGTTTGGAAAAAGGTTTCATTTGTTTGGAAAAAGGTTTCATTTGATTGAAAAAAGTTTCATTTGTTTGGAAAAAGGTTTCATTTGCTTGGAAAAAGGCTTCAGTTGCTTGGAAGAAGGTTTCATTTGATTGAAAAAGTTTCATTTGATTGAAAACAGTTTCATTTGGTTGGAAAAAGGTTTCATTTGTTTGTAAAAAGGTTTCATTTTATTGAAAAAAAGTTTATTTGATTGAAAAAAAGTTTCATTAGACTGAAAAATGCTATATATATATATATATATACATTTCACCAAAATGTTCTCTTTTTATTAGCATATTTGAAGAAACAGAAATATTAGCTCACTTGTGACTTAACAGAGCTACAACCGACTATTTCGTAGACTAATTATCCAAAAAGCCGGCTTTCGGTGGCATATCAAGTCCAAATCGACCTCTAAAAGGTAGAATGATTAAGATCCTGACTTACACTCTCGATTGATCATAATTGATGTTTCATGCTTTCTTTTTTCTAGTAGGTCTCAGCCGTGAATCACAAATAGCCTTTGATTACTTATTTTTGAGACTATTCTGATGGCAGCCCATTTTATTCTGTTTTTTCATAAGGGTCGTTAGTTTGATTTTCTACTCAATTCAGTTAGACAGGGCTTGAAAACGCTAAGGTCTTGAAAAAAGGTCCAAACCAATTTCCAAATTCTAAAAAGGTTCATCAGAAAAGGGATTTGAAAATAACATGTTAACTGCTTTGAGAAGCAGGTAATGAGGAGAGGCGGGTGTGGTGCTTTGAATGAGCAAGACTCCATCCCTTTTCTCTAAATCCTTTTATCTTCAAGCCTGCTGGGAAGGAAGGATTAGGAGCTTTACTCTTCTGTCGGGACCGCCGCCAAACAAGATGAAATATGGTAAATTGACTGGTCAAACAGATGTGCTGTCTCAAACAAGAACGTTCTTAGATAACAAATAAAATCAATGTTTACTAAAAATTTTCAACGATGCTTTTGCACGTTTCAACATCAGAGATTTGTCCGGTTTTTGATTGGGAACAAAACTCAGTACTGAAAATTTTACTTTGTAAGAACAGCAATATGCTAGATAGATTTTATGATGTTTAGTTAAGGATATAGGAGACAAAATATTTGTTAATAGTTATGAATTATCTCTATATAATTGAAATAAATCTTCAACATTGTAATTTTGTATTAAAAAATCAGAAAGATGAAATATGAAAGAGTGAAGGAGGGATGTTAAGGTTAAACATTTTTATTTGGGATGCTAAACATTAAAAAATTATTTTTGTTCTAAATGCCCTCAGAAAAAGTATATGCACCGTCAGTTTCTAGTGTTATTGGTGGTACGGCTAACTATTTCTTTTCTGTACTGGTTTTAGATCAATTTCAGTAGGATTGTAAATTAATACAATTTATAATTTTATGCGACATTTCAGTATCTTTTGTGACAAATTTACGCCAAAAAAATTTATGAAATGTTTTTAAACATAATTGTTATTGGACCATTAATACGGAGGAAGCTGGAATAAAAACATAAAGAAGATCATAATCATAAAAGAAAATCTTATAAGAGCATTGAAACAAAATTAACAGCTATTCAAGAATATGGCGATTGGCCTGTGGCTTAAAATATATGTGAAAAGTCAGGGGGTACTTCGCGAAGCGCGGACTATTGCAGTACGTGGCAGAGTTATATTGTCCTTAAACGGGAAAACTACTTTGCATCACCATTGTGGATAAAAGAAAATTTAACTTAGGTTGGATAAACCGACTACAATTTTGTTACACAATTAACTAACTGCTAAACATCGTTGAAATGTTTTTTTACTTATTTACGCTGCGCCAATTGCTGTAAATAAATAAGTAAATTTGCGAGCATCTTAGAACACAATACAAAACAAAATGAACACAAAACTATAAAAAAATATACTTAAGAAAAAATTCACTATTTTCGTGGTCCGCTTGACCAATTAATACTTTACAATTAATTAAGGTTTTTAGTTGAGATGAAAAAAAAGTTAATGGCACGAGAGGGATTCGAACCCACGACCTTCGGCTAGTTACGCCGCTGCTCTTAATGAAATTGAAAAATGGCAAAAGGAGGGAAAACTCATAAGGTGGGGTTGAGATGGGGAGTTGATGTCCGAGTGGATCGAGGTCACGATGGCTCAGGTGGTAGAGCAGCGGCGTATCTAGCCGAAGGTCGTGGGTTCGAATCCCTCTCGTGCCATTAACTTTTTTTCATCTCAACTAAAAACCTTAATTAATCTTAAGAAATAAGAGGAACTGTTCATTATTAGTCACTCCTATACAGGGTGTTACAGGGTTAAATGCCAATACTCGCATGGTGGATTCTATAAATAAAACTTATTTCAGCGTTACCACAAGCTTTCTAACCTGTCTCTTTCCTGAAATATTTCCTTTTTGTGATTTTAGTCTAAAATCAGATTTTTTCATAAAATCGTATTTAGTGGCAGTTGATTAATGATTATTTAAGATCATGAGAAGCGGTCTAGTGTGATGTAGGCTGAGTTTACATGAGTGTGTTCAGTAATTGATGCTGTGTTTGTCTCTGTTGGTGTAAACCACTTCTAAAAAGTACGTTTGTGTTTGCTTTGTTCTGTGTTTAATACTTTTGGAAGGATTGTTTTTAATGTTTGCTGTACAATGGTAAGAGTACTTCATGTTAGTGTCCAGAAACATGTTGAACTAAAACAAATTACACAACAGTGAGCTTGAATAAAGTAAAAATCTAGTCGATTTGTCGATGCCAGGAATCAAAATGTGGTAGCATAGTAGATTGTTTTTCGCATTAACAAATTCGTACTTTTATTCATCACTAAAATCACTAAAACTGAAGACTACAATGTTTGTTCAAGCATTAACCTTGATTATTGATGGTTCGGATTAATGTTGGTGCTAATTGCCAAATTAATTGTACAACTTGTTAGCACACTTTGTTGCAAGGATAACCTTTAGTTTTTGGATGTTACATTCTATGGAATACTCAAAATGGATTAGCAGTTAACGTGCTTGTTGTAGGTCGAATTTAATTTGCATATCACGAAAAATATTAAAAGTAGTCATTCGTTACAGGAACAATCTAGTCAAGAATGCGATAAATGCGTATTCTTCAGTTGTGGATGAGCACGAAAATCCTCGATTTCTTAACCGAGACCTTTAAAGTGTAATATCCTTTAAACTCTTAAATTTAAGTCTTGAAATCGTGTGACGTTTCCTTCTATAAAGGCGCTTTTTTTTATTTAGCTCAACGGAATTTTTTATCGCATTGATAATTTCACGCGTTCACGGCGAAGTTCGGCAATTTCACAAGGAAACAAGAAATTCACGCGAATGTCTCTACAGACTCTCTCTAATTTAGTGAAAACTCTGTTGGCCCGTTCCTCACGCTAGAACAACTCGGAGTACTGTAAATTTAACAATTTGTCACCATCATTAGGAAAACTACCTTTGCAAGTAACTTTTCACGACTCCGACAGTATAAGTCGTGTACAATTTGAAGATAAATACAATACCACATTAATGTGCACAATACCTATTTTCATTATTCTCTTTCAACTTTATTACCGAAAATTTTTCTTTTTAATAATAAAAAATAAAAAAACGGTCACTCGTATTTTGTCGGTTATCTCAAACTGTGTATTTGTATCGTTATATTAATTACAACATACATATTTTAATATAAAACAAATTAAACGGTTCATGTCAGGAGGACGTGCTGGCTAATTTATTGTGATGTCTAGCTTAGGTAGTCCGCCTAGTTTCCACGTAATGTGCGACAACTCGAGCTACATGGGGTCGTGCATTATCATGCATTAAGATGAAGTTGCTCAAATAAACGGAGCAATGGGACAGCTTCCAGAAGAACCTACACAATTTACCTTAGTTCACTCAAAGACCCATTCTATATGGTAATAAGTTCGGTACCGGCATGGACGTTGATTGCACCCCAAGAACTGACCGTCTTTGAAATGTCTGTGACTCATGGTACATGAAGCACTGTCCTCGTCTACTCCAAGCACTGTCCCAGTCAACTAATTGCCACAAACCAAAACTGAGAAGAGAACAACCCCCTTGTTCAAATATCCAAGCGATAAGCTGATTTTCGAATAGTCGCCTTTCTACTCGGTCCCTCTCCAGTAATAAAGAACCAGGGACATCTAGAGACTATTCTCACGAAGCCTTCTGATAAATATTTTAAAGCCTTAGGCCTAGTACACACAAGGCGTTGAATCACGCGTTAACAGGCGCTTGCAGCGTACACATTGTAACGCTTGAACTCACATTTTTGGTTCAGTCTCATAATGGAATTCGAAGAAGTAGTTTGTTTATGGTATCTATTATAAATTAAGAAGTCAAAGACAAAGGCAAATTGGATTCATCCTATTTTGAGAGATAAATTCACACAGTATGTTCGCAACCCTCTAGCAAATGTTGCGGGAATATTTTTTTAAATTAAATTTATTTATTAAAATTGGTCTTATTAGACCAACCATTAATTTTACAATAATATTATAGAATAAATAAATGTTTACATTCTTATAAACCCATTGGTACGATAAGATTTACAATTCACTATTCACTTTTAACTACATAAGTTCATGTGGCTTTGTTCTTTTTAATCTTCTGACCATGTTTCGTTTATGTAAGAGTTTGGTCGCTTCCACATTCTCGTGCTGGCTGAGGCGAGCCTGGTGTTTGGCGGCAAATCTTTGTATTTCCGCCGTGACTTCAGGGATCTTAAGATCCCTATGTAAGTCCTTATTCCTTATGTACCAAGGTGCATTGACCATGTTACGTAAGATTTTATTTTGGAGTGTTTGTATGATTTTGATATTGCTGTGTTTGGTACAACCCCATAGTTGAATACCATATGTCCACATAGGCTTTATGACTTGTTTATATAATAATATTTTATTTTGTATAGCAAGATTGGAGCCACGTCCTATCAACCAGTATAGTTGTCTATACCTTAAACCTATTTCTGTCCTTTTTTTCTTCACGTGTTCTTTCCATCTCAGCTTGGCATCTAAGGTCATTCCCAGATATTTAGCTGTATTGCTGTATGGTATAGTAGTTCCATCGATTATGAGCGACGGAACATGGTCCACCTTTTTGTTTGTAAAGATTATATGAACTGATTTATGTTGATTTAGCTTGATTTTCCATTTTTTTGTCCATTCGTTTATCTTATTACATGCATTTTGGAGGATTTCGGTTGAGTGGGTGATAGTCGGTCCTAGTGATATCACCGCTGTGTCATCTGCAAACGTTGCAATTTTTACTCCATCTATTTTCGGAAAATCACTGGTGTATAACAAGTAAAGCAGTGGACCTAATATGCTACCTTGTGGCACTCCTGCATTTATTGTTTTTAATTTTGTATATTGATCTTCTTGTTTGACTCTAAACAGTCTGTCAGTTAGGTAAGAACTGATAATATCGACGTACTGCTTTGGTAGCATACCTTTTAGTTTATTGATGAGTCTTTCGTGCCAGACCTTGTCAAAAGCTTGTGGGACATCAAGGAAGATAGCAGAAAAAATTTGTTTTTCTTCGAGAGATTTTTCTATTACGTCCGTTACTCGCAGAATTTGGTCTATTATTGAGTGTCTTGTTCAGAATCCAAATTGGTGGACAGGAATAATTTTCTTTTTTTCAACGATGTGTTTTATCCGTTTTAATAACTTATCGAAGAGTTTAGACACTGTTGGTAGTAGGGATATTGGTCTATATGATTTGACCTCGTTCGCCTTGCGTGAATATGAGCCAAAATTTCTCAATTATTTTAGAATGTCAGTTAACTCTTTTGACAATTTGTTTGACTTGATAAAATGCGATATTTCATCATCATTTCAATGTATGAGGGAATCCATCTCGGCAGAAGAAAAACTCGTCGTAACGTTGAGGTAAGTGTATTTATTTAATTTTTTCAAAACGATGGTATAAAATAGAAAAGGTTGATATTGTAGAACAAGATTGTAGGAAATATCAAAAACGCATTTAAGACAGTATATGAATATTAAAGATTAAAAAAGATCCAAAACATCCGAATCATGCGGCGATGCTGCACTGCTCGACGGTGAAACAACCTCTGAACTACTCGCATGTAAAAATCCTGTAGGTTCATGATGAATGAATGAAATGAAATGAAAAAAAGTACTTTATTAGTTAAACAAAAGAGAGTAAAAGAAAAAAAAATTGTACATAACCAAAAAGCACATAACGGCAATGGTTATCAACCGTCTGCCGGAGTCGGACTATACATTTTTAATAAACAAGAAACATTTTTTCTTAAGGAATAAACAAAAAGAGAAAAAAAACTATATAAGTAAACTAAAATAACAACATATTTATTTATGCACATATAAATAACCAGGGTGTCTCTGATATATACAGTAAACATTTAATAATTGAAATAAAAAACAAGCATTTTCCTGTAGTTCCAGGCTTCCATCGCAAACTTTACCACATTTAAAGACTCGGGGTTATTTAATAAAGAGATTAGGTGCTCTCTCGTCAACGTGAGCAAGCCTATATGCCGTGCTCGGAATTTCTCTAAAACTGGGCATTCTGCTAGAAAATGAAAACAATCTTCTCGAGCCTGCCTGTTGCAGAGAGCACCTATCGGAACTATTGACTCTTGTGGGGTTATAATTAAGGTACAGTAACTCACACCTGATTTTAAAAAACCAGCGAGCTAGCGGAATGGACGGGATTTTAGAATTTTGCGCTATGTTCAAGAAAGGTTGACTGATATTAAGGTCCTTATACAGCAAAAACCTAGAAGAATTTTGAGCACGAAGGAGACATTTCATTCTGTGAGAAGTGCGGATATAGTTAATTAATTTTGAGTGTAAAAGTGGCCTCTCTTTGAAATTGTCCAGGGAGAAATTGTCATTCTGAAATTGTTGAGCCAAGTTATTCCAGGAAGAGAACCATGATTTTTGGACCTTATGATTTCCAGCGTTGTATTCTTAGGAAGGCGGTAGTTAGGAAGGTTTAGAACCCTGCAGACATAAGAAGTATGTAAATGTAATGTAAATTGAAACAAAAGTTCAGCTCTCGAGGTAGATCATGTAGTTAGGCGTGAAAAAGGGAGGTGTTAAATTTTGATAAAATAGCGTTGTAGGGATTGAATTGTTTCATAGCGCTGGAAACCCCAAGCCTGGGAAGCATAGGACACAATCGAGCGGCAAACAGCCAAAAATAGCTTTTATTTGCTGCACACCGGAACAAGATTATTGGAAGTGAATTTAGCCCAAATTGAATTCAATGAATATTTTGCAATATGAGTTTTTCGCTTGAGATGACCATTGAGTGAAAGTTTAGGGGCCCAAATACTCACTGACTGTTTCAATGCGAGACCCCTTAAAATACCAGCGTTCATTAGCCGCAAGCCTGCCTCCCCTACGAAAAACCATAATTTTGGATTTGTTTAAGTTGACCGAAAGATTCCATTTATTACAGTAAGCCTCTAAGGCATTAATATTTTTTTGCACGGTAACCTGGAGTCTGACAGAATCACAATATCGTCCGCGTACAAAAGAGTCTTTATTTCAATATTTTCATAGCGTATACCGTATTCAAGACAATCAGGGAGATCGTCGAGAAAAAGGGAGAATAATAAAAGACTCAAGTTACATCCCTGTCTAACCCCTGAGCGCACCTCAAAATATCCCGAGATATCCCCCTCCCCAACGACTGCAGAGCAAGATTGTGTAAATAAGGATTTCAATATTGAAAGAATTTTCATTGAGAAACCAAGGTTGCTGAGTTTAAGTATAAGCGCGTTCCTATCCACACAGTCAAAGGCAGCCTTAAGATCCACGAAGAAGCCATATACTTTCTTATTTTTGTTTAAGTGTAGATTAATAATGTTGATTAACGTGAAGATATTATCTATTGATGAGTAACCTTTCCTGAACCCGCCCTGGAACTCACTTAGGAGGCTATTGCTTTGGACAAATTTCTCGAGGCGTTGAAGAAGAAAATTTGACAAAATTTTAGCACATGCATTTATACAAGAAATACCTCGGAAGTTGTTAACATCATTAACGTCACCCTGTTTGTGTAAAGGAAAAATAATTGACTTCCCGAAGGAAGACGGGACCTCACCAGTGTTAAATACGAAATTATAAAAAGATAATAATTTATCAAGAAAACAGTAGTTTCATGATGAGCTGGGATCACTAGTGATGGGTGTAACTGGTATGCTCGATATCAAAAATATCCGTCTTTTCCGTAATCGCTTGGAAATCGCGCGTTCAACTGAACAGTTGTACTAGGATGTATGTACCTCGAGCAGTTGGGGAAACTTAGAATGGCGCGTTGAGCGCCGAGCAAAAGCGCGCGTTACTATGTGTCCGCTTCTGTTACCTCCTTGGCATTTCGCTAACGCGCCGATTCAAAGCGTTGTGTGTACTAGGCCTTACACTACGGACTTTTGGAGTTGACTACCAGTCAGTAAGCAGTTCAACAAGTTCCGTAGTGCAGTAAGAGAAATAAAACTATCGTCTCTAGCCGTCGTACATCGCGGTCGACCACTACTCTAGCTTACATCGGGACTCCAGTAGCTCTAAAACGCTGTAGACCATCATTGATGGTAAAACCCCCTTCCGATCTTGCTCTTAAGAAAACAGTTATTTTTATTTTATTTTTTACTGATATGTATTGTTGTATCAAATAAAAAAATTAAATAATTAACTCTCTTGACAAGTTGGCTCAGAAAAGGGTGAAATTGAACTAATTTGCTTTATTTTTAATCTAAAGAGTCTAAAAAGACTGATAACACTATAAAGGTGGGTTTTTTTCTAACTTGAGCACCCGTTGTTCCCCAGTTTTCTTCCATCGAAGAAACTCATTTTTGGAGGGGGTTGGGACCAAATTCAGGGTCGCTGAGATCCGATTCCGGTCCCCTTAGGAGTCAGAAAAAGTCCAGAGGCGACGGTGGGGATCGAACCCACGACCGCGGGATCTATTCGCCGAGAGTCTGACGCCTTAACCATTCGGCTACCGCGGCACCCAACTATTGTTTACTACCACTATTATACTATACCTAGTAATAAAGTAAAAGAAAACAAATAAATATAAGTGTACGGTTTTTTCTTTGAATATATATACTTAACGTCATATTACTGATAGATATTGACCTGAATATTGATACTGAGATGAACAGTTTTATCCATAAAGCAAGAAGCGTAATCTATGGTTCAACATCCATATCAAAAGTAAAAACAGACGACCAGAGCAGAACGTGATGTGTACAACTAAAATTCAAACATTTGCGTTCGTATTCATTCTTCCGTCATACCAACCGTAAAAATATTCCAATTCGTATTTAATATTTACTAGTACGGTGTGTAAATAGAAAACAGGTTTATTCCAGTGATGTTACGTTTCGCAAAAATCGGCAGCCCCCTCGAGAAGTTTGTAAAAGATTTTCCAGTTGAGCCCTGTTTACGTCGAGTCAACGGGAAAAGTTTTCCCCAGTTGTTCAGCCAAATTTCTCCTATGCCAGTTTACAAAGGCCCCGGACTCGGCTTTCGTCCGGATTTGTACGTTTTCCTCATCCAACTAAACAGCAGGGCTCTTCTATAGGGCGATAAATTGCTTGAAAAATAACTGAGCTTGCTTGGAAATTAAATCACGAGTCGACTTAGACGCGGAAAACAAATCATGACGAAATGAAAAGCTAAAAGAAAAGAATAAGACAAAGGTGTTTCGGCTGGTAGAGAAAGAAGGAGAAAACAACATTAAAGAAGGCTTTTTTAAACTTGTGAACAAGTTAGGAGGTGAGAAGTAAGTTTCAAAAAGTTAGGAATTGGGCAAAGAGTAATTTAATGTGCCGGGCAATCCTCGTTTTTAGTTTTCAGCTTGTCTCCAATTCTTTATGAGTCCGAATTCAAGTAATACCCAAGCGCAATATTTCTGAAAGTTTGATATCCTTTGAAAATTATCTCAAGAGAAGACAAATATTTAATTTTGAATATTTTAAGATAACGTTAAGTTAGTTGTTAATAATAATTTTACGCTTGTTAAAAAATATTAAGCTGAGTTAATAGGAATATAATAAAATTTATGTTTATTTAAGTTCTGTTGATCCACGTGATTACCTAGTACCTAATCAAAATGTTTACTTTTTATTAGTACAATTTTGTCAATCAGATTATATGGCAAGTGTTTTTTTAATGTAAATTTAAATACTGTACTTTCTGAAATATGTTTAAAAAAAAGTTGTTTCAACAAGTTATGATTTTGTTAAATCAGATTATGTGAAAAGTGCAATTTTGTGCAGTTTTCTGGAAAAACAAGAAAAATAATAAATCTTCCTTTTCCGCTTTTAATTGCGATTCACTTCGCAATTCTTTTTTAAATATGTAAATTTAGTTTAAAAATTGGTAAATTTAAATAGTAAAATTTTGGAAATATGTTTAATATAATTATGTCTCTTAGAAAATTTATAATTTAATCTAAACAAACAGTTCACTTTTATTATTATTAATTTGTCAATCAGATTATGTGAGAAGTGCGCCTTTTTGTCAATTTTCAGGAAAAGTAATAGTTCTTCCTCTTCAGCTTATAAACATCTTTTTTGCCCGAATTCTGTTTTTGTTTCTTTTTTGTGTAAAACATGTAAATTTAAATAGTAAAATTATAGAAATATGTTTAAAAACAATTGTTTCAACATGTTTAATGGTTTTTTTAGGTTACGTGTCTGTTAGAAAAACAACTTATTAGGTAATTTTAAATTAACTTTTCAAATGTTCACTTTTTATTGTTATGTCAATCAGATTATGGGAAAAGTGTAATTTTGTGCAGTTTCCTTGAAAAAACCAGAAAAATGATAAATCTTCTTTTTCTGCTTTTATTCGCCATTTATTTCGCAAATACTGTGTGTGTGTGTGTGTGTGTGTGTGTGTGTGTGTGTGTGTAAAATATGTCAATTTAGTTTAAAACTTAGTGAATTTAATTAGTAGAATATTGAAAACATGTTTTAAAAAAGTTGTTTTAACATATTCAAGATTTTTTTAGATTATGATTGTATTATAAATATGTTCCCTTAGAAATTTATAAATTATCCTAATCGAAATTTTCACTTCTTGTTGTAATTATTATGCCAATCAGATTATTTGAAAAGTGAAATTTTGTGCAGTTTTCTGGAAAAAAACGAGAAAAATAATACATTTTCCTTTTCCGCTTTTATTTGCGATTTATTTCGCTCATATTTTTTTTAATAAGTAAATTTAGTTTAAAAATCACTAAATTTGTTTAATGGAATATTGAAAATATGTTTTACAAAAGTTGTTTCAATATGTTCAAGATTTTTTTAGATTATGATTTTGTTCAAATCATGTTTTTTTTAGAAAATTTATAAATTAAACTAATAGAAATTTTCACTTCTTATTGTAATTATTATGCCAATCAGATTATGTGAAAAGTGAAATTTTGTGCAGTGTTATGGAAAAAACGAGAAAAATAATCAATTTTTCTTTTCTGCTTTTATTTGCGATCTTTTTTTAATATGTAAATTTAGTTTAAAAATTAATAAATTTAACTATAGAATATTGAAATATGTTTAAAAAAGTTGTTTCAACATGTTCATTATTTTTTTAGATTATGATTTTGTTAAAACTATGTTTTTTTTAAGAAAATTTTTAAATTAGCCTATATAAATGTTCACTTCTTACTGTAATTATTATGTCAATCAGATTATGGGAAAAGGGTAAGTTTGTGCAGTTTTCTGGAAAAACAAGAAAAATAATAAATCTTCCTTTTCCGCTTTTAATTGCGATTCACTTCGTAATTTTTTTTAAATATGTAAATTTAGTTTAAAAATTGGTAAATTTAAATAGTAAAATTTTGGAAATATGTTTAAAAAAAAAGTTGTTTCAACATGTTCAAGATTTTTTCCTGTTATAATTTTGTTAAAATTATGTTCTCTTAGGAAATGTATAAATTAACATAACCAAACTGTCCACTTTTTATTGTTATTACTTTTTCAACTATTTTATGTGAGAAGTGTAATTTTATGCAATTTTCAAGAAGTAATGAGAAAAATAATAAAACTTTTCAGCTAATAATTCACAAATCCCTTTGGGTTTTGGAAAAAAAAGTGTGTTTGTTCATTTTTTTGTAAACTCTTTCAGTTATGCCTACCATACCTAGCTGAGGTTAAATTTAAAAATTTTTGATTTTGTGTTTGTGTTAGAGATGAAACTTTTTGAAAATTTCAAAACGGACTGAACTCGCGTAATGTATAATTACCAGAGCTGCTCTATATTCAAAACGTAAGCACGGCATAACGAGAAGATACGATGCAGGTGTAATACGGGTTGACACCGGTTTGGAATTAGTCTGAGCAGCACATTGTGCTTTCACGTAGCCGAACGGAAAGATGAAGTGGTAAAGGCCGATTGTGAACATCCATTGTAGGACGACAATCCATTCGTGAGAGGCGAGCCCTTGGGGCGGATTTGGATATCGTGGATTCGTGCCGTCTTTCAACATGTTCTCCCAAGCGATTAATGCCGAATCCGGAGTACACAGCTTTTCAAGTCAAGAAGATTTTTTTTATTCCTCTTGGTTCGGATAAACAAACCCGTGTTGCAGCTTCCTTCGGCTCTAGTGGAGTCATTCACATCTAACATTGTGTTTTTAAATGTTTCAAACAACAACAAAGAAATACTAAAGAAAGAAATAAAGTGTTCTCAGCAAGGAATAAAAACAATATAAAGAATCCAAACTTTAACTTGTCAAGGCAACTATTTGGTCCCTAGACAATTTATAAATACATCCTTTAAATATTTTTACCCCAATTTCCAACGCTTCATAAAAGTATTTATTTAGAAATCGTGAGATGCGGTCTGGTGTGATGTAGGTTTCAGAAAAACATTTTCTTCATCGTGCCAACGCTTCGATCTTTATTGAGATCATCTTCAGGGCTCAATAAAGATCGAAACGTTGGCACGATAAAGAAAATGTTTTTCTGAAACCTACATTTTGGATGTGGAAAAGTGAATTTATACAATGCAAAATACATTTTTTATATTCAATCAATTCTGAAACCTACATCACACCAGACCGCATCTCACGATTTCTGAATAATTAATTTAATAACTTCTACACATGTTAAATAACAAAAATTCCCATCTTTACTACATTTTAAACTACTCTAACAAATGCAATAATGAATAATAAAAATGCATTTAACAGACGATATATATCTCGAAAACTTGACAAAAGCATTTTTTATTTTATGACCACAATCCTATTCCTTGAAGCATAGTAAATGCTGGAGGATCGCTTAGAAGATAATAAAATAGTTAAATACGAACACTAGTGTGAGTGGTGAGGGACTGATGGTAAAATGTAGGATCACCATCGCTCCTCCAGCCGTGTGTGTTCTAAGGGTAGTGGCGGGATTTGATCAATCATAATTTAAACTTTCTTGTTACTTTTATGCGTAGGTCAATGGAAGAATATTGAGTACTCCACCGACTAACCAGAATTCTCCATAGGCATGAATGTATTTATTTGAGCGATTATATTACTGATGTTAGTTTTAGACTAGATTATATTTTGCATGCCTAAGGGCTTAAAAACAGCTAAAAGTCAAATTGCTGGAAGTAACGCTTGTCTCGGTTACCGAACGTACAGGTACAGCCGGGAACGTATAAGCAGTTAAGGCAACATCTTCCCAACCTGTACGGCTAGCGGATGTAATAGTGCTTGTTACTTAGTTAAAACAGAATGAAGTAACCTCTAGCCCAGACAAATCCTGCCATATTACAGCAGGCCATACCCACATCAGTCACACTTATTTGGAAGCGTGGTCAAAACGGCCATACTCACAAGTCATACTAGCATAACATATGGGCATCTGCTAGCGGGAAAGAGACCGCCTCAGCACTCGTTATGTACGGGAAAATAAGCGTAGAATACAAATTATGTACTGCTGTGATGACCTCTGCTTGGCCTTGAGGTACAGCAACGAGCTCGAATCGCTGTTTGGTTAATTTAGGACTAAATCCTGAAAACGTTAACGCCTTTGATGATCTTATAACTGCTTTAGTCAACAATAGTTACAATAGTGTACACTAATTACTTTTCTGTCTTATGAAGCATGGTTATGCTTCAATGAAATTATTAATGCACGTGATATTGTTATGATAATAAAAACCAACTCAGTTCATGACAGGTTTAGTACGTTTTTACATGTAGAAGAATGATCACCGTTTCATCGCCTTGCCATCACCTACTGCAAAATTCTTACTTTCTACAAATATAACTTTGTATGTCTGAAGAGGGTGAAAATTCACACGTGTTGACTGGCCAAATTGATTTAAAGAGGTTTCTTTGAATGAAATTTATTCTGAGATCCGTGCTTTTGTTTAACTTTTTATCTTACAATTAATTAATCTTTTTATGTAAGGTTTTGGTTGAAATGAAAAAGCTAGTGTCACGAGCGGGATTCGAAAGGTTGTAAGTGGAGATGGAGAGTTGACGTCCGAGTGGATCGAAGTCACGCTAGCTCAAGTTGTTAGAGCGGCGTATTTGGCCGAAGGTCGTGGGTTCGAATCCCGCACGTGTCACTAGCTTTTCACTTCAACCAAAACCTTACATGAAAAGATCACTTAATTGAAAGAAGTAATTTGTTCAATAGATCACTAAATATAATTGGTTTTTATCTAAAGTTTTTCGTATTTCTCCATGGGTTAGATATTAATAAAGTCCAACCTGATAGAATCATGTTTAAGGGAGAAATGTCGGATACTGCTTTCTTCTTTTGTGTTCTGTTCGTTTCTTTTGAAAAATGATTAAAATTTCAGAGATTTATTTTCCTTCTCCAAGTGCTTATCATCCGTTGTAAGGTCAAATTTTTTAAAGGAACATGAGCATGGTATAACTAAATCTCCGTAAGGATACAAAACCCAAAAACAAACTTCAAAAAGAGAAACCGGCCGAACGGTCATTGGAGCGTTCAGAAGTGCCTATCCACCACTCACAATTTGTCCCAATCATCATGCCTATTACGCTAAAAGGGCTTCCATTCCCAATTAGAGCCAAACCGACTCTGGTGCTTGAAGCGGAATCGTATTCTTGTTTAAACTGGAATTAAATTTTCCGTGGGGATGCAAATTAAGTCATGTTCAGTACTACTGGTCGTTTCTCTCATCATTTGCACTGTTTTCTGCGCCTGCGTATTGCATAGGGTGACCAAACCGACGAGAATGAATGATAGATTCGGCTCCTATTTTTCTATTAATAAACTTTGCCAGCAATGAGAAGAAAGTTTACAGAGTAATTATAGAACAAATACAACTAACAATTAAAATTTTAATTGACGAGTCAGTTTCGATCATTTTGGTCTGTCAGCCTGTTGACCTCTTGCTCATCACCTCCCCAACCACTGAATATGACTACAAACCGAAAGGCGTCTGACAGACCAAAACAAAAAACATGTACGTAGCAGAAAATGACCAGAAACAAAGAAAATACTTAAAATATTCTCCAATATGTTTATGCTAAAAACTACATTCTAATAAGCTGTAAAAAAATGACCGCTTTATCAATTATATTTATCCCAAGGACTGTGGAAACCATATTTAAATAATAGGAAACAAATAAAAATTTGTAATTGTTTATAATTTAATTTCGGATATGTTGTTTAAAAACTCGTTAAAGGAGGGACGCCGGTAGCCGCAACGGTTTAGGCGTTGACACGCCGTTCTTCACTATACGGTAAAGGTCCCCGGTTCGAATCCAGCGGCCCGCATTCGAACCCGATATTCTTTCAAATGGGCTCAACCCCGCAGATGAAATACCATCGGAAAAAACCCAATAACCAGAAAACCAATAGTTGAGAAAACCTATGAGCACATTGAATAGATCAAAGCTAATCTTCGAAGCTTTCAAATTTTTCTTTTATTATAAATATTATGTAACATCTAATTAAGTTTTAGATTAGAAAATGCACAACCCCAGCTATAACAATTAAATATAAAAATAACTATTTCAACTAAATTAAATTTCTAAATAGTTTTATGGTTAATTTGCTGTGATTATTTTTTTATTGTGATCAATCGAAAGGCTACACGTCCGAAATGGGAGATAATTGAAATAAAAAATTCCGGCACATGAAAAAAAGTTTCGCACGATACTAAATTCATCAATCAAAGGTAGTTTATCTCTTTCAGGGGTTTTATCGCTTTTCGGCTATTATTGAACCAGATCAATAAAGGCCTATTAAATCATTGCCAGATTGAAAGGCACGCTATGAGAATATTAAGTATTATTTGCATAATAATGGCTGAATATTCTCTAACGGTGATGTTTTTAATTAAAAAAAGGTGTTGTTAAAAACTGTTTTTGATTTCTTTGGTTCTTTTTACTCCAAAGCTCGATATGTTCTTTCTAGAAATAGTACCGTCTGTAGCTGGAGCGTCTTGGCAAAATGATGGTTGTTTGGGTACCCGGACTTAACCACCGCGATCCGCCCCTCTTATTTTAACAACACAATAACAAAATTGAATATTACGGCGTTGGTGGGCCGGATCGGCTGAAAAGCTCTCGCGTATGAAGAGCACTATCGATAGATGACCCTCGGAGGACGCGTAGAAGTTCATCCTCACCCGATTAAGAATAGGCCATGCGAGTTTGACACTCGGACACTTTAGGCTCGTATATGTGTCAGCATGTGGAGAAAGGTTGGACGACCTAATGGAAGGGTGCAATTCCTTACCTCAATATACCGAGCGTGTAGAAATACCACCCGATATTAAAAGGTGCTTGAGCACAGAAGCAAATATCTTCCGAGGAAACAGGGTTGTTTTATAGTATGTAGTAATATATAATGATAGTTTTGTGGTGTTGAGAATGAATGTATTTACTGGCGAGAATGTATAGTGTGAGTGGGTCGATGGAGTTATCAGTACCCCATCAATCCTCAATTACCTATATAATAGGTCTAAAGGATGATGAGGGATACTGTAATATGTAATATGAACTTAGGAACTGATTACTATGGTGGCTGAATTGACCTAGATGTTGATATCCCCTAAAACCTTGGCGGCTGGAAGAAAAAACGATCTCTGACTCCGCAATATCAACACCCGTGGTTGGTGGTATTCGAGGCGTGCAAGTAAATTATTATAAAATACAAAATCTGGAATTGCCGGAGAAAGCTCCATTTTTGGTAGATATTCAAATGCATTGTGTTATTTTGAAAATCGAACACGTTGGTTCATAAATAATGTCAACCGACATTTACAAACAAAAATATAGGTCATAGGTTCCCATTAATTAAAAACGTTCTGACTAGTGGAGGAAGATGGGCAGAGGATGAAATCAGGTTAATTCGTAAATACAAAGAAGACTTTCTGAATTTCCTTAATTCATTGGATATTAATAAACTCTAAAGATTTATACATATCATTAATTGTATCTTAAATAGTTAATTTATTGCAATTAATATAAATAAAATTACTTAATATTAAACACTATAGTTAAATGTAAAAAAGAAAAGAAAATATTGATGTAATAGAATAGAAATTTAGAGAAAACCTGTACTCTTCATAGGAATGAGTGCAATTGCTATTTTTTCAAAGATGAAGAAATTGAAGAAGGAAAGGAAAAACCGTGGTTAAAGGATTGGTAAGATGGAAAAACATTTAATCAAATCATTAAAATTTTCTTAAGTAATTCTTATCCATCTTTCGGCCAAGGTTTTTTCCTTTCCTGCATAAAGTTCTTCATCTTTGAAAATAGTACAGATTGGTAAGGTGGAACGATTAATAATAATAAAAAATACAAAACTGAAGAAAATTTTGAATCATTTGATTAAACTTTTTTTTTAAATTTTCCACCTTACCTTCAACCACGGTTTTTTCATTTTCCTTCATCAATTTCTTCATCTTTAAAAAAATAATTAAAAAAGCAATTACATCATTGAAAAGGAGAGTAAATGGAGTACGTTTGCTGAAATTTGCTGGTTTCTACATTTAGAAATAGTAGATTAAAATCACCACAGTAAGTTTTTGAACTTTGAAAACATTTTGTTTTCAAAGTTCTGAATACTAAAAAGCATATATCATGAACGTTTTCAAGTTTAGTATTGATCACATCTTATTGAATATTTAATGTAGTTTTCAATGGTATCACAGATTTGTCCAAAACCTTTTAGTTTTGGAGTTATCATTGTTTATTTGAAGAATCTTAAAAAATCAGAAAAAGTGGAATAACACCAAAACTGCTGTGATTCGGACCATAGTTACTTAGGACTTTTTGGTTCCATTTTGAATGTAGAATCTACTGGTAAAGTTTGTAACACGAGTAGCCGAACACCCTGTATTATGCTCCTAAGCCGAATTAGGGAGGTTCAACATGAGAACTGCTTAAATAAAGCCTCCTTGTACAGCCGTTTACTTCATTCTAAAGATTTTTAATATTCCTTATTTTTCTTTAATCCTTTAGATAAGCAGACAAGTCCGTTTGCAGCTTTCTCAAAATTCGTTGCAAATATTTTTAAAAGTATGGAAATCTAATACATACGAATTGTGCTTATTATGCGGCTCAAGGAATATGTCTTTCCCTTTGAGGCTGAATGCTCGATTTTATCGGAGTCACCTGCATTTTGCTTCCTTCAGTTTTTCTCTCTATAAATAATAATATAAAAGGAATTTTAATCCTCTTGCTTGGTACGCGCGCGATTTTTGGCAATATCGATATCAATTTATTTAATAGTTCAATTGGTGATAACTTTTCAAAAAAAAAAATCTATCTGTTTTATTTATATATGATTAAGAATAGTAAAGTTATAGTTATATTCAATGTTATTACTATATTATCACATGTGAGATGATTAGTGACCGTTAATCGATAATTATTCCGAAATCGTGAGTTGCGGTCTGGTGTGATGAGGTTTCAGAAAAACATTTTCTTTTTTCGTGACAACGTTTCGATCTTTATTGAGCCCTGATGATGATCTCAATAAAGATCGAAACGTTGGCACGATAAAAAAAATGTTTTTCTGAAACCTACATCACACTAGACCGCATCTCACGATTTCGGAATAATTATTATCATTTATATTTTCCTATTCTTTGTGGTGTATTTTTATGTTTTTATTATTACGATCAAAAATTTAATTTAGATGTATTTTTATTTTGTTCCTTATATTATTTAATATCAGTTAAATCCCGAAGGGCGGATTGTTATCAGTGCCATACAGTACTTTTATAAAGTGTACATGTTTTTTGTACTGTATATATTAAAGTAAGGATCTTATCTATCTTGTTATCTATTCGGAAAAGCGTCGGGATTATCATTACGTGAGTCGAGTACACAATGTTTCCGGAATTACTTACAAAAGAAATTATGTCATAACTATTTTTGAATTTTAAGGCAATTAATCAAATACGGAAACAACAAAATTAAATATTTATTGTTTTTAATACCTTTGAAGTATTTGAACAATCAAATAGTTTTTTGATCGTTTTAGTTGTTTTTGTTTGCATATTTGCCTTAACGATTTGTTAGAAAGGAAATTTAAAATGAAATTTGGAAATCAATAATTTAAAAATTCACAGGTTTTTATTTATAAAAATTTTAACACTAATAAAACCTGTGAATTTTTATATCATTAATTCTTGTGAGTAGAGTAAAATGTAACTAGTATACAGATAAATTACTATAAATGTAATATTGATTTATTTTTGTAGTTCTAATGATGATTTAATAAATCTAAACTAGTTGGTAAAAAAGGAAATTTTATTCAAATTTTCTTTTATAAACAAATCTTGGAAAAATAAAACGAAACTGTATATAATATGGTTGTTTCCGTCATTGTAAACGTTTTCTACAAAAAAAATTACATTACTAATTATTTTAGTGGGTTATCACAATTGTTTAGTCTTTCAGACGCATTGGCTTGCCCCATTTTCAGTGTCAGGTCTGGGATTTAAATACGTTGAGGTAACGACTAGGTAATTATTTCCAACCAGAAATGGCCAACCAAAAATCAAGCATAGACAGACCAAAATTTTTCCGATTACCCACTCATCTAGTTACATGAGAGAAGACCGAATCTTTTTGTCTATGCTCTGAAAGACATTCTCCCTTAAGGGCTACAATATCAATTACAAGAATTCTTCAACTACTATTGTTATAACTTGTAACATAAAACATAATATAAATTATTCTTATGCACATTCTATTATAGGTCTTTTTATTATTTTCGGTTTTTATTTACTTTTAAAATACATCAATTATGAATATGCCTACGAGGTTGTAAAAATAATAGTTAAGTCAATCTTGACAATTTAAATCTCAAAGCCGTTTTTATCACTGAATAATATTTTTAATTGCCAACACAATTTGTTAAAATCTGTTTTGTAATTTTGTTTTTCTGGTGCTGCTTTACATTTTACGTTGGCGGAAGAATGAAAAATCCTTTGGACATTCCACACGGCCGAGGTCACTCCATCTTATTTATATATTTCCCGCGCAATTCCTGCTGCGTTCTACGGCTTAAATGGTATGAGCTTTACTAGATAAAAGATGAAACTTGACTTACGACCTTTCGGTATCCAGTGCAATTAGGCACTTTTATATCTTAAATTGAATATAAAGTAAAAATTAAACTATGTCCAACGTGTTACCTGGTTACCAACATTCTTGAGGCTATAGTTCAAAAAAAGTAATTTTACTTTAAGCGAGTATCTTGTTTCAGATTTTTGGGGAAAATAGGGTTGTTTTATTGTATATAGTACAGATAGTTTTGTGTACCTATCGTGTGCTGAGAGTGAATGTATTTATTAGCGAGAATCTGTACTGTGAGAGGGTTGGAATATTGATTACCGCATCGACTCTCAATTATCATTTGTATCTTAAATTGAATATAAAGTAAAAATTAAACCATGTCCAACGTGTTACTTGGTTACCAACTTTCTTGAAGCTATACTTAAAAAAAGTAATTTTACTTTAAGCGAGTATTTGGGTCCTTTGTTTAAGATTTTTGAAGAAAATAGGGTTTTCTTACTACCTTATTACTACTACTATTGTATATACTACAGATAGTTTTGTGTACCTATCTTGTGCTGAGAGTGAATGTATTTATTAGCGAGAATCTATACTGTGAGAGGGTTGGAATATTGATTACCCCATCGAATTTCAATTATCTTTTGTATCTTAAATTGAACATAAAGAAAAAATTAAACCATGTCCAACGCGTTACTTGGTTACCAACTTTCTTGAGGCTATACTTAAAAAAAGTAATTTTACTTTAAGCGAGTATTTGGGTCCTTTGTTTCAGATTTTTGGGGAAAATCGGGTTGTTTTATTGTATATGGTACAGATAGTTTTGTGTACCTATCGTGTGCTGAGAGTGAATGTATTTATTAGCGAGAATCTGTACTGTGAGAAGGTTGGAATATTGATTACCCCATCGACTCTCAATTAGGTTAATTATTTAATAAGTGTAAAGGGTGGTCCACTATCCTAATTGGATGAATTGTATTTTAATAGGAAATAAAGTATTTAAGAATGAATGAGATTTTGAATGCGTTGGGAGCTGAATTGTCCTAGCTGTGGACATACCCCGAGCCCAACTACGAGAGATGAATGCGTGAGCGATTCTGGAGGCCTGGCAGTGATTTATTGTAAATGACAAAAGCTAGAATTGCCAGTCGACGGCGAGAAGTGATATGGTCAAGTCTGTACATATATATANTATATATATATATATATATATGTGTGTGTGTGTGTGTGTGTACACGTGGAGATTGGAGCTTACTTATATCTAATCCAATCTAACTTGGTATAAATGTTCTGTTGGAAGTGTGTTGTCAAATTTGATTCCTAGCTGCGCCTTTTGAAGTTAATTTGTTTGGAACCTCTTAATTTTGTTTATTTCTTTGATTTTTTTCAACATTGTAGATAAAGTTTCAAACAAGTCCTTCAATGTTTTTACATGTTTTGACCCTCCCTTTGTCCCGCCACCTTGAATTGAAAATATGTAATAAAAAAAAATAAAGTAGAAAAAGTTATATATGTTTTAATTGAAGGATCAATAAACAATGAGTTCCTCGATAATGTGTCTTTCAGTATCGCGTTCTGGCCAACAAATTGAGGTGGTGTCAATAACGAGAAAGAAAGTCGACCCCCAAGTCATGGGGGGCCCTGCATAGTCGTGACAAAAAATAATTAATTATTGTGAAGTGATAGGATATATGAAATATGTAATATATATCAAAAATAAAAGAAGCAAAATAATTGTGATGAATGGTTAAGTGTTTTTTTTCAACAACAAATTCAAGGGCTGCTGGATTCGAACTCGGGACATTTTAGTTACTAACGAGTCGGTTTTTCAACGCCTCGAAGTTTCGGCCACCGATGATCAAGAATTTTTAAACAACCAAATGATTTATGATATAATAACTTATTTTGTGTACTTTTATAATGTTTTTTATTTGTGAAAATTTGAGTTGTTAACATATAATAAATGTAAGTAAATTTATTTGCGACGTCTACATCGCACGAAAGGCACCTAATTTTATTCAGCGCATTTTACGACTTGGGGTCAGCATGTCGACAACAAGAATTCCCGTTGTAGTGAACGTTGCACGTCATGGTTTTGTATAAATTTCTTTTAATAAAGCTACAAGTTTTCTAACTGGGCTTACATATTTGACGAACAATATCTGGTTTCATTTATTATTTAGAGGATGATAGTAGTTTCGGTCACACTATTTTCTGGTTTAACGTGTGGAAGAAAATTACGCCATCTCATCTACGAAAGGGTTACGGGCCCGTATAATTATTTCTCAGTTTTGAATCACGTCAAAAGCTCAAGACGGTATCACAAACGACGAGATTAAAGATCGCGTGCCCCCCCCCACGCGAATTAAATGCACGTCAGTTTGAAAATGGTTGGTGTGTGTGTTTAAAAAATGCCGCTTAAAAAATTCCGATTTAAAGATAGGAGATAAATCGTAAATATTGAACATTTCTAGAGCAAGGCCTAGATTTTTACGAGCCTGGTGATGGGACATGCATGCGTTCGAATAATTCCGCAGAAAGGCGATTTGTTTAATCACTGGTGACAATCCAAAATTACAGCACTCAGCTGATCCATCCCGAGATATCCTTGGCTGTAATTTATTTTGATGGATCACGAAAAAGTTTGATCGTTTACAGATTGCGCTTTGCGGTTTAATGGATGCGTGTGAACGATGGCCCCACTCTGATCCATATTATGCTATTACAATTTTGAATATGTTCTAGGTCACTTAAATTTGAAGTTTTCTAATTCACATTGTAAATAAATTCGCCGGCATAAAAACATTCAACTTTTGCCCACTTTTATGGTAAAAACTGCACTACTACTAACATTAATATAGTATGTATGTAATGTTTTTATTACATCCTGTTTGGTCGACAATAAGCGGAGGTCATCGCCAACTCTCTGCGTGTTTTTGTTTCTCCTTCAGGTCATTCAGGCCACTCACGAATAGTCATTTGATCGTCTCAATGTCTTACTATCTCTCTACTTTTATATGGAAACTAAGTCGATATTCTACAATGCTTGCACATTTGTACCTCAAGTTGTCAACTACATAATAAATATAAAATATACAATACATCACCAAATACATAGATGTATAATCAAATTCACTCCCCCAGAGTACTCGATATTCCTCGAGGCGAAGTTGAACCCACTCCATTCTCGCTAATAAGTAACTTTTACTCTCCAGACGTCACACACTCACCCCAGAGTACTCGACATTCCTCGTGGCCTAATATAAACAATATTGAAATATAAATTATTATAGGTGGTATATATCAATATAATATTAAACATTATTCAATTCACTAATTTCGTGGTCCGCTTGACCAATTAATATATTACAATTAATAAGGTTTTTAGTTGAAATAAAAAAGTCAATCCAAGATGAGCATTGTGCTGGACTAAAAAAGCCTTGTTTGATGAAATATATGTAATTTTTTGCTTTGACCACTTTTCGATCCTCACTTTCCTAATCTAATTTGTTTATTCATTTCTGATTTTTGCGAGCCTTCCATAATGGTGGTTTCGAGTGCTCGATTTGAAATGAAGCGCTATAATTGGCGGAAAAAAAAGATATACTTCAGTGGTGCCAAGTCAGGTGAGCAAGATGCTGACTACTACATTTCTGCGATTTTTGGGGTATGTGACACGCGAACAATTGTAACAATTCACTAATTTTGTGGTCCGCTTGACCAATGAATATATTACAATTAATTAAGGTTTTTAGTTGAGATAAAAAAAGTCAGTGTCACGAGTGGGATTCGAACCCACGATCTTCGGCTTGATACGCCGCTGCTCTACCACTTGAGCTATCGTGACCTCGATCCACTCGGACACCAACTTCCCATCTCAACCGCACCTTTTGAATTTCCCCTCCTTTTTGACATTTTTCAAATGTCGTGTAATCGGATTGGATTCTCGGCGACAAATGAAATGGCCAGTATACTTCATTTTTAATCATTAAATCATCATTTGTCGTCGAGAATCCAACCCGATTACACGACATTTGAAAAATGGCAAAAATGAGGGAAAATTCAAAAGGTGTGCGTTGAGATGGGAAGTTAGTGTCCGAGTGGATCGAGGTCATGATAGCTCAAGTGGTAGAGCTGCGGTTTATCTAGCCAAAGATCGTGGGTTGGAATCCCGCTCGTGCCATCGACTTTTTTATCTCAACTAAAAACCTTAATTAATTGTATTATATATTATTTTAATTAATTATACTTTACATTTTAATTAATTCTCAAGTTCTTGATTGAGATGGAAAAAGCAAGTGCTACGAGCGGGATTCGAATCTGTGACCCCCGACGGGGGTTTCATTTCATCTAAACAAAGACCTTAGATAAAAAGTATAATTAATTTAAATAGTAAAAACGGTAAATCATGATTACTCCACTTATATATTATATAATATATTATATTGATTATATGATATATATATATTGTATTGATGTATAAAAAAATGTGATATAGCCTCACGTAGTACTCTTCGTAAAACCCCTTAAGCTTTCTATCGATAATGTATTATCTAGCAATCGTGAGATAAGGTGATGTAGGTCTCAGAAAAACATTTTCTTTATCGTGCCAACGTTTCGATCTTTACTGAGATCATCTTCAGTGCCTGGGATTTACAAAACATTGTTTAAATTTAACAAAAACAGGTAGGATGTGGAAAAGAGTGAATTTATACGCTGCAAATAAATATTTTTTTTTATTCAATCAAAATATTTCTACACACTCAAAGTGTTTGTTTTCTGTGTAAGTGTGCCATTTTTGCGTGTCGTGTTGAGAGTGCCAGTGAGATATTGCTGTTTTATGTTTATATATGTTGGATTTTGAAGGGGTGGGGAAGGAAATCGGTATAGAAAAGACATTTTTCTATAAGGAGTCTGCTTCTTTGAGGTCTTATTGTAATTATTATGTCAATCAGATTATGGGAAAAGTGTAATTTTGTGCAGTTTTCTCGAAAAAACGATAAAAATAATAAATCTCAGTTTTCCGCTTTTAATTGAAATTTATTTCGCACTTCGTTTTTTTAAATGTGTAAATTTAGTTTAAAAAATAGTAAATTTAATTAGTAGAATATGGAAAATATGTTTGAAAAAATTTGTTCTAACATGTTCAAGATTTTTTTTAGATTATGAATTTGTTAAAATTATGTTTCCGTAGAAAATGTAGAAACTAACCTAATAAAAATGTAATGTAATTATTATTATTATTCAGAAATCGTGTGATGTTGGTTTCAGAAAAACATTTTCTTTATCGTGCCAACGTTTCATTCTTTATTGAGATCGTCTTCAAGGCCTGGGATTTACAAAACATTGTTTAAATTTAACAAAAACATATAGGATGTGGAAAAAAGTGAATTTATACGCTGCAAATAAATATTTTTTTATATTCAATCAAAATATTTCTACACACTCAAAGTGTTTGTTTTCTGTGTAATTCTTCTGCCAGTCTTGCGCATTTTGAGAGTGCCAGTGAGATATTGCTGTTTTATGTTTATATATGTTGGATTTTGAAGGTGTGGTGAAAAAAGTCGGTATAGAAAGACATTTTTGTACAAGGAGTCGGCTTCTTTGAGGTGAAAAGAGCGGACGATGGGAAAAAACATTGGTAAAGGTTCGGCCAGATTATCCTTTCAGGATTATATAGACGGGGATAAATAAGAAAAGGAAAGGTAAATCGCTCGAAAATTAGACTATGTAAAAATGTTTGATGTGTGGAATGTGATGAATGTTTTATATGTTATATTATATGTTTCGTGTGATGTGATGATATATGTATGTTATCGATAGTGAATTTGATTAATGATATTGGCGTAGCTGCGACTGAGTTTACATGTATCTGTTCTTTTATTGATGCTGTGTTTATCTCGGTTGATATAGACCATTTCTTAAAAATTACGTTTATGTTTGTTTTGTTCTGTGTAATACTTTTGGATTGTTGAAGTCGAAATTGTGTTTGTGTTCAAAATGGTTGGTAGGGAGTGCTGTAGGATTTTGCTTGGGTTTTTTGCATAGATATGTTGCTTTACTCTCTTGTCCAGATATTGGGATGTAAGACCGTTGTAAGTTGCCGGACAGTTTAAACAATTGATTTTGTAGAGTCAGATTTATTTGTTATTGGTGTGAGATCTTTAATTTTGGAAAAAAGTGTTTGAATTGTTTTATAATTTTTGAAAGCTATTTTAAAGTTATCGAACGAGAGAAATGTGTCTAATCACCACACGTGTATTATTTAGCTATAAAAAAGTAGGTTTTCAATTAAACAATATATCATATTTATGAAGTAAGTAATTAAATAAACATGTAACGAGTCGCCTTTTTATAGGCGTGTAAAATCTAAGCCTGCGCCCGTTTAACATATTTTTTTTATTTTTTTTTAATGGTCTTGTGTGTTTCCAAATTAGCCATGGGATCCCTTTCATAAAACTACACATTTGCTCATACATTCTGACGTCCATATGTCAAGCTGATTTAATGAGATAGCATTTAATAATTAAATAAATTGATAGATGCATTTAAATCGAATAAATAAGTAGCTTATTATCGGCTAAATAATTAACCTATCAAAAAATAATAAATAAATAAATAATATTTTATATATTTCTAGTCTTAAAGTGTCATCCCACAGCTATATATGAATTCTATTAGGAGCCGGATATTCGGTCTTCATTGAGTACAATTAATTAAGGTTTTTAGTTGAGATAAAAAAGTCAATGGCACGGGCGGGATTCGAACCCACGATCTTCGGCTTGATACGCCGCTGCTCTACCACTTGAGCTATCGTGACCTCGATCCACTCGGACACCAACTTCCCATCTCAACCNGCAGCGGCGTATCAACCCGAAGATCGTGGGTTCGAATCCCGCTCGTGCCATTGACTTTTTTATCTCAACTAAAAACCTTAATTAATTGAAAGAGATTAATTGGTAAAGCGGACCACGAAAACTAGTGAATTGAGTACAATGTTCTCTCTTCAGAATACTTCATACAGTTCACAATATGTTCCAGATCTTCTTCAATGTGGCATGTTCCACATAAATCCTTCTTTTCTTAATTTTATGTAGATACACCCGGAAAATGCCATGGTAGGACCTAGGATTATGATAGTCCCTTTTTGTCCAGGCCTCCATGGAACCAAGGTTTCTTATTTAAAAGTTAGGATTAACTTAGGTATAGGAAGCACCTGTAGGTATGGTATCATTTATGATACACCATTTCTTAATAATCTCCCCCTGGGAATAGAGCCTATAAGGCTTTTACCCTCATACAAAGCGCGTTTTGCCACTTTGTCAACACTGTAATTTCCTGTGATTCCGGCATAACCCCCTCCCCAATCCAACACAATATCATATTAGTGTTTTTATTATGTTTTAATGCTAATATTTTATTTTCCTCCCAGTGAACTAAATAATTTCCAATAAATTTTAAATTAAGATTTTTTACGCTTTCCAAGACACTTTTGGAATCTGAGCGAATCATAATTGACTGCCTGCTCAGCTGATTTTCATAGGCATACTCAAGAGATTTTAAAATTTATCTTCTTACTTTAAACTTTACACGCGTTCTAGTTTATATTGTAAAAAAATTAAACTACATGATATAAAATTTTGAGGTAAACAAGCCGATGATAAAATCGATTAAATTTAATACCTTTAATTGTTAATTTAATTTATTATTGTTTATCATGGAAATAAAATTACAGGATATACAATTATTTAAATATTCCATACTTTAAGTATTATAAGTATGAACTGAAACCCAAAACAAATAATTTTCAAAACCATTTAAATTATCTCTTTCTCAATATTTAAAATAAAAAAGAAAGCCGTTGTAAATAATGTGTACTAGTAAAGAGTTGTCAATAATTTTCAAACTGACTTGTAAAGAGTACTTAAAAGGTCACTTAATATTAACCTTTTCAATGTTCATTAAGTATGAAATGGTTTGTTTGTACATATGTTTATGTTTTGGTAATTGCAACATATATTTTCAACAGTACATACAAATAGGTCTTTGGTGCAAAAAGTCCTGTGGGATCAGCATTCATAATGAATTACGTATATATTTACTATATTCCGTGAAAACGGGACTCTTTTAGAAAGGACCTTCAAAGAAGTCAAAACGTATTTGAAGCGGCGTTCATTAATTTGAAATTTCCTTAGCCTCTGGTTCCCTTTGGGCTGTAGCATAGATTATACATGCGCCACGGATGAATGTATAGACCTTTGAGAATCTATTAAACGCATGTTATTTTCATTCAGTCTAAGAGAACTCTGCTAAAACATTTCTGTTTCGGTTTTCACCTTCGACATCAAAGCTTTACTCTTAGATTTCCCAGAGGATAACAGAACGCCATTGTTTTTAGAGGGAATTAATAATTTTTGTTTGTTTGTAGTTTGACCACAAACAAGAGCGAACACAATCAGTGCAAATGAAATGATAATTACCTGCGCAAATTAGTTCCATAATATATTTTATTATTTTAAGTATTAGTATCATTAATTTTCCTGCAATCTGTAATTAGTTCAATTATAATTATTTTATTTTATATTAAAGAATTATCTGAAATTCTCCTGTTTGACTACGTTGACCTCTGAAAGGTCGACATTTGACAAAGAAACTTCCCGGTGCTTAAATATTTATTTTCTTAAGAAGTAGCTCTATTCATGACAGTGGGCTTCTTCTTGAAGGATAGAGTCAAATCCTATTCAACAAAGGCTACTTTAATATCTCTGAATCGGACGTACTCGAAAAGGACTAATGGCATTTATTTGGGGCTTAAAGTCCTTTTCCCATTCGATGATGCTTGAACCCAAGATAGACCTATCTTTTATTGAGTCGTAAAGTACGAAACGTAAATTTTCAGACATGAATAAAAAATCACCTGTGTGTTGTTATTAGGAATTCATATCTTTAAATTAATTAAGGTTTTTAGTTGAGATAAAAAAATAGGGCAGTGAAAAATGGCAAAAAGGAGGGAAAATTCAAAAGGTGGGGTTGAGGTGGGAAGTTGGTGTCCGAGTGGATCGAGGTCACGATAGCTCAAGTGGTAGAGCAGCGGCGTATATAGCCGAAGGTCGTGGGTTCGAATCCTGCTCGTGACACTGACTTTTTTATCTCAACTAAAAACCTTAATTAATTTAAACATATTAATTGGTCAAGCGGACCACGAAAACTAGTGAATTTAATTAGGAATTCAGTTCAAATATTAATTATTCAAAAATCGTGAGATGCCGTCTGGTGTAGGTTTCAGAAAAACATTTTCTTTATCGTGCCAACGTTTCGAACTTTATTGAGATCATCTTCAGGGCCTGGGATTTTTGAATAACCTTCGACTTACGGTCACTAATTACCACACATTCTCAAATATTAATTTGTTATTTTTGAGAAGGAGTTACATTCCAAGTACAGCTATTCACTGAACGATAATCTACCTATAGTGTGATTGCGAATATCCAAAAATGATCCTTACCTTACAGATTTCTATTTACAACCACCTAGTATATTTATTTATTAAATATTAAAGTTCTCCTTGGATATATTGTACAAATAGTCGAAATGGGACAAAGATAATATATTGACTCGATTCCGATAATCCACGAAAAGAGCATACAACAGGTTTAGGGGCGGCCAGGACATCTAAAGCCAGATGCTCACAGGAAAACACATAAGGACATGTTTTATTGCGGTAGTAAGTACAATTATTTAATAAAAAAATCTCAAAATTTTTTCCAAGCCTTCATGCACTTCTACCCAGACCTGGGCGCCATAATCAACTATCGACCTGCACACTGTACTAAATAGCAGTTTTACTAAATTCTCTATTCCGGAATACCATCACCTTTGACTGTCAGGACACTCCGATGTATGTAAACCTAAAGTAAATATTTGTCACTCTCTATCGATTAAGATCACAAGACAGTCGGAGTTCAGTCGGCCGTATGGAGTATCAGGAAGTATGCCATAATAGTAAGACCTTTACTTACATACGGAGCTATAGCCTGGGCTGATAAAGCAGAACAAATAACCAAAAGGAAAGAACTCACAAAAATACAGACTGCATCTGCATAACGGGAGCAATGAGAACATGTCCTTCAATTAGCATGGAAAAGATATTAGGACTAATCCCCCTACATCACATGGTAGAAATGACAGCGCAGAAAACCATAATCAACTTTATCAGAGGGAAACCTCCAACAGGAATAAAACTGAAATGGAGAGACCATCCCTCACTCGTGGCTCCAAGAGACGACATGAACAGGATGTTTGAATTTAACCAAAAATTCCGAATACATCTGGGCACCAAAAAGGAATGGGAAGGAAAGGGAAATAACTCCTTTAAAAATGGCACCATCCTTTGGTACACAGATGGATCTAGAAAACAAGAAGGTATGGGGGCAGGAGTATTTGGACCCGGAACCAAATACTCAGAACCCATGGGAAAACACACCAGTATCTTCCAAGCTGATATTCACGCAATTGAAAGATGTATCCAATTCGATCTAAGTAAAGGATACAAAAACAAGAATATAGCTATCATGTCAGATAGTCAAGCAGCCATCAAAGCACTAAGCTCAAGTATCATTAGTTCAAGGATGGTGCTGAACTGCAAAAAACAAATTAAACACACTAGGTATGCAGAATAAATTCAGCCTCTGGTGGGTCCCAGGACACATGGGAGTAGAAGGCAATGAGAAAGCGGACACCCATGCAAGTAAACGGACTGCTATAACGCTGATAGGAACCGAACCCTTCCGTGGCATAAGAACCCACACTATCAATGAGTACTTCAGACAGAAGGACAGAAAGAAAATGAAGGAACAATGGAATTCACTCATTGGACCTAGACAATCCAAGAATCTTCTAACCAATTTTGGCAAGAAAGAAATCGCAGAATGTGGCAAAGGAAGCAGGAACAGACTGCGAATCCTAACAGGACACTGTAGATTAAATGGACACCTAAAGAAAATTGGAACAATCCAAGATGGCACATGTAGATTCTGCAAAGAGGCAGAAGAGACACCAACACATTTACTAACAAACTGCTTCTAACACTAGCCCGCAGGAGGAAATGTTTTGGGATGTATAATATGACCATAGAAGAGCTTCAACCATTAAAACCGGGCCTATTAATCAGGTTTCTTGATGAAATAGGACTCACCTTTAGGCAGAGAACGGGGATACAATAGCTCTCAAAGGGCGTAGTACACCATACCCTGAAAAATTACATCTACATCTACATGCTACATAAAATTTGAATTACTAAGGGATTGGGATGACAAGTGAATGAGAAGTGACAATTTTTCTATCTTGATTGGATGGCGTGGGAAACTTAAGGGATCTGGGGACAGAAAGGAGCATTTATAATACAACGGACGGTTTTGAACTGGAAGGGTTGGATTCAAAAGGAGTTGGATACTTAGGCTGAACCCCATATTTCCATACGTCCATATCGGTTTCAGTAACGGGTAGATTAGTCTTTTACTGTTAGAAATGGTTCGGATGGTCTGTATACAAGTCGAAAAAGAATTTGTATCGTCTATCGTCTATTGATCGTCTACCTCAAATTTTAATATACAAATGATATGAATTAGGATTTTCCACTGAAATAATGGTATCAATAAAAAACTTAAAAGCAAAAATACTTAAATGAATTTGCTTCTTCATGCAGACCATACCGATATCCAGGTTAGTTGGATACAACGACACCAGAGTCGGGCTGATTAGGCACCCTTGCCTCAGTCTAGTATGAATCCAATATTAATCTTATAGGCTATTTGAAACCACACATTGCTGAAGTATCCGTAGTAAATTTTTACTTTACGGGTACTATTATTTTACTGGAAAATCCTAATTTATATGATTTTTATATTAAGAATTGGGGGTCCATAATTTCAAATGGTGCAGTTAGGATACACGTACACATATCCTAAGTCTCAGGACGTATCAGCGCTTCCTTGACGGAGAGCGAGATCCTGATTATTCCTGAGTAAAAAATTGGTCGGTACATCTAACTCTTCAAAAGAAAAATTTTCAAACATAGATAAACATCTAGATGTAGGCGTCTGTTTGGAGGGCGGCGGTAAAATAGGCTATTGGGGCGTCGGTGGCCGCAATGGTTTAGGCGTTGACACGGCGCTCATCACTGTAAGGTAAAGGTCCCGGGTTCGAATCCAGCGGCCCTGCATTCGAACCCGACATACTTACAAACGGGCTTTTTTTCAAAAATACCGGCACCCCGAGGGTTGATATAACCTCTGCTGTTGAGAACCCTCGCAAAAAAATTTTTAAAAAAAATAAAATCAGGCTATTAACAAACGCAGATAACCCGCTCCTACCCGCTTCGGAACCAAGCTCAACCCAGATTATATGCATTGGAGTCATATTGGTTGAGATGGAACCTTACAATAAAACCTGACAAAATCAGAGGTTATCGAGGCAGTATGGCTAAGAAAGGCTAAATACATGGCATCTTTCTCCACTGCTATCTATGACTAACTACATGGCGCAGAAACAAAAACTGTAAAAATAGGTGAGAGATACTCTATTATGAGGTCTGAGAAAGTGTATGAAAGCTTGGAAGAAGTGTTGCGATTTTTTTTTATTAAAAATACACCTTTGTACACATCTTCTCTTTTCCTCTGAGTACTTCGTTTTCGATCAAATAAATCCTCCCGTGTACTTTCCTGCGATCTATCGCATTCTAAGGAAGGGTTAAAGGATATTATTTCTAAAAAACAACTTTCAAAACGTGTGGTGATTAGTGACCGTTAATCGATATTTATTTAGAAATCGTGAGATGCGGTCTGGTGTGATGTAGGTTTCAGAAAAACATTTTCTTTATCGTGCCAACGTTTCGATCTTTATTGAGATCATCTTCAGGGCCTTGTGTTGTCTGCATTTCAGCAAAAAAGTTCTCTGATTGAGAGCCGATGCGAGTTTCTTCTCATTGTTGGCGATGTCCTTCAGTATACTTTTAGCTTCGTGTCCATATGTACTTGCAATTTGTTCATAGAATCCCATGTTCTTCGTTCTTCTCGTGTAGAAATGTGTGGTGATTAGTGACCGTTAATCGATATTTATTTAGAAATCGTGAGATGCGGTCTGGTGTGATGTAGGTTTCTGAAAAAGACAACAAAAAATGCAGACAAGATGATGTCAATAAAGATCGAAACGTTGGCACGATAAAGAAAATGTTTTTCTGAAACCTACATCACAACAGACCGCATCTCACGATTTCTAAATAAAGTTTCAAAACGTTGCGATTTTAGATATGTATTTTGATTCTTATATTTCAGCAACTAGGCCGATTTCTTTCTCATTTTAACAGTAAACCGCAGGCCTCGCAGCAACGCTTCATACTTGACCAATTATTACACACAATGCGTGAAATAAAGAAGATTCAATCACGTTCTACTATGTTTTAGATAACCAGAAATCTTTTAATCCATTCGTAATTTAATTATTTGTTGTACGAAACGAGAAACGGTGCCCTTAGATCGAAACTCACCCCTTTCATATCCGCTCGTCGCTAATTCGACTATATTTGAGTAACGACGTTATTTGGCCGGCTGGAGAAACGTGAGTTTCATTTGGGATGAACTTGTCAATTGAAAATGACTCATTTTGAATCGTGATTTAATAACGGTGCCATCTGTCACCTCGCGCATGACTCACGACTGTCGCTCCTTCAAAGGACTTCCTGCGAAAATCCCGACTAGCGACTGTGGTCCACTAATGAAAGGGAAACAATCGATTTCTACTGACAAATGCCTTAATTAAGAAACTGTCGTCTATCACCAAAAGATATCTAAAAGAAATCCAAATTTCTTTTAATTCAAGGAATATCTAGGCTTTCTTCAATGAATAATGGGTATTTTACACTGAACATTGTTTGTTCTAGAAGTCTTTTCAGAGGATCTTCGGAAGAGGTAACCTCTTCCGAAGATCCTCTGAAAAGACTTCTTGTATCCAGCAGGTCGATAATCTAGTTCATCGTTACTTTCATCGTTTGTTCTACTTTATGTTCTAAGCATTCTCGATATTTAGACATTTATCAAGTCAGTAGTTTCTACTGTTTAGTATTAACACTTTTTATAATTTTTTCTTAATATTAATATTTGATTGGTTAGCCCTATGGGCAATTGTCCCCCGTCACAGAATGGATCCAAAAAAGAGCGAAAGTAAGCATGTCCTAACACGAAGACTGGCAAATAACTGCTACTGTTAGAGAGGAGTAAACATATAGGACAATAGCAGTGATAGGAAAACATATCGGTCACTGGCATCTAAGAAAACATTCACACAATATATCCAATGGGGGGGGGCATATTCAATGATGATCTTATTTGTAGGTTATGCAATGAGGATGATGAAATAGTCCATAGTAGTCCATATCCTCTTGGAATTAAAACCAACTGATCGTTAGAGACATAAGGGTTCTAGTCTGGGGACTGGATTCGTTAGAACTACGTAACCAAGGAACTACAATAAGCCAGAAGGCTGTACTCCTTGGGTATGCTAAACCCCCAGTTCCAAGTATTCATCATCAATTTTATTGTTTAAACAATTTGTACATTTTGAAGAACATTTTGTCGTTCTGCGCGACCATCACAGAAGATGACGTTAAGTTAATTTTCATCGATCAGTTCAAAATTATAAACAATAACACCATCTAAAATGGATCACATGGATATAGATTACTTGTCATTTTTTCTTTCATAAAATATCTTTCCACAACATATTCAGTAAAGAGAATTTTGTAGAGAACGTATTGTTCCTTGTTAGGGCTCATGTGCCGATGGCAATACTTCCCCAGGAGACTTGCAGTTCCCAGGGGGAACAACTTCAACTGAGGCGACAGAAAGAGAAGGTAGGGTACAGAAGAGATGCCTTCTAAATAAGAAAAATATACAAGCACATGAGCCAAAGAAAACGGATTTGTTCACTTTTTTCATGCTGAGGAGTGCCTCCTAGAGTTGGTAGTTCCTCAGCCTCACACTCGACACATTAACCATGGCGATACAGCCTGAAGTTTAAAATGTAATTTAAAAAAAACACTCTCACTTATTATTCAGAAATCGGGAGATGCGGTCTGATGTGATGTAGGTTTCAGAAAAACATTTTCTTTATTTTGCCAACGTTTCGATCTTTATTGTGCCATTCTTGCGTGTCGTGTTGAGAGTGCCATTGAGATTTTGCTGTTTTATGTTTATATACGTTGGATTTTGAAGGGGTGAGGAAGGAAGTCGGTATAGAAAAGACATTTTTGTATAAGGCGTCGGCTTCTTTGAGGTGAAAAGAGCCGGCGAAGGAAAACAATGTGTTGCTAATGGTTCGGCCACATTATCCTTTCAGGATTATATAGAAAGGGATAAATAGGAAAAGGAAAGCTAAATTGTTGGACAATTATCAAGACGAGATCAAGACCTGTCATGGGTGGACCTGTATGAGGACCTCGTAGAATAGGGGTCCTACCCGATTAAGGATAGGATTACTATTTTGGGACAATTTCCGGCATGTAGAGAAAGGTTGCTAGATGCGAAAGGTATAATAAAGAGCGCGTAGGATGCCACCTGATATGAGAATTGGTTTTGAGCAGAGTATATGACAATATTAATAATAAATCATAAATATTATATTCACTAGTTTCGTGGTCCGCTTGACCAATTAATATCTTACAATATCTTACGGTGTGGTTGAGATGGGAGTTTGGTGTCCGAGTGGATCGAGGTCACGATAGCTCAAGTGGTAGAGCAGCGGCATATCAAGCCGAAGATCGTGGGTTCGAATCCCGCTCGTGCCATCGACTTTTTTATCTCAACTGAAAACCTTAATTAATTGTAACATAAATATTATATTTAATATTAGTAAAAGGTATCATTTCTGTATAAACAAAACTAATTTTCATTCAAAGAATATGTCTTATTTCTTGCGCAAATTTAAACTTATATAAATCAGCAATGGGTCCTTCATGAAGAAATATTATAGTATTACGAATATAAATTCAAGGTTTTTTTTTTCAATTATCTTTAAACGCCTTACATTATATTGTATTTATTAAAAATAAGCATTTGAAGTATTTTCGTAAACAATTTTTTTCAAATCACTGTAAATATTTTCTGTTTATATGAACTGTCGCTCACATAATATTTGTTTATATTATTTTCCATAACAAGGTTTTACCAACAGTACAATGAGGTATTTATTTGTTTGTTTATCTACCGAATACAAATGTTTGCAGTTGAGAGGTTTTATTCTACCTACGGTGTGCAGCTCTTTCGGAAATTTTTCTTGTATATCTTACCAAAGCTTTTATAGTATTGTTCTTTTCATAAAAATTTTGTGTATTGTAGTTGTTTTTGTACAAATTTGAAAATCGTTAATATATCCATTAGTAATGAATGTTTTATTGTTTCCCTTTGTTTTTGGTTGTTTTTCATGGTAAATAATTATAGATATATATTGATTTCGTGTATCAAAATTCAAGGACTTCAAAGAGACATTCATATATGAAAAGTTTCATTTTATAATCAACAGTTTTTCAAATATTTCACAGTTTCTAATCTAACAAATTAAATTTATTAACTGAAGTCTGTTGTTAACTGTATTTTACTTCAAGCAATAAATTCATCAGATGTTAATTTTTACTTATAAGTTCGTAATAAATCATGTATAAGCCCTTCAAGTCTTCAGTTCCTGCAACAGACGACTGCTAGTCTGTTCCGTGAAATCCTGAATTATAAGAATAACTCCTATGTGTCCTAGATAAATCAGCCAAATCTGATTTCCGTACATGTAATTTGTTTGAAGAGTATATTCCAAAAATATTAGTTCCACATCGAAGATTTCATACATGACAATGAATACTATGTGAACATCTTGCAACTTCTTACCTCATCCGAAAGAATTTACATGACTCTATTAAAGGAACATGGAATTTTAATGCACCCTTCTCAAAAGATTTTCATCCAATATTACATCAACCAATTTGGTTTTAGGACCTTTGTACAGCTAATACCAACAAAAACCTCCGCTCGGCTGTCCAGCAAGGGTTAAACATAATCGACACAATATCCTCTTCCCTATATAAGTATTACGGGTCAGTAGTTTTGCTAGATACCACAGAAGAATTTAACAGAGTGTGGCACCTCGGGCTCCTTTTCAAATTAAAAAGCATTCGTTTTACACATACTATCCCATCTTAAAGATCCTATCAGTCGGATTGCTGGTTCAAGCTACTGGCTCTGAATTATCAGACATCAAGGCCACCAAGGCCGGCGTTCACCAAGGCAGTATCCTAGTACCAACTTTCTTCACAGTTTACACCTCGGACATACCTATACACTTTAGACCCACATCACGTACTTCGCTGACTTTGTGTTCCCGAGTACTCATCGTCAACAAGACAAGAGGAACTTTAGCGTCCGCACCTGACCTTTTCGGCCTTATCGGACGTTTTGATTCTCAAGATGAGAGCTGACGCATTTCTGCATACGACGGAATGGTGTTACCGCCGCAGCATTGGTGTAGAGGTGTCCCAGCCCCTAAGGGCCAAAAAAAACTTCGCTCCGCGCTTGACCACTCCGAATGGTCGGGTCCGCATTGTGCATCTGGTCGTATGCCGCACGCGAGGGGCTAACAGGCCGAAATACATCGCCCCCCCCCGCGTACTCCCTAGATAGAGAAGGCCACTCTATCTCTCTGAGTATAGAGGCTCCCCCAGCGTAGAAACTTCCGGGAACGCCCCGGCAGCGGTTTAGTTTAAAGTGGAATTGCTAACCACACCCTAGATGAGCTCAGCCTAGGTGGTCCGATCCTTCGATTCCCCAAGGGTACCACGCCGGTCATACATACGCACAACAATGCAAAGCATACTCGAGTCCCAGACACCGATTCACTACCCGTTTCCGTTCGCTTACTCACGCATTCGAGGGACTATTCAGCATGATCATCGCGTCCTCAACGCTTCCATGCTGTCGTCCGGTCGCAACGTCTCCCGTGAGGCCGGGGGGTAATTACGCTGGCCATACGCAAGCTTCACGAAGGTCACAGATAGAAGACAGCCTCTGTCTAAGTTCCCGCCAGGGGCGTCACCACGTGCCACCACGAAACCTTTCCCAATGTAACTTTGGGCTGATTTTGAAACATTTAAGTTACCCCGTGGTACAGACGGCCGTACACCCTCCCCCATCTATGCAGACAGGATCTAGTGCACTGGCCCTCGTATGACTATGCTAAGGCACCCGACCCTAGGCCGACACGAGTACAGCTTGGGCTTTAGAGAGGTTGCCACGCCCTCTGGGCTGCACCTTTATTTTGTGCCCGGATACCCCCCTTTGCACCCAGGATTTGGGGGGGGTCAGAGGATAGAATGAAGGAACTCGGATTGAGAAAAAGGGCCGTGGATGAGAACACGAGGTGAGCCGTTTCGGGGTCTCGAGTCTCAAACCACACTATACCACCCGTCGTCGCCGTAGTTCCACATAAAATGGGCCACGACTCCCATGTGGACTGTACCGCAACCTTCTTCCACATTCTGGCCCTATCTTTGCAGCAAAACCTAAAATCATGTAGAATTCATTATCGACTGGTGCACTCGCAGAGCATAAAACTAAATAAATAAAAGATATATTACAATACTTCATCCGACCAAATCCGTTACGTTGAGTTACTTGTACAGCTGACTTACATGGAACCCAAACATAAAACGACAAGAACTGAACCGAATATATACAACTTAGATAACTACTTGGACCCAAATCTGAAATGATTCCACACAATAAATTAGCAATATAAACGACATTAATTAGACCGATTTGAACTTATGGAGTCCAGTTCTGGGATTCAGCCAAGCCATCCAACCCCCAAAAAATTCTTTCAATCATATGTCCTCAACGCTCCATTCTACATCATTGATCAAACAATCACAAAGAAGTAAACATCCCATTCGTGACGGACAGGATCCAAACACCACAACTTCCACTCCAAGCTCCTTCTGCCTAATCCACTAGCTCAAGGACTCTCTTCAACGTCCCACTTCAACAATCCTACACGCCACCTAAAAAGACTATGGTAACGTGATCTAACACAACCCTAAACCAATCAACCAACATTCCTAAACTCTCAGAGTTCCAATTTGGAACGCCATTTTGCCCAACTTCAAATTCAGGTTTATTACTGTTTCCTCATCCCCTAGTGTTGAATCAGATGCCAAAAAAGGCAAAACTATAATTTTCTAGTCACTCCTGCCGCAAACCTTTTTCATAATCTGTTATTTAAAGGGTGAGCAGAAAAGAACAATTATATCTTAGGATGATTTCTATTGCCTTGAAATATTAAAATAAAGAGTTGACACTTCAAATGCACAACTTTTTCTACAAAGTAGTTTTAACAGTGAGATTAGTTTAGCCTTTCGAAAAGGTATTTCTCTCGTCGACAGTCCGACATCCTCGAGACATGAGAAACGCACCTGTTCGTATCAAATATCACCGAAATATGGTAACGTGATATATCCAATCCCTTTTTGGCCTATTCTCACCCCCTTTAAAGGGTGAGGGACAACATCTTACACCGAAAACTTATCGCCCAATCCGCGATAGAAGCTTTTATCTCCATCTCGGAACTGAAACATTTCGGTATGTATTTTGTATGACTATAAAAATTTACATCGTATTTCTCGGAGGTAGGATAAATACATTCGATTGTAATTTGTCGATAACCGTTCAACGTAAGGGTGAATTTAAATCACCCTACTTGAATTATAGAAAAAGCAAAACACGGTATAAGTAAATTAAAGATGGTTAGGTATGATGTGATCACGACACTGACGCCTTTTTCTCTAGTACAAATAAAACAACGTTATCTATGATAATGTGGTGTTTTGTGGTTGAATGGAGATATTTTCAATATCCTCAAACGTAATAGTTTTACATTTTAAACCGTTATGACCTAATGTGGGCTTAGAGCAAGAAAAACTTTAGAAATTTTATTAACAAGTTATGAAGAAACCCGTCAGTTTAATGAAACAGATTTATTGGCGCCAAACAAATCAGTGTTGCCATTTTCAGAAACAGAGCAGGAAGAAGGCCCTAAACTCGCGTGATTTTCTACTAACCTTACACAAAATTATAAAGCTGGCATTGCTCTGAGCAACTTTGGACAAGAAAGCTTAAATTATAACTGCATATGAAAATTTTTATCTTTGGCAAGTATAACAATCGATACAAGATGCAGTGGTGGGGTGAAGAGCCATTTTGAGATAAAAGATTCCAAGCTGGAGATTGGCGAAAAAAAATCAATGTTACCAATAAACCTGATAAAACATTGACAGAAAAACGCAGCACCCGCTCTAAAATCATGTTGTTAGTTAAGCTTTAGATAATTTGCAGTATTTGGTGTTTTCCTAGGGCAACGTTGGGCACGAAAGGGTTAAATTTTAAACTGGACGACATAAGACATGATGCACCATAATTTTCACTGTTATCAATTTTTTACAAACCAGATCATCAATTGATGGTAAGTTTATAGACAAACTAACGAAGCTAATTTTATTTAGTCAAACCTATTGCTGATGCTCTTTACTTTCTAAAATCGTATAACTAGCTGGTCCTTCCTGGTAATTTTATTTAGACAAATGCGTTTCAGTTTTTCATCTGTAGTTAACTGCCAAACTACATGTTCATCAGCCTGCAAAACTCAAAAAGAAATCTTACAAGGAAGGCTTTTCTTCATTGTACTTTTTATCTCGAAGAGGTTTAAAAGAGAAATTGAGTTATTTTATTTATTTATTTATTTTTTGACAGCTTGGTCATTTCAGCCCCGAAGCACTAACATAATACCGCTATACACTCGATACACAATCACACCAATTCCCTATAATAAACTAATCTATATTGGGTTGATGGGGTATTTTTATAAAATTTCCGCCATCAGCCCAAGTCATACACACAACCAGAGAGGCGACGCAGAAGCTACTTCGCCATCAGCCCCTCCTCATTCACACCAATAAATATATTCACTCATACAAATCACATAACTTTAGTTCTATATATGTACCCAAAATTCCCAATTCTTTTAAAAAACGAAATAGAACCTGAAACTCGCTGCTGTGTCCGACCCCTCTTTAAATCTGGCGGCATGCCTACTCGCGCCCTGTAGGGAGCCAAGGCACGACACGCTTCGACTATGTGAGACACATAGTACAATTATTACTGATTAATATTAATCAATCTTTGTTTTATATAACCATCATCATATAACACATAGGTAGTGACATGTTTGAATTCTGACATATTTGAAGTCAGTGTGGTATGGCTCATCAAGTTATATCAGTATTTAATCCTTTCTGAGTGATCTGTTCAATCCCGCTATATTAGGTCATTCTTTTCGCAATCGTTAAAAAAAATTAAAACATGGAATAAGGAATAAAGCGAAAGGCAATATTATAGCCATAAAATATACACAAGAGGAGGAAAAGGACGATAAATATACTTAATATTTAAAATTTATAAATGATATTTAAGTGAAGATTGATAGAATACATCGAAATCAAGAAGACTTAGTATTCGGATGCAAATGGATCCCATGTAATTTATCAACATGACGGTCCCGAGCTTGCTAAGGGCGAACCATGAACAGGCATCTCGACGACTAATAACATTGCGTCTGGAATCTACACAATCAATTTTTCAAGCAGTACAGAGAATGAGTCGGCGATTAAAAATCTAAAAGCCCTTGAAAATCGTCTAATCACAAACGAATTGCGTTTTTGTTGTCCGTCCGTCCCGGTGAGATTATGTTTTCGAATCAGATAAGTTTATATGGGTGGGGAGTGAGCTATTAGGAAATTAACATCAAATATCTTCCATTACTGACCGAAAGGTTATTGATGGAACAGAGATCGTTAGGTGAGATTATAAAGAAAACATAATAAATTAATAAAATTGATCAAATTAAAGAACTATGCATCCTGTCCAGATTTGACCAATTACTGTTTCTTCTTATGTAAATATATACGAGAATAACTGAGTTTATTATTGCTAATCAGAACTGAATATTAAAAATATACGCAATGAACTACTATATTAAGCAACCAAGAACTAATTAAATTTATTTTCTTAGGAGTAAATATTTTTATGAGTTATTTTAACAGTTTTTTTTATGCAAAACATGTTGAGAAGAAAAATTAGTTTAGCGGGACTCGAACCTAGATCCTCCGACTTTTTACCACCTCTCCAACTTGGCCTATCCCGACTGTTTGTGGGAAGGGCAGATCTTAATTGACCCTGAAAACTTCCGTACCCGTTTCAAGAGGTACAATTAAATTTTGTTGTGTTTTTTTCTCTTCTCAAAAAATGTGGCAACTATGTATTATACTTAAAAGGTTTTGGGAAAAAGAAAGGGGAAATTGATAATACTTTAAAGTAAAAATTGAATATTTACAATTTATTTACACTAAGCAAAATTAAAAGAAATTTCTTTAATTATCCAAAATAATTCATAATCAAACCTACTGGGCAGGGTTTAAAAAAAAAAAAGGTACTTGGTGGGATGTCTCCTCGCTTCTCTCGCTGGGTTCCACTTCGACGAAGGTGCCTGTAGAGCCGGATGACGAAACAGTTGACGTAGTCCGTAGGGTCGGTGATGTGACGACAAGGTGTTGAACAGAAGAAATCGATGATGAAGGTCCAAAGAAAATAGATATTGGGTTCGATAATCGATTCGGTAAAGGTGCGTCTTGTGCTGACCCAGGCAAGCGAGAGACTAATTTACTCCCGTGCAAAGGCCGAAGATACCGGCGTTATCACTTGCCAAAATAAAAACAATAGGGCCCTCAGCGATTTAAACAGGGCCTCATGAGGCGATCCTTGGTCAGCCGAAAACAACAAAAAATGAAGCTTCTTGGGCGTCAACACCGACAATAATGGGTTTTTAGTACCAGCAATGCTTTAGAAGGCAAACTTGCTAGTTTGTCTGTTTAAAAAAGCCTTTTTACTTAGGCAAGAATGAGGAAAAGCTGCCAAGACATTTCAACATAATTGATATTTCAATTTTATGGTTATCGAGTTTTGGGAAAATTGATCAACGGGTGTTTTGTTTTCAAATGTTTGAAAAGATAAGGACTTCCCTTCGTACTCCCCAGTGTTTACAGGATGCTAACACATAACAGTTTTCTTAGTAAAATAACCTCATGACTTACTTTTGGGGGGAGACATGATTATGTATCTACCTACGAGAAGGAAGGCGAACACATTTTAAGGACTTGAAGACAAAAACATTTCATAAGAAATTACTGAAATTGAATGTGCGTGGTGCGACGCGGGAAAGAATTATGAGTTACCCGAATTATCAGCAGAGTTACCAACCACCTATTATAAATCTAGTTTAACTTTGTTGACACATGCCGCTAGTATGTAGTAAGCGCTGTTAACAGTAACTAGTCAATTCCCAGTTTGATGAAAGGTAAGTATCGAACAGCAAATAATTCAATATTACTTGAACACTCGATGAAAAATCTATTTGAGTATATTTTCCGATACTACAAAAAGTATTCGATACAGTATTTGTATGGAATGAAAATATTCAATACCAAAACTACTCGGTATCGAAAGAAAATATTCGATACTTTACTCATATCGATTGGTATCGCACGTCACTAGCTGAAGGACATCGAAATCGTCATTAATTATTATAGTGCTGGCCGCTGTAATTCCAACTCTGTTCTCTGTTGTAAGTGAGCTCTTTTTAGACGGGAAACTGTTACTTTACTTTTAAGCCATGGTTCTTGAAGTGTGAGAATATCGATGGATTCTTTACTTGCGATATGTGCTAGATCCTTCATTACTAGCTTTCCATGATGAGCATTGTGCTGGACTAAAAAAGCCTTGTTTGATGAAATATATGTAATTTTTTGCTTTGACCACTATTCGATCCTCACTTTCCTAATCTAATTTGTTTATTCATTTCTGATTTTTGCGAGCCTTCCATAATGGTAGTTTCAAGTGCTCGATTTGAAATGAAGCGCTATAATTGGCGGAAAAAAAAATATACTTCAGTTGGTGCCAAGTCAGGTGAGCAAGATGCTGACTACTAAATTTGTGCGATTTTTGGGGTATGTGACACGTGAACAATTGTAACAATTCACTAATTTCGTGGTCCGCTTGACCAATGAATATATTACAATTAATTAAGGTTTTTAGTTGAGATAAAAAAGTCAATGGCACGAGCGGGATTCGAACTCACGACCTTCGGCTTGACACGCCGCTACACAACCACTACCTATCGTGACTTCGATCCGCTCGGGCACTAACGCTCAAGTGGTAGCGCAGCGGCGTATCAAGCCGAAGATCGTGGGTTCGAATCCCGCTCGTGCCATTGACTTTTTTATCTCAACTAAAAACCTTAATTAATTGTAATTGTAACAATGTGCACGTGTGTCTTCATGTTGGCAACATTACGAAAATTGCTATTTCGTCTTTACTTGTGACTATCGATCAGTGCTTCAGTAAATATACCTCCCACAATTACAAATTTAAAAAATTTAATACTATTTTAGCGAAAATCAGAAATTTGCAAGTAGTGTTATTGTATTTAAAAATAAACTATTTTATTGCATAATAATTGTTTTTCTTGCTCTTGAAGAATCGGGTTTTTTGCAGTTTAAATAGGTTTTTTTAATCGCAGTAAATAAGCCTGCTAAATTTATAACAAAGTTGATGACTTATATTCTCATCTGACATATTTTAAATAAATATTTCTGATAAAATAGCACGTCCTGCGACAAACGAGACTCGTAGGAAAATTTATTTAATAAGGCCGGCAGCCCTGTCTTTCTTCTCATTCTTTTCGAACCCTTTATACCCCTTACTATTTTTCAATACTCTTTTATTCCTACTAGAAGCAGGAAGCATCGCAGGAGAACGCCAGGATCAATAGAATAATAGACTTCTTTTGAAAGCGGCCGGGATCTGGAATAAAAAAGAATTTAGTATTTCCCAATCAGCCCTACAACCCTAAAGAGGGCCCAGAAAGCATTTCAATGGAAATCAAATAATTAAGTTTTGTTCGAATATCAATCAGTGTCGAAAATGACCGGTTTGTGTTATTTGATAAGAATCAAATTTCGGAATGGGGCTGGGATTGAAAAGCAATTATGGTTTGATAAAACATACGTCATGGATCACAAATGGTTTAACAACTACGGTTTTTTACGGTTTATAACCTTTAGGAGACGGCTGACCTATCCAAGTAATGTAAAATAAAATTGTTTTCAAGTTTTTCTAAAATAATTTATTTATTTATTTTATCTCCATATATATGTACGAAGAGAATATATCCTTTGCAGACAGAGTGGGTTCTAGTATTAAAAACATGTACAAAGAAGTTTAAAAAAAATGTAAGTAAAAAGTATTAAGAAAAGTTAATTACAATAAAAATAATATATAATCTTTCAATTAATTAAGGTTTTTAGTTGGGATAAAAAGTCGTGACACGAGCGGGATTCGAACTCACGATCTTCGGCTAGCTACGCCGCTGCTCTACCACTTGACCTATCGTGACTTCGATCCACTCGGACACTAACTTCTTATTTCAACCCCACCTTTTGAATTTTCCCTCCTTTTTTCCATTTTTCAAATGTCGTATAATCTATTTGATTCTCGGCGAAAAATGAAATGGCCACGGAGAGCTTAAGTGAAGTATACTTCATTTTTAATACATTAAATTCACTAATTTTCGTTTTATCTCAACTAAAAACCTTAATTAATTAAAAGATATTAATTGGTCAAGCGTACCACGAAAATTAGTGAATATAATATGTAATACTAATATCAGTAAAAAGAAATAATACTAATACCATAAAAAATAACCTCGGTAATAGGAGAATTTAAAAAATATAGGAGTGGGGAGTATTCTTGGGTGTCTGTGTGTCCGGAGAGTAAACCGTAATTTATTAGCGAGAATGGAGTAGGTTGGACCCCGCTCCGAGAAATATCGATTACTTTGGGCGAGTGAGTGTAACCACTAGACTTCTATGTTTTTATCAGATGTTATTTTTACGTTAATTTGTTAGAATGAATGTAATTTGTTAGCGTGAAGAATATCGAGTATTCTGGGAGAATTTATGTGGCCAGACTTCTAAGTTTTTATCAGATGTTGCTACGTTAATTTGTTGGAATGAATGTAGTTTATTAACGTGAAAGAAAGGGGTTGTAGTGTATTTTGTATTACACGGTATTGTAATTAATTTACTCATCTAGAATAAATTGTCTCAGTAATCCTGAAATGACTAACTTAAACAAATTATTAGTTCTTCCAATGTTTTAAGGCATAATGAATCAAAGAAGTATCGTTTGTGAGGTAGATACAAACATTTTTCTGTCAGTCATAAAGAAAGGAAATTAAAAGGAAACGCTGAAATGATTGTAACACCTTCCAATTACAAATTACAAATAAAGTTTGAGGATCGATGATGTATTTTTGATCATTTATGAAAATAGCTATTATTTATGTTGCAAATTATAATCTGGTTGATTAACTTAACTTATCTATGCTGTTTCGTTATTGCAAATAGTGCTCGACAAGACCGGGACTGCTAATCATTCTGAAATGAGGATTATAATTCGAATTGAGCGCTGAATTTATATTCTAGGATTAAAGGTGATTTGAGTATTTTCTCGCCAATAGAAGAGGGAAGCAGATTAGCATAAACTGTTCCGTAGTATTGTATTATTAATATATTAAGTCGCTTTGAAAGCGGATTTCCTCCTATGAGTGCAGGGCAGTGCGGATACTTGCAACAAAAATTTTAAAAAGCTTTGAAAATATGAAATTTTAAATTTTCCATTTTAAATATTATATATAACAGTAGATTTTCGAATCAATTAGTGATTATTAATTCCAAATTATTTAAATAGGGCCATGTCAAAATTTCATCCACGTAGATTAAGACTGACTTTAGCTTTCGAAATAAAGGGATGAAAAGCAAGAAGGAACTTCCCAGAGGCCGTAGTTTCCCAAATATGCATAAGATTTTACATATTCATTAGTCGAACTGTTAAAATTAGGGGTTTTAAGACTCTTTTGTCTACCCTCATAGAAAACCAATATATTGGGTTTTATTGACAGTGAAATCGTTTTCGTCGCAATAACGCGACACGTTTAGCTTGTTCTGTGGATTATGTTAGAAATGAGCCAAAATAACCAAATCCTCTCAAATAACAGCAAGATAAATTCTCTTTTGATTACAATTTCAACCCCCCCCCATATTATGTTCGGTAAAATATTTTACAATGCCCGCAATAAAGCATGAAAACAAAAATGGGCTGAAAATTTCCCACTGTATGAGCTCTTCAGAAATGTTTTGTAATTCATTATTATTCATCTTTGATATTAGACTCTCAGGCTATCAACTAAATGTCTAAAATGATTGAATGAGGATGTTATCAGCTGATAACATAAACTAAACTGAATGAATCGAACTGTAAAGTACTGACACGAATCTCAAGAGCCAGACGGATTTCTTGGAAAAATTGAGTGTGCCCCTGCATCGACAACAACAACACAACGACAAGTTTTAAAAAAATGCAAAAATTTTGGGACTTCGAGATGTGCATCCAAAAACGTTGGGTATACCGTTGGATGCTAATGGACTGGGGAACTGTTGAGGAAATGTGCAAAGCTCCAGGAGTTCGTAGTTATTAACAGTTACCAACCCAACATTTTCAAAAAATTTCAATTAATTGTAGGAGAATAAATTTGAACGTTGCGCCAAGGTGACGTCAGACTGTGACGTACTTAAATCTATTGATCACTTCTAGGAAGGTTTTTTGGAAGTAAGTGCTTATGTAAAAAAGGAATAAAAAAAAGTGTGTTTAAAAAAACGAAAAAGTCTACGGTTTCTTTATCCGATCCAATCTTGAAAAGGCCCTACATAATTAAGGTTTTTAGTTGAGATAAACAAATCAGCGTCACGAGCGGGATTCGAACTCACGACCGGCTAGATACGCCCCTACTACCCCACCTTTTCAATTTTCCCTCCTATTAATTGGGAATATAATTAAAAATTGCAATCCATAATTGCAAAATGGCAAAAAGGAGAGAAAATTCAAAATTTGGGGTTGAGATGGGAAGTTAGTGTCCGAGTGGATCGAGGTCGCGATAGCTCATGTGGTTGAGTAGCGGCGTATCTAGCCGAAGGTCGTGGGTTCGAATCCCGCTCGTGACGCTGACTTTTTTATCTCAACTAAAAACCTTAATTAATTTCAACCTTAATTTTCAAAAAATTACTAATGTCAACATTTTTCTGAATTATTCGTGCAGAACTTTTCCATTAATTCTGCAATGAAAATAAGTTTTCTTACAGTATAATTTAACGTTCTTTCAGGTGGCAAACCGGATTTTTCTACAGTCAGTAATTCTGAAGTTTATAAGCAATTTAGTGGACCTAAGTCGAAAAAATAAAAATAAAAACACCTGAAATTACTTCTTTACCGTTGAGATTTGGACAGGGGTTTATAGGAAGTTGTTTGTTGCATGTAGTGAGGTAGAAACACCTCCTGAAATTTTCGACACTTATCGCCATCCCCCGTGTACATTCTATTTATTTATTTATTTTGACAATATATCCAGCTCTGATGAAGATCGAATGAAGTCAGAAATGTGACAGATATGATACCCTTCAATTGGACCACATGCCTGACCATCAAAAATCATCGTCAACCTATGATGTGCCAAGTGAGAACGATTTCTTATATGCCATTTCTACATTCTAACTATTCATGCCCTTGGTGCTAAATTTTCCACTTTTTTAAAATTGATTCTTTTATTCTTCTTATTAACATTTAGGGATATTTAAATAAAAATGTTTTAATCCTACTAGTATACAAAACATACTTCTTATACGTTGTAATTGTTGAAAATCTGTAAGTGGTCGATCGTTAATTTCACCCTCTCGTAAAGGCACTACGTGATAGGTCCGTAAGGGCCATCGAGCTCTCAAGGGCCGCCAAGAGGGCGTTTCATAAACACATCATAAGAGAATACTCTCTTTTATGCTGGCAGCGTTGTATTTCTAAAGTACCGTTTCCGTTTTCGCCCGTAGACGCCATGGGAAGCCGTTGACCACATCGCCTGCGGTTATTCGAATCCGGTGGGTAACCCTAAAAATTAAATCTGACCAGGTGTCTCGGTTTTTGACTGTTTTTATCTCTAAATAGTTTTAGTTTTATTATAAAAGAAAAGAATGGTTTTCCAGACGAGCACCTCGGTAGACCGCAGTAAAGATCTCATTCCTCCCACCCGGCGAGTCGCGCTAGATCCCATCATCTAAGATAATCTTACCATCACCGGATCTATTGTAACTTTTATCTAATTTATGCATCAAGAAAAAAATCAATTCAGTAAATTAAGAGGTGCCAACAGACCATTATTTTTTTACACCGTATTCTGTCGTAACATAACACATTCAAGAATGTTTTGCATATTTAAAATCGGCTAGAATGAAAACTCGGCATTTTAGGTAATAAACAAATTACTTATATTAAAACAAAAGAAAGTTAAGTATGACTACAGACGTATTGTATTTTACACGATACAATATACACTCAAAGACAGAAAAACCGGACGTTCGTATTTTTTGTTTATTTGAAATATGTGTATTTTTATCGTTATATTAATTGCAACATAGGTATTTATTTGATTGTAAACCAAATTAAACAAGACCAAAAATTTATTATTTAATTATTATTCAGAAATCGTGAGATGCGGTCACGATTCTGAATAATTATCGATTAACGGTCACTAATCACCACACACTTTTTTAATTATGTTGGTTTGAAAGAAACTTCAACAAAACAGCTAACTTCACTAATTTCGTGGTCCGCTTGACCAATTAATATATTACAATTAATTAAGGTTTTTAGTTGAGATAAAAAAGTCAATGGCACGAGCGGGATTTGAACCCACGATCTTCGGCTAGATACAAAAAAGGAGGGAAAATTCGAAAGGTAGGGTTGAGATGGGAAGTTGTGTCCGAGTGGATCGAGGTCTCGATAGCTCAAGTGATAAAGCAGCGGCGTATCCAGCCGAAGATCGTGGGTTCGAATCCCGCTCGTGCCATTGACTTTTTTATCTCAATTAAAAACCTTAATTAATTGTAAAACTGCTAACTTTTATTAGTTGCTTTGTTCAATATTTTCTTGATATATTAGGCTCGTTATATTTTTGTTTATTTGAAATATATGTATTTTTATCGTTACACTAATTGCAACATAGGTACTTATTTTATTGTAAAACAAATTAAACGAGACCAAAAATGTATTATTTAATTGGGTTGGTTTGAAAGAAACTTGAACAAAACAGCTAACTTTTATTAGTTGCTTTGTTCAATATTTTCTTGATACATTAGGCTCGTTATATTTCTTCCTTCTATTTTAATTTCTCTAGTTTCGTGGTCCGCTTGGCCAATTAATATATTACAATTAATTTAGGATTTTAGTTGAGATAAAAAAGTCAATGGCACGAGCGGGATTCGAACCCACGACCTTCGGCTGGATACGCCGCTGCTCTACCACTTGATCTATCTTGACCTCGATCCACTCGGACACTAACTTCCCATCTCAACCACACCTTTTAAATTTTCCCTCCTTTTTGCCATTTTTCATTAAAGCTCTCCGTGGCCATTTCTTTTGTCGCCGAGAATCCAATCCGATTACACGACATTTGAAAAATGACCGTAACTACATCTGATAAAAAGTTCGAAGTCTGGCCACATAAATTCCACCAGAATACTCGATATTCTTCAGTTCCTTTCACGCTAACAAATTACATTCATTCTAACAAATTAACGTAAAAATAACATCCGGGGCACTCGATATTTCTCGGAGAGGGGTCCAACCTACTCCATTCTCGCTAATAAATTACAGTTTACTCCCCGGACACACAGACACCCAAGAATACTCCACACTCCTATAGTACCGAGCATATATTTTTTTAAATTCTCCTATTGCCGAGGTTATTTTTTATGGTATTAGTATTATTTCTTTTTACTGATATTAGTATTACGTATTATATTCACTAATTTTTGTGGTCCTCTTGACCAATTAATATCTTTCCATTAATTAAGGTTTTTAGTTGAGATAAAACGAAAATTAATGAATTTAATAAGTTTAAATGAAGTATACCTTTACTAAAGCTCTCCGTGGACATTTCATTTTTCGCCGAGAATCAAATAGATTATACGACATTTGAAAAATGGGAAAAACGAGGGAAAATTCAAAAGGTGGGGTTGAGATGAGAAGTTAGTGTCCGAGTGGATCGAGGTCACGATAGCTCAACTGATAAAGCAGTGGCGTATCTAGCCGAAGATCGTGGGTTCGAATCCCGCTCGTGCCATTGACTTTTTTATCTCAACTAGAAACCTTAATTAATTATACTTCTATTTTAAATAAAATTTAACAAACATTTCGTCTTAATTTGGAAATAATAATGCCGTTTTGCCAATTTTATTGTCGCGACTTCTAAATTCATACAACAAAGATAAAGTATCCTGCTAAAATCAAACTGCTGCAAAGTTTTTTGTGTTCTTCGTTGAATTTGAACGATTTCCAGTAGATTTGGAAAAAATACAGTTCTATTATTTTTCCAAAACAGAATAAAATTTGCAGTTGTTTAATTAACTATATGCAACAGAACTCGTAAAAAAGTTGTTTATGCCTTGAGGGCAACTTCTTCCTAACGGTGTTGTCCAATATTTTTGTTGACAGATTAGGGTCGTTATGTTTTTAAGTGAAAAAATATGAATAGCTATCTCACAAGGCAATTTAGGTTTAAACCCTTATCGCTGACAATTTTGACAAACTTTTTACGATTAATCATCGCCCCATTAAACTGTAAAGATTAGAGTAAATACATCATGTTTTCCACGGAAACCGTTGGGTTAGTTAGCCAGATGAGTAAGTGTTTGGAGCTGGCATTATTTTTTAGAACGTTCTTCCTTTTATGCAAAATTACTCAATGATGTTTGTAATCGATTACTGATTAAAATCGGGCAGAGGGATTGTTGCACTTAGTAATTGACCGAAAATTTAAAAATGATACCAACAATATAAATGAATCACTTCAGTATCAATCGTACTAAAAATTGGCGAATTTATACGTTTTTTCCTCAACTAAATCTTTAATTTCATTCAAATTTAAGCTTTTTTGGCGTTTATGTAAACATCATTTTAAACAGTCCTTTTATTTCTGTCCGTTAATTAATAATGTGTATGTAGTTATTACAATGAAATATTAATTTTTTATTACATTATAATTAAAATTAAACCTAAAATTTCTACATTGTGTACATCACTGTGTAAATTAATTTTCTTATCTTGCATGTATTTGTATAATTTAAACAATGTTTATAAATCTCGGGCCTGAAGATGATTTCAATAAAGTTCGAAACCTTGGCACGATAAAGAAAATGTTTTTCAAACCTACATCACACCAGACCGCTTCTAATGATCTCTAAATAATCATTTTTCTTGATATTATATTAGAACATCCAAATGGATTTTTACTTCTTGTTTTTATCATAGATGAACCAGTTTGAAAAAAAAAGCGGCAGTTCTTTGTTGAATGTAGTGCTGTGGAATATTTTCAGATTCTTCAACAGCGCCATTCTTAATTTAAAAAATTCTCTGGTATCACTGGGCGACTTATCCTGTTTGACAACTCGTCCCAAAGGTGTCCGATAGAGTTGTTAGACTTTTAGGCCCTTTTTTATGAAAAAATTAAAATACAATTTTAACAATTACAATAATAATTGTATTTTTTTTACTATTACTGTTATTTTAATAAAAAAAAAATTTAAAAATAAAAGGCACTGTAAGGGACACAGAATTTATTCAATCCAATTATTCCTTTTCTAAAATGATATTTACACTCTTCTTTCTTTTAAATTGAATCTTCAAACATAAATTTTTACAAAAAAATAAAATCAATTCTTCTTGAACCAATATTAAAAGAAAACTTAAAATATAATTAAGAAGTATTTAAACTATTGCTAAAAATAAATGAATTCATATTTACGTATGCGCAATCCCCAAGGAATAAAATTAAGGAAATATGGAATAGGAATAAACTCACACGATGAATGCCGTTTTCCTGATGTTTTCTCATGAGATAATTCTTCACAAGCCAAGTTGAAGGAGCTACGTTCGAGGTGGTTTGTTCGCAGTCTTCCAATGGAAAGAATCCTGTCCTCCGCCTTTCAGCCTTTCTACCCTCTTGTCTCCCACGAGTTCCAAAGTCCATCGCCTACTTCACGTTCATTTCAATTTGTTTGTTGCAGAATTTAAGTCGGGACTACATGCTGGCCACTCCAAACTTTGAAATGAAGCCCGTTCCAAGTAGTCACCAACTAGCTGATTGAGGGCCTTGCATTGTCAAGCATAAAAATAAAGCCGTCCGCAGCTATATGGAACAACCTCTTCTGATAAGGCATCTTCAATGTATCGCACTGCTGTTAGAGGACCCTCCATGAAGTCCGTCCATGGGTTATATCCTCTCCAGTTCTTCTCCAAACTTCCTCTTGGCCGTCAGAAATTCTCAAACAAACCTTTGACTCATTCGAAAGCAAGATTTTAGTCGAATCTTTGTTATTTCTTGCGAAAATTACCGAGCTGTTTTGTGCCTTGTCAGAAGTTCTTGACCAGTGGCAGACCTTCTCGCACGTAATCCTATTTATGAAAGTGTTCACCTTACAGTGCATAAACCGACAGAAACACTTCTAACTTGTTGAAGTCTGGGGAGAATGTAGATTACGAAGCACATGGGAAATAATAATACGATCATCTCTTTGAGATGTGACATGATGGCGATTTGATTCATGCTTTCTTAAATAACCTCCAGTATCTTGAAGACCCTTCGGACAATTGTTCTGCGAATGTTAAGCACCCTGGCTTGACTTCTTCCTTCTTCCAACAATTTATTTACAAAATCCAATTGTAAACACTAGAGGGAGATTTTATTTGTCTTTTATTAACCTTTAATCCTTTGAAACGGACCAAATATTGTTTTAAGATAATCAATGAAAGATTGCCTCAGAGATAATTTAAAATATTAAAGGTGGCCGCTTTTTTTACCTCTCAGGATATTTTATTTATTACTCTTCACCCAAAAATCGGAAATGATGCCGTCTTTTTGACAAAAAACATGAAAAATTTTAATCACAAATCTGAAAATTGTTTATAAGGCTCGTGCGAAAATAGGGACTCTTTTTCTTTATCAAAACGGAAAATAAACGGTCTCTCAACTGCTGTTTGCCGAGTAAAAAAACTGAAAAGGCCGACATAGGAAAAACCTTTTTTTTATCGGCCTAAATAGATGGCAGGTAGATAAAGGGCAGCCTATAAAGGAAGTTTCATCTTACCTCCCAGCCAGGAAGTATGTGTTTTGTCCTAATCACGGCCAACACACCTGTACACACGAGTTGAAAACAGACGGAAATGTAATAAGAGGTTCTATTCAGATGAAGAGTACTCCTTTGCGAGACGTTTTTCAGAACAAATTTCCATTTCCTGTCGAAGGAAGTAAGAGAAATTCAAATGTTTCGTCCTTTATGGGCAGGCTTTTGATAACATCTTACTTCCTAGATTCAAAATGGATGTTTAGCAAAATATAAACTAAGGAAAAAAGGTTTTTATCGTCGACTACCAGCAGCGATAAATACTATTGGCCAGCGGAGGGCATATGAAACTAGAAATGGGGAAAAACAGTCAAACGAAAACCACTTACTACATTGAAAATATGTTATCAGAAGAAGTTGTTCTTTATGCTACTAATTGACGACTGTTTTATTTTATGCATAACAATGAAAATATAAAAAAATTGAATTTAATTTAACGCAGAACTGATTTATAATATGTATGTCACTGCTACTTTTTAAAAAATTAATTCTCACTATTTAGTCACTTTATTTATTAATTTTTCAGATGTCTAATGAGTCTGTTGGGCTATCAAAAGCCCGTTTTAATCCTGAGGTTTTCGATGCGTTGGGTACCTCTGCCTACTTAGTCTGCACCAACTACTACAGGATGGTCAGTGCTGTACGTAACAGGTTCTCCGACCCTTTCGTTGTGCTCTTGGAGAAATTCCATGAACTGGAGCGTCTCGGCAATGTGATGGTTGTGATCTGGGTACCGGGCTGGGAGATCCCAACCTCTGGTCTCAACCATCACCTCGGACGGTACAAACATTAGTTCTCGAAGGATTGAGAACAAGGATTATCCTTATACGATTAAGGATAGGCCATGCGAGGTTGACACACGGACACTTTTGGGCCAACGCCCGCGTATGTGTCCGGCATGTAGAGAAAGGTTGCTCGATGTAACCTACTTAATGAAAAGTGCAACTGCTTGGCTCCATACAGGGAGCGCGTAGGACGGGTTTATTGTAATGCTAGTTTTGTCTCCACCGGAGAAACACACTTTTTAGAACGAACTTTATTTATGAAACTTTCGATTAGACGCCTTTCGGAACCAAAGCACCGAAGATATGCATACCAGCATTATCATATGCTAAATCGCAAGTTCATCAGCACAAGATCTAAAAAAGAAATATCACAAACATACATGTATGTTATTGAAACATGTATTATTATTGTTATACTTCAAAGGGCTTCAGCTAAAATAAAATAATTTTGTACATAGCATCTCGCGTATTTAAAAACCACAAATCACCAAATTAGTCTACAAATGTAGTGCAAAATTATTTTAACATTACGAAATATAAATTGTTGAAAATATAACTGTTTTCAAATTAATCCAAACTGAAATTGACAAAATTAATTTTTGAAATTTCATGCAGTTATCCACTATAATGTGCGGACCTTACAATTTCATCTTTGCTAATTGCCAGTTCTATATTAAATTTCTTTTTACATAATTGTTAAACCGTGATTTCAAATTTGTTTTATTTTATCTTGTTTCCATAATGTGCTTAATCAAGTTGAAACATGACTAAGCCTCAAAAGTAGACTATAAAACAACCCGTCCACAAGTATGAAATTAGTTTTAATTGCAGTTATTTAAATTTTTTCTTAAACCAGAACATAAAGAGCCTACCTCGGAAATTACACTTCTCGCCTCCTTCAATACAGATTTACAGGCCCGTAATTATATCAGGGAGGGTTGAAAACTCTCCATTTAGAAGGGGTGGATCGGAAGAGAGATTTTAGAAAAAAAAATGGACTGTCACCCTCGAATGCGAATCACTTTTTTCATTGTATATTCAACCGCTCATCAATCATAGAACTACAATGCTAAAAACATCATCAATAAACATTTAAAATCGCTATCTTCAGACTTTTTACCCAAGTTCGTAAGTTTATCCAAGAGAAACATTTATAATTCCCATCGGAAAAAAATTATATGTAAATATAGTTGATTAAACCATTTCTACATTTCATAATTTAAATGTACCCGTTTCGTTAAAAGAAATATTTCATATAGGAATTTTTTTCAAATTTTATATTTTGTGATTTCAACCTCGCTCGATGTTATAACCGATGGGAGTATTCAATATTCCGCCATCGGCCCTAAGCTGAACTTACATACAATAATTTAATTATTTACAACTATAACATATACATATAAAAATAAATATACACACATAAAGCACATACGTATATTGCAATATTTGGGAGGAACGGAAGATCAAACATTCGACCGCCCGCCTGATTACCACGTTTCATCAAAGCTCATGCCTACTCGCTCCCTATAAGGGGGCATGGCAAGCCATATTCGATCGTATGTGACACATTGAGCAACCTTTCTCTACAAATGTGTAGAGATTAGTGACCGTTAATCGATAGTTATTCAGATATCGTGAGATGCGGTCGGGTGTGATGTAGGTTTCAGAAAAACATTTTCTTTATCGTGCCAATGTTTCGATCTTTTATTGAGATCATCTTCAGGGCCTTGTGTTGTCTGCATTTCAGCAGAAAAGTTCAAGAAAAGTATTCTGAAGGACATCGCCAACAATGAGAAGAAACTCGCATCGGCCATCAATCAGAGAACCTTTTTTTTTTATCTCAACTAAAAACCTTAATTAATTGAATGCTATTAATTGGTCAAGCGGACCACGAAAATTAGTGAATTTAATGAGTTAAAAGGAAGTATACTTCACTAAAGCTCTCTGTAGCCATCTCATTTGCCGCCGAGATTCAAATAGATTATACGACATTTGAAAAATGGCAAAAAGGAGAGAAAATTCAAAAGGTGGTGTTGAGATGGGAAGTTAGTGCCCGAGCGGATCGAAGTCACGATAGCTCACGATAGGTAGTGGTAGTGTAGCGGCGTATCAAGCCGAAGGTCGTGGGTTCGAATCCCGCTCGTGACACTGACTTTTTATCTCAACTAAAAACCTTAATTAATTGAATGATATTAATTGGTCAAGGGACCACGAAAATTAATGAATTTTTAAAAATGTTTGCCTTCTTCTTGAAAAATCATGCTTAGATTAAATATTGAATTTAAACTATTTTTATTTTCATAAAAACATTTACAGCTTTGCTCATTGTTTTTAGAAATATTTCATACCAGTAGTAGGGTTTTATAAGCTATTCGAAAGCCAAAATTTAATGGAAATTTTATCGAAATTAAAAGAACCAATACGGCCAGATCCATTTTTGAAAATTTTGTACTACCGCCAAAAGTCCTTTGCGTTACAAAAATTCTTTACTTAAAAGCTTTTAACACAATTTGCAAGATTACCATTTCTCTCTTCACTTTGTTTGAACAGGACGAGACGTTTCATGTTTTTACGATCTTGTCTCATATTCTACCCTTTTACTCAACTTGAACACAATAAGACTTATAAATTATTAATGTAGTTTCAGGAACACACCTTCCATTAAGCTGTATATAATCTTTTCATTAATTTGTTTTCATAAAGATTCGGCTGATCTTTTGTTTGTTCATTAATAGAAAAGCCAATAAGTCGTTAATTTAAGCATGGTATTAACACCCTGGCCGGCTATTAATCATTCTCTCTACTCTCTTATAGAACTTTAATACTTCTTACAATGCAAAATCAAATCTTCTCATTAATAACGATTATGGTATCGGGATCTCTCTTTATTAATATTATATTATCTATTCCCAATGGGTTTGGAGGATATTATTTTAGAATTGGAATAGTAGTCAATAATTTATATATCTGTAATGATATATCTGTTATATATGTTTTGATGTTGTTTTATGTATTGATCTCTTTATTTGCCCTCCGTCAGGTTTTTACATAGCAGTACAAAATTCAAACGTTGATTAATTTTGGACCTACATTTACCTACTTACATGAATTTAATTACAGATTATGATGGATGTACTCAGTGGTTAAACTATTTTATTTAAAATGAATAATCTTTATACAGCTTATTTCAGATCATCAATTAATAAAACATGAGTACAATAAAAAGAATTAGCATGGTACTTATAGATATGTAAAAACAGTAAATAATTAATTCTTTAAATATAATATGTTTAAGGCCATATATGGAAGGGGTTAAGAATTAACTTGTATATCACAGTAAGGTTATTGAAAAACGTATTATTTAATTATATTAAAATAAATTTAACTGAATTTCTGGCAGTTTGAATATTTCATGTATTGTCGTCGTTTTGAAAATAGTTTATTTTATTAGTTTTGTACTAATGGTGCAACGTCTACAATTTTGGCAGCTTTAGATTGTAGTTTCACCAATTTTCGTGGTCCGCTTGACCAATTAATATTTTTCAATTAATTACGGTATTTAGGTGAGATAAAAAAGTCAGTGTCACGAGGGGATTCGAACCCACGACCTTCGGCTAGAAACGCGGCTGCTCTACGACTCGACACTAACTTCCCATCTCAACCTCACCTCTTGAATTTTCCCTCCTTTTTGCCATTTTTCAAATGTCGTGTAATCTATTTGATTCTCGGCGACAAATGAAATGGCCACGCAGAGCTTTAGTGAAGTGTACTTTATTTTAACTTATTAAATTCACTAATTTTCGTGGTCCGCTTGACCAAGTAATATCTTTCAATTAATTAAGGTTTTTAGTTGAGATGAAATTAATTGATAAGATTAATGGCTGGTTGAGATTAAATGGCAAAAAGGCGGGAAAAGTCAAGAGGTGAAGTTGAGATGGGAAGTTAGTGTCCGAGTCGTAGAGCAGCGGCGTATCTAGCCGAAGGTCGTGGGTTCGAATCCTGATAGTGACACTGACTTTTCTCAACTAAACGCCTTAATTAATTGAAATTTACATTGTAGATTAAACGAATGTCCCAACTGAAATTTGTGACTGTTTTTCAAGGCATCCCGAAACACAAAAATGTAACATTGTAGCAAATATAATTTTAAAAAATGTATTGGTCAAGCCACCACGTACCTTTTCAGGAAAGTAACTTGAATGTGACTGAAAAAACTTATTAAAAATGGCCTATAGATAGAATAATAAAGCACACAAAAAAACACACTTTTTTAATAATAAGGACGAATAACACAATAATATAAATGAGGTTTCTCAATAAGTGAAATTAGTACACGTGGAGGTTTCACAGGTAAAACAATAAAAATATTTAAGAAATAATATATATTTGAAAACGTCATTTTTGATCCTTACATTTTTTAAAACGTCTATAACATTATACCTACCATAAAAGTTCAAACGTAGTAAAATCGTTTATAAATTGTAGATATTATATATAAAAATAATCCAGTATAAGAAAAGCTTAACAGATAAAATATAAAATACAGGATTGATTCAGCATGTAAAACAGACAGTTCACGAAACAAATTTTGATGAGTTTACAATTTGAGAAGAGAAAATATTAAACAAAAATTGAGTTGAGAATATTGATATTAATACGACAATAACAATATAAATATTCATCAAGACAAAAAAAAAATTGTAAACAATATATAAATATTTTATCTATGTAGAAAAACAATTTATAAAAAAAAATATCCACATATGCAACCTGTATGCAAATTAAAATAATGTAAAACTTGTAGGTAAATAAAACTTTTAAATGTAAATTGATCAAGTAAACTTAGTAAAGTGGTAGGAAAATACATGTTAATTATTGTAATCTTGTAAAATATGTACCCTGAAGAATAATATTTGGGTCATATTCATGCACAAGAGCTTGTGAACAAACCAGCCTGCAAATATAAAATAGTGTATAAAATATAATTAAAATTGAGGCGTCAGTGGCCGCAACGGTTTAGGCGTTAAACCGGCGCTCATCACTGTAAGGTTGAGGTCCCGGGTTCGAATGCAGGACCGTTGGACATACTTAGAAATGTGCTTTTTCTCAAAAACACCGGCACCTCGAGAGTGGTTAGAATGAGAGACTCTCACGCCGCGGTCGTGGGTTCGATTCCCACCGTCGCCTCTGGCCCTTTTTTCTCGATAACCCCCCCAATTTGAACACACATATAAGAATTGTCACCATGGCTAATATGCATAGATCAGAAAAAAAAAAAAAAAAAAAAAAAAAAAAACGGCACCTCGAGGGTGATATAACCTCTGCTGTTGCAAACCCTCGTAAAAAAAAAAAGAAATTATTAAAATGTATTCATAGTAGGTAAAAATGGTAAAATTTTATGCCCTATCAAGGGTCTCAAAACGATCGTGCTAGTGTGCTATTTCTTGAACTCCCCTCCAAACGAAATGTTTGATGATGGCTCTACGCGATGGCATGACTTAGTGCTCACAAATGATAAAAATTGAAGGAACAACTGAACAGATAAGTCAACAATAAGAATCGGGGTACAAGTCTTTTATTTCGTAAACCATTTTAAGATTAGGCTAAAAGTTTGTCGCTAATAATGAAATCGCTTACAAAAATCAGAACGGATGAAACAAGTTAAACTAGTAACGGAAATGCCAAAAAGATGGTCATAATAGAATAAAATTAAATTTGATCAAACTATTTCCAAAAAGGCACTTTTAAACACTTTTTGTTTTGTTTTATGTACTTATTGTGTAGTATCATTTTTATGAATATTTTCTGCCTGCTTCTGACAGTAATTACATGCAATATATACATCATAATGAAATATTACAATGTAGGCCATCTACGCTCAGAAAAGCATTACATATTAGAACACATTGGCTTCGCCAATTTCTGTTGATTGATTATTGCCGTATGGAAGTAAATATGTTTAAGGGCACCTCTTCATAAAGCAATGCACGGCTGGGCTTCGAGGACTATTTGGTTGATTAATTAATGAGATGTGGATTTGATTGTGAACACAGAAAGCAATATACGTTTACGTTAGCATGCAAATTTCTCACTGCCGATTTTGATAAAATTTTGAGGATATGTCGCTGAAAAACTGATCATAGTTTTATGAACTCTTGTTATGAAAAATACCTCCAAATAATATGAGCTCTGATTCTTTCTGAACCTATTCAGAAAAAAATGCTTGTCCGTTTGTGAAAGGAAAATGTTATACAATGAATAATTAATAGAAAAGGCAAATTTTACTTATAAAAAAATTGTAAAAGTAAGCTTATGTTTAGAGAAATATATAAATAAGAAAGTTATGTCTATGTCAATTATAAATACAAATATTTTATTTGTTTGAAATACCTACATACATTGTCCAATTATGTACATATTTCGCCATATGTCTACTTCCTGGGAAAATCCTAGGTTTATAAACTCCTAACCAACTTATTTGAACAACTACCTGAAAACTCCCACGGTGGATTTGTCGTAAACAGGAGAAACTTGCTTTTTCTAAGGATCGGGTGTCACTCTGTGCGAGCAGGTATTCCAAGAGCGAGTGCATCGGCGATGGGCATCATCACCTGCAAAGCATGTGTTTCGTGTGGGAAACCCTTTCTTTATCCCTGATAGGACCCAGGTCAGGATATCTGACAGACGTCCGTTTCTCACAAACCGACCGGACGGTTTATCCATCTGTGACTATTCCGAATAGGGGCGGAATGGCTATTAGTATTATAAAGAAACTTGTTTTTGTTTTACATTTATGACCTTAACAACAAGTATTAGTATGAAGTTTGTTAAAAACAAAGTGTGTTTTTTAATTATTAGATGTTAGCCTTGATTAGTTGTATTTATTTTGTACTATTTACTAGCAAATATATTTTGTATATAAAATCAGTTTTTGTAACAGCTTAAAATTTGCTGAAGCGTTTGTTACAACGTGTTTATTATTGTATTTTATATTTATATACAATATATTATACAGCATTATTACATGTGTTGTATGTAATAGAAAAATGGTGCACTTTTTTATTGCAACAACGGTGTTATTATTCGATTCCTGATAATTCGACACACAAGGGACAAAAATAATTCGAATTTTTCGATTAATTAAGGTTTTTAGTTAAGATAAAAAGTCAGTGTCAAGAGCGGGATTCGAACCCATGACCTTCGGCTAAATACGCCGCTGCTCTACCACTTGAGCTATCGACTTGGATCCACTCGGACACTAACATCCCATCTCAACCCCACCTTTTGAATTTTCCCTCCTTTTGCCATTATCTAGCCGAAGGGCGTGGGTTCGAGTCCCGCTCGTGACACTGACTTTTTGTCTCAACTAAAAACCTTAATTAATTTAAACATATTAATTGGTCAAGCAGACCACGAAAACTAGTGAATTTAATAATTCGAATTATCAAGAGTAAAGAAAAAAATTGTTAAGTGTTGATATGCATTTTTCCAAATTATTACTTATATTGTACATAGAAACATAGTATAAATAATGAAAAAGAGGAAACAGATCAATTGTAAAATTGAACATTTTTAAGCATCATTAAAAAAAAATCTTGAAAAAGTTTTGCTTTGACCTTTGTTAAAATGATTTTTCAGTGTCAAGTGATGTGGACACATTGACAAAACACTGACCACAGAACATAACAAACTAGAGAAAACTCGAACAAACTTTAGGCTGAAAGTGGAAATTTAAAGGAATATAACAAAGAAAAAGTGTAAATTATAAATATGAGAAGTGGCTCCATTTCAAATTATAGCATGTTTTTTTTCACCCTGTTACTAAAAATATTTCGTATTGCCGAGTTCCAAAATGCTCAGAATTTTTACGATTAGCAGAGTGACCTGTTGAGGGGTGTTACTATCAAGAAATTTGAATTAATAATTTTCGAATTGACAAGAGTCAACCGTATTTGTTAGTAATTACATTTGTTGTGTTTGCTACACCTGAACATGTGTTTTCTACAACATGGTCGTTATATGGTGAACCTGCCAGAGCTATTTTTATTTTCAAATGTATCTGTTTTTATCAGTACAAAGTTTGTTGCAACAAAGTGTGTTTTGTACTTATTAGAACAAACTATTTTTTTAAATTTTATGGAGTAAAAATTATTTTATATCCCTAGACCATAATGTATACTGTATTTATTATAACAAAGGTATTTATTTTTGTTGGCATAAAATTTGTTTGGGTTCGTTAAACCTGAACCAGTTTTGCGTTTACTACAAGTTATATTGTGTACTTGCCAGAACTATTTTTGTTTATATATCTGTATTTATTTGCATAAGGTTTGTTACAACAAATTGTTTTGTACTTATTAGAACAAACGTATTTTTTTGTTTCATTGAGTAAAATTTGTTTTATATTCCTAGACCATAATGTATACTGTATTTATTAGGTATTTATTTTTTGGCGTAAAATTTGTTTTGGGTTGTTAAACTACACACTTATATGTACGTTTCGTGTTTTTACATAAACATGTTTGTATTTATTGCACAAAAATTGTATTTTGAATTTTAATAGAGTAAAATTGTGTTGTATTTATTGAATCAATGTGTGCGTTGTATTTATTACAAGAAAGGTGTTTTGTCTTTGTTGGCATAAAACGTGTTTTGGGTTTGTTACACCCGAACTTTTTTTTTTACCACAACAAATTGTATTTTGTGCTTACCTGATCAATTCTTTTTAATCATCACAAAAATCTGTATATATCCTGATGAAGTAGTACATAACTGAACAAAAGAAGATTCATTTTGTACCTTGGTCCATATAAGTTTTCAAGAATACACTGCATCATCACCTTTCTACTTATTTTAAGGTCATTGACAAAATTTTAATTGTATATTATTTAAGAATATTTTACCCTGAGAATGAACTTTAATAGGTCGAAAGCTTGGCGGTAACTGCTGAATTGACTTTCAGATCATATCAGAATGCTGATTATTCGTGAGTAAACAAGCGGCCCATATTTCTAACACTTAAAATAAACGTTTTCTAACTTTTTATCTTTCTGTTATTTGTTCTTATTTATTGTTATACACTTTAATAGTACAGTTTATTCTGGATAACTCGAATCTCAGGGGGAAATTTCAAAATTCGACTAATCGAGGTTCGGGGTATTGAACCGGCTAATCCACTCGCAGAGTCATACTTGACCCTATTTTTTAAAATTGTGGATAAGGTGTTTGGCGGTATGCCGAATTCTTTGGCGATGTCGCCCTTTTTCTTGATGCCTTCATCTACCGCCTTAATAATCTTACTTTTCTCCTCCACGTTTAACGTCTTATATTTTTTTTTGTATAAACAAACACATAAACAAAACAAACTGGAAAAAAAGGACTGCCCGAAAAGCGTGAACTGTACTAAGCATTGTCGTGCTGGACTGTTTAGGGAACGGGAGAAAGGAGTAAATCGAGTAACGAAATGCCGCTGGTCGCCTGGGCTTACAAAGAAAATTCATCTAGTCGAGGTTTTCTTTTCGAAATGTTCGTCTTATATAGGGGGATGTGGGAACACATTATAGGTAAATGAGGGAGATTTTAAAAAAATCGAGTTATCAAGGAATTCCAGTTACAGATAGTCTATTCTATGATTATAGGTTTGTTTCGACGATCACTTTTTTCTTTACATCTGAAACACATATGTTTGTATTTAGTGTAAATATTTAGGTTTTTGATATTAATGTTTTGTTTTTTCATGTTAAGGCTTGAAGGTCCATAAACACGCAATTCGGTCGTTTCCGATTATTCTGATCTGCTTAATGTCGCTGTTTTTGTCTGTCGGCCCTCCTTTTGGATTATTTAACTTACTTAAAAGATTAGAGTTTTTGTACAAGTGAATTTTACCAGTCAAGTGCTTTTCTTCAAAAGAACAAGAAAGCAGGCCGGGGAGTTCAAAATAAACCGATAGCCTGATGTAGAGAATGGAAACCGAGTCATTTCGGTTCCGAAAGCCCGGATTCCAAGGGCAATGGCTTTAGACGATTCTCCGTGACATAAAGCTAACTATCTAGGACAAACTAACTGGTGGGTAAATGCACATATAGGTAAAAACCGGCACAAATGATTCCCGTTAGTGATCCAAAGTCGAGCCACGTTGCAGACGTGAACCAGGTCCCGGAGCAATAATCACGTCGTTAGAGCCTTCTACAAATCTACATTCATTCTCTCTCTCCCTCCGATTCTTTATTTTTCTATTCGTATCTGTTCTTCGGGTCGAAAAAGTACCGTATTAGAAGCACCATCAATACAATGGCTTTCTCTTCTGCAAAGCACTTGATCCACTTTCACGGTCATTTGGCCAATTGGTGCCTTCAAGCACGGATCCGTAGCCTTTACGATTCCCTTCGGCGAAGGACATGAGATGGGGTTTTTTCTCGATAATAGCATTGCCACCTCGCAATCCAACGGATTGAACCAGTCGCTTCCATCTGGAAAATCAAATTGGCTAACGATAGTTGAAGGTGTGTATTTAAACCTATAAAAATAAAACAAATCGTTCGTCTTTTTCTGCCCCAAAACCAAAAATAACAATACACATTGACAGACCTATATGAAAAAAAAAACTCTAATAAATAGGCCGAATATATTTTTATTTCCATTTTTAGGAAGTTCTGAAAACAAAATATTCTATATACCAGTATTAGCAGGTTAGTTTGGAAATAATTTAAGTTGTTAAAGCAAGGTTTTTAATAGAATTTATCTAAGAAAATGCAAACTAAAATTACATGCACTTAGATTTATAATAATTTTTAAAATTAAAAATTGTAAGTAAATTAATAAATATCTTACTAAGTAGCTAAACAAATAGATTATTAATTTATTTATTTAAACATTTTATCTTTGCTTTACAGGGAATTTTGTAGCAAACTTGATCGTATGTACGCATTAATTATATTTCATATAATTTTTCATTAACCTTATTATTCAGATATCGTGAGATGCGGTCTGGTGTGATGTAGGTTTCAGAAAGACATTTTCTTTATCGTGCCAACGTTTCGATCTTTATTGAGATCATCTTCAGGGCTCAAAGTGTTTGTCTTCTGCGTAGTTGTACCATTCTTGCACACCGTGGGGACTCTCAACACGACATGCAAGAATGGCACAATTACACAGAAGACAAACACTTTGAGCCCTGAAGATGATCTCAATAAAGATCGAAACGTTGGCACGATAAAGAAAATGTCTTTCTGAAACCTACATCACACCAGATCGCATCTCACGATATCTGAATAATTATCGATTAACGGTCACTAATCTCTACGCATTAACATTATTTGTTTACATAATTGTACTCGATTGGTTCCAGGCCATTATTGCACGTTTTAGTCCTCGTCTGCATTAAACATAAGAAGCATTGTGTCTTAAAGCATACAATATACTATAAGAAAAAATATATTATAAAGACCCCCAGGTATAATACAAAACAATGAATGCATTAAACACAAAAATAAATATGAACATGAATTCAATAAGTAAAGAAGGAAATGAGAATACCTACATCACACCAGACCGCATATCACGATTTCTAAATAAATATATATATATGTAATGGATACTTCTAAAGAAAAATATACAATATATCTAAATAAAAAATTAAACTGATTAAAACAATTTTACTAAAAATGTTGTTATGGAAACAATGGGGAAAATATTCAATTCAGTACGGAGTATTTCCTCCTCTTGAGTTCGTGACCGCTGTGGAATATTATCATAAATTCACTAGTTTTAGTGGTCCGTTTGGCCAATTAATATCTTTCAATTATTTTTTCATAAATCTCCAAAAGCTCTATTCTTAATTCCTAGAAATACTCTGGCATCACTGCGCGACATTTTACTCTCTTCGACGACTCGTTCCAAAGGTGTTCGATAGAGTTCAAGTCGGGACTACATGCTGCCACTCCAAACATTGAATTGTAGCCCCCTCCAAGTAGTCAACAACGATCCTAGCTGATTGGGAGGCCGTGCATTGTCATGCATAAAAATAAAACCGTCCGAAGTAAAATGGAACAACCTCTTCTGACAACACATCTTCAATGTATCGCACTGCTGTTAGAGGACCCTCCATGAAGATCAAGTTGTTCGACCTTCCTTAGAACCAACTCCTCCATAGCTTCTCCGGAGCGAAAATATTGCGGGGTATATCACTCTCCAGTTCTTCTCCAAACTTCCTCTTGGCCGTCAGAAGACCTCAAACAAAACTTTGACTCGTTCGAAAGCAAGATTTTAGTCCAATTTTGTTCAGACCAATTGTTGTGATTTCTTGCGAAACTTACCGAGGTGATGTGTGCCTTGTCAGAAGTTCTGGACTAGTGGCAGGCCTTTTCGCATGTAATCCAGCTTCTGAAAGTTTTTCACCTGACAGTGAGTTAACTGACATTAAAATTTCTAACTCCATTTAGTCGTTTCTTGATCTCAACAGCGGTAGAATGTTGATTAACGGTGTACATTCGAAACAATAAAACGATAATCACTCTGAGATGTGACAAGATGGCAATTTGATCTATGACTTCTTGAATAACCTCTGGTATCTTGGTCGCGATGGAAGGCCCTTCTGACAGTTGTTGTGGGAATGTTAAGCACCCTAGCCACATACGCTTGACTTCTTCCATCTTCCAACAATGCTATGATTCTACCCAATCAATGTATTAAACCTTCACTCAAACAAATGTGAAACTTAAAAATCGTACAAATTAAAAAAATCAAACTACCGGAACGTTAGAAAGAAGCTTTGCAAAAAAACCGACTAAGAAGATATTGAATTATTTAAAAATGCATTTACAAAATTCAATCGTAAAATAAGTGGTAATGTTGATCTATATTTTATTTACATCTGATCCTTTAAAACGGACCAAATATAAGTAAGGATGGAGGATTGTCTACGAGATATTTAAAAATAAGTTGTTTATTTTTGCTGTCCATGCGTGAACGCATATTTTTCGCAAAGACTTTTCAAGATGGACCATGCTTTTGAGCAATTTTTCCAACAACTCATTTCTTCAAGTAACTAAAATTAAGTCTGTATCATGATTGACAATGTAGGGCCTGGGTTGAGTAAACACTCTTGCTATCATTAGCTATGATTTTTCTTTTTTCAAAATATTTAAATTATCTATGTAAAGTTTTTGATAATTCTTTACGTATAGAATCAGCCCTACAGGAGGCTCATCATCAAATAAAGTCAGTTCAGCTGTAGTTTTAGCTTGCAAGGGCGATTTATTAAGATGTTAAATAAAGTTGGTCTTAGAACAGACCTTTGGGGGGACCACAGCTATTATACTCTTTAACTGTGACCTTATGCCATCAATCTGTACATAAAATTTTGTTTTCTTACGTAATTACAAATTAAATGTGTTAGGAAATTGTTATGGCATGAGTTTAAATATGAGAACTCTTTGGGAAACACAGTCAATCACTTTCTCCACGTCAATAAGTACCATCCCCATTTTGTTTTTTACCTTAACATTACAGTGAAAGTTGGGAAATGAGCAAGCAATAGCGCTTAGTGGTGAGATAAATGCTTTTCTCCAGAGATTATTGACAAGGATGGCTGTTAACTCGTCATATCCGGAGCTTTCTTATTTTTCATGTTGTTGTTATTTTAGAATTAATTTTATCTCTTTAGGTTTCCGTACATGGAGTTACTTTCTGAAAATAATCAGCTAGAACTGTAGCCTTCTTGCTCATTTCATATTAATAAGAACTAGGGGAAGAAGTATTATTTTAGAGAGGATGTGTAAGAAACTTTAATACAATAATTTGTGTGGTGATTAGTGACTGTTAATCGATATTTATTTAGAAAAAGTGAGATGCGGTCTGGTGTGATGTAGGTTTCAGAAAAACATTTTCTTTATCGTGCCAACGTTTCGATCTTTTATTGAGATCATCTTCATGGCCTGGGATGTTTGTAAATCCCAGGCCCTGTAGATGATCTCAATAAAGATCGAAACGTTGGCACGATAAAGAAAATGTTTTTCTGAAATCTACATCACACCAGACCGCATCTCACGATTTCTAAATAAATTACAGTAATTACTGTTATTTATGGTATACCAAACTTGATTGAAATAAAAACATTAAAATAATCAAATAAATTAGTAATGATTAAATAGTTAAACTTTTATTTAAAAGTAATAAATTAAATAAACGTGAAATAAAATTATAAATATTAAACTTAGAAAATTTGCCCACACCTAATAAATTATAAACAAAGAAGGGTGATATAATAAAATCTGTGATTGTTTAAATTTTTGTTGTCATCAAAAATATTTACTCTTTTATTTTGTGTTACGAAGTAATTTTTTTTTTTTGCACACATAATTACATTGTCAACTAGATATATTCGTATAATGAAGGGCGTTTTCCCTACCGAAAATAATTTCTTTTTATAATGTAAATATTAAAGTAGGGGGCTTGCATTGTCACCTTCATAACACATTTTTAGGAGAAACCTTATTAATTAATTTTTTTTCAACAGTGCTCGGATACAGGAGCCAGGTTTGAAAAGTAGGAAGGCAGAAATATTTTGGTTCTAAACAGACATTTTAATTAAGCAAAATGGAAACGCCTGCCTTCGTGGGATCCGTGTTTTTCTTTAATTAAATTGCCCGATTTATTTCAGTTTTTCTCCCTTAATTACGCCGTTCGGAGCAATTTTGTTCCAAACCAGGCGTACTAGATTTTATGTTAATGTGCAATTATTTAATAACACGTCTAAGACTTTTTTTTGATAATTTGTGTAATGGCTTTTAAAAATTATTAGTTTTTCTGTTTTCTTTTGTTTTTGTTTTTTTCAAGAACTTGAAAACAAACTAAAAAAACTAGAAGGAAATATAAAAGCTCACTTTAATTAAAAAGGCACAGTAATTAATATAGAAACAAAATAAACATACTTTCGATTTGGGCTGTTTTGATTTTTTTCATAATAGTCGGTTTTATGCTATAGTCATCTACATAAAAAGTTGCAGTGTAACTCCTAAGAAATTAGTTAGTTATTCCTTCATTTGTTTTTGAAAGGACCCGACATTTATCAACGGTAGTTTCCGTTTTGGTTCAATGAAGAACAGGTAAAGGTAAAGCTTACTTTTTTTTCTTCTTTTTTTTGAGATTCATCTTCATTCTTCATGTAAATAACCATGTGTTAAATGTTTATGGAAGGGTTTAAATAACATGTTTGAATGTCAGAAATTATTAGAAAATGTATGTGTACAATTATAAAAATATATAGGAATATTTTCAGTGTATATTCCAATAGAAATGGGCTAAGGATGTCCCTTGGCGAACACTGGATCTGATGCGAGAGTGGTCAAATCTGGTGATACCAGTATAAATGAATACCTATAGAAGAGGATGTTCTTGAATTTTCAAATCAAGCCCGAGTTTAAGGATTCATCATACACATCTAGATTAAGAAAAATGCTGCATATGCTTAAAGAAACTACTAGAACTACTAAAACTACTAGTTGTCGGCAGTAGTTCAACAACTTTGGCAATGATAGACGTATGATCAATAAGACGTAAGTATTAAATATAACAATTTGATCGTTTTTATTAGGGACATAAAATAAAATGATATTATCAAAATTAGAAAATTGGTCAACACCGATTAATTTACAACAAACCACTGGTGACATATCACATTGGGATCTTTTTCATTTTTGTTTAAGTCAAGCTAATATTAACGAATATTTATGCTTCTGATTTGTTTGTGTGTGTTGACTGTTTATGGAAGAGTACGAAAGACATGAATCAGCAAATGGATGTGTACAATTATAAAAATGTGAAGGAATATCTCCAGTGTACTTCCAACAGAACTGGGCTAAGGATGTTTCCTGGTGAACATCCGTTTTGATGCGAGAGTAAAGGTTGGTCAGATATGATATCAGTATAAAATAATACGTAAGCATAGATAAAGGTATTCTTGAAAGCAAGGTCGATTTTCAGATTTCATCTTAAACTTCCAAATCAATAAAAATAGCCAATTATCCTTCTGCTGAAAGAAGGAAACATCTAAGCTAAACAAATGAATGCAGATAATTCGGGATATCGGTAATTCAAGAATTTTGGCGAGGAGAGATGTAAGACCAATGAAAGTGTAGTTTGTGTATTTCTTGAGAACAGCGTTGTATATGTATTTCACATACCTAACGTATCATTTTTTTACGTCCGTATGTTTTGTATATCAGTCAAAGAACCGTACATGCTGACTGTTACATACAAAGGGGAGAGTGATAATTCAGGGGTGACGGTGGGATTCGAACCCACGACCGCTGGGTCTACGAACGGAGAGTCACGCTAACCACAAACCACTGTGTAACCTTGGTCCCAATTAATTTTTAACTCCTAGCTTTTGTAGGCGTAGGGTAATATGTGTCGAACATATTATGCAGTAAATGTTACTGTATGAGAAGAGCAAATATTCAAAAAAGGAAAATTTAAAAAATATTCAATTTTAGGTTAGGGATTCTGGTCAAATTTTGAGGAATAATTTTTTTGAAAACTACTCTAGAAAAATGTATAGTTAGGTTAAAAAACCAATTGGGAAAAGCTTGCGGTTAAGAGAAAACTAGATACATAAAAAAACGCCTTATATAATACTATACCGATCATGATTTAAAAAAACTAAAAATTCTTTTAAAAGTCATTGATAAGTTTTTATATTTTGAACAAATGGTCGCCCCTCGATAGCGCTTATCATAACAAATGATTTATACCACTCGAGATAACAATAATCCTTAGTCTATTTTTAATGAGAGAGGATCAAGAGGATGGTGTAATCAAATTCTGATGGGTTCTAAGAGGATAACGACAGTGAGACATTAACGATCGGCTCCCGGCTGCTCCAAATTCCCGACGATCCTTCTTCTGTTATGCTTTGTTAAGCAGCAAAGCATTTAAAAATTAATTTAACTCGATGGAAAGGGTCAAGAGTTTTTCGAGCGTGGGCTGTTTCTAATTAGCCATCGCCTTCTCGTACCATTCGAGCGTAAAACGTCCAAATCGGCCGATTTTCACAGGTGGGCACATAAAATATAGCAAGTGTAAATTGATTTTTTTATTAGAAGAAAAGTTTAAAAAAACGCAAACATGCCCAATTTTCATTTATTTTTTTAATAAAAGGATAGCTTCATTTATTTTATGTAGTTCATAATTTTTATTGTGGCAACCGCCCTCAAGTTATTGAGAACCTCTTTTCCACCCCAATTCATTTATTTATTTGCACGAGGTGGAATGATGTATATCGAGAGCGTCTTTTTAATCAATGTTTAAAAAAAAATTGTTCAGAAATGTTTCATTCGGTGAGCAAGTAATTTACAGACAGAGAGAGAGAGAGAGAGAGAGAGAGAGAGAGAGAGAGAGAGAGAGAGAGCCAGAGTAGAGAAAAAGAAAGAGAGAGGGAGAGAGAGAGAGCCAGAGTATAAAGAAAGAAAAAGAGAGAGAACTAGTGCCAGAGTAGAGAGAAAGAAAGAAAGAGAAGGAGAGAGAGAGCGAGAGAGAGAACGAGAGCCAGAGCAGATAGAAAGAGAGAGAGAGAGAGAGAGAGAGAGAGAGAGAGAGAGAGAGAGAGGGAGCGAGGGAGAGAGATGTACGTTTTTGTTGTTGTTACCTATCGATATTTTAGGTATTCAGGTGAAAAGACTTCGGTTGACTAACTGTTTAACCTGTAAATTTTGGAGCGGTTAAATAAGAAGTATCATATTTTATTCGACTATAAACTATTGAGTATCAAGATTCATTTGTAAATAATAATTATTCTTTGTGTGGTGATTAGTGACCGTTAATCGATATTTATTTAGAAATCGTGAGATGCGGTCTGGTGTGATGTAGGTTTCAGAAAAAAATTTTCTTTATCGTGCCAACGTTTCGATCTTTATTAAGATCATCTTCAGGGCTCAAAGTGTTTGAGCCTTCTGTGTAATTGTGCCATTCTTGCGTGTCGTGTCGAGAGTGCCCAATCAGTCAATCAGAGAACTTTTTTGCTGAAATGCAGACAACACAAGGTATTTCCTACTCACATCAAACACAATTTTAACTTTACAAATGCCACAGTAACACAGCCAAACACCAGAATTAACGACATACATAAAGCAACAATAAATTTCAAACGAAACATTCTAAACATAGAAATCACCACAATCATCCAAAACATTAAGACACTAACACAAAAATTACACCAATTAAAACCCAGTGCCGCCAACAGAATACCTACAGACATTTTAAAAGAATTTTACACACATCAAAAAGATGATACGTCCACTTCGACAAAATCAAAAACAAACACATCAAAAAATTAAATAACTTAATAAACAAACAAACATCTGTTAACACAAATAAATGGTTCCTAAACCTAACCAAAACTATCATTCCTTCAGAAATCCAGAACTTCCTATCACTTTGTCCCAAACATTCCATTCCTTAAAACAAAACAGATTTTCCAATAGCTAAATTAATTACGGATGTAGACTATGCAATCCAAAAATACACAAAAACAGAGGAAGAAAAAGACATAATAAAAAAAAGGCACTCTGGACACGTCACGCAAGAATGACACAATTACACAGAAAACAAACANATTAATGAGACGTATGTGTGCATCATGGTTACGGCTACAGTGCTAATGAAAAAAAATACTGGTTTTTATAGTGTTTTAAAAATTAAGTGTTTTGAAATAAAAAACGATATTAAGAATATTTAGATTGATTGTCGTCATTTTGGAATATATCTTTTAATTGATATTTATAATGATTATTTGGAGATCGTGAGATGCGCTCTGGTGTGACATAGGTTTTAGAAAAACATTTACTTTGTCGGGCCAACGTTTCGATCTTTATTGAGAACATCTTCAGGCTCAAATTGTTGGTTTTCTGTGTAGACATGTCATTCTTATGTGTCGGGTTGAGAGTGCCAGTGAGATATTTACTATTTTTCAAATCCCACCAGACCGCACCTCACGATCTTCAAATAATCATTGGCTAAGGTCACTAAACACCACACATTTTGAATTATGTTTCAACGTTAATGGAATTTCATCAATCAAACCATAATCATAGTTGTGTTGAAATAAGTTGAACTGCTCATGATTTGGAGAAAAAATCGAGGTGAAAAGTTCATCTTTCGTAAATAAAAAGTGCAAGTAAACAAGTAGATAGGAAGAAGTAGAGGTATGTGTCTCCATTAGGCACGGCGGATGTGTAACTGCTGCAAGTTAACAAATCAAGTTTTCTGTTACGTTCCCTATTGTAACTATTTACGAGCATCATTTTAGGTAATTTTTCTTTTTTTTAACTTAGAAGGAATAATTACCTAATAATTCGTGGATCGTGCATATAAATGGCTGTTCACTTTAATGGTCGTGTTTTCTTTCCACTTGTCCCAGGCTCGAAATGTCAGTTTAAGTCTTTAAACGGCCATAAACTTATGTATACCATGTTCAAATCGTATATCCTTGGACGCCTAATGTTATTTTAAAGTAGGTTGGGGAACAAGTTAACATAGTTTTTACCAGTCGAGCGATACATAACGACCCCATTCTGTTCACTCTATTAACGCGTGTAACGAAGACGTAACAGGAAAACCATTTTCTGGAAAGACATTGTTTTTTCAGTGTTCTTCTTATATGACGAAATCAACAATATTGTGGCAAATAGGTGTTCTGCTTTCTAAAATAGTAATAATACATAATTATAGTGAGGAAATCAAAAATCAAAACTATTTTATAAAAAAACTTAGTTGGACTGTACATCCCTAAGATTATTCAGGGATCCGTTCCTATTTGCAAAAAAATCCAGATGGCTGATCTTAGAGAATGTCAAAAATGTGTGATAAAATAATTCATATCCATATTTTTTTAGTGGTCATAATTGACCATATTAATTATTCCAATTAATTATTCTTTTCTTTAGGGTTTTTGGTTGAAATGAAGTTGTGAATTGTTCATATCTTAATTCACTATTTTCGTGGTCCGCTTGACCAATTAATACAAGACAATTAATTAAGGTTTTTAGTTGAGATGAAAAAAAGTTAATGGCACGAGAGGGATTCGAACCCACGATCTTCGACTAGATACGCCGCTGCTCTACCACCTGAGCTATCGTGACCTCGATCCACTCGGACATCAACTCCCCATCTCAACCCCACCCTATGGAGGGAAAGCTCATCGTGGGTTCGAATCCCTCTCGTGCCATTAACTTTTTTTCATCTCAACTAAAAACCTTAATTAATAGTTCATATCGTTGAACCTTCTTATCAACCGTGAACACTTGGATATCGGTTCTTCTTCGGTTTTGCGTCATGTATTTTACCATTTGAGCATGTCCCAGATAGCCAGGAAATCGACTTAGTATGGCAACAGGTAGATCAAGTACGTAAAATGCAATAAAGAAGAGATTTATCGTTGACCTTGATAGGTTTAAAACAATATCTTTAAAACGGCACCTTGATCGGATTGGAAGGATGGATCAAAAACATGGGATTATAACTGTACATCAGGATAGCTTGTAAACTTAATACTCCACAATAGGCAATATCTTCAATTTACTGAAAATCATTTACCTCTAGAAGATTAAAATATATGATTTGTTTTATTCAAAGAAGTATCGCAAGCCATTGACAACGAGAGTTTAATACATAATCTTAAAAACTATTCCAAAAATATGTTGAACTTTCGTTCTACTACCTTTCGGAAAGGCTGTTCATCATAAGGCAAACATAACCGTCGCAACATTTGCAGATGTTGCTTTCCGAGTCGAAAATTGTATTCATGCATCCGAGAATCAACAGCATCCACGACTGGACAAATAATTGAAAGGACAAACGACCTATTTGTGTACTTTTGTTGAATTGGTTGCACGTAGATAATATCGTGACGCCAATCTTTCATGGAATGTTTAAAAATTAGAACTAACGTTTTGGTCATTCGGACGGCCAACCTACTGAAGATCGTGAGGTCGATCGCTTTCCACCGATACGATTCGAAGATCGGGCGGAACCGTTGGTAACTACTGTCGATTTGCTACGGACATTGCGGCACAAGTTCGATAAATAATGAGTTGATATAGTGCAAAGGAATGCACGAGGTCCCGTACATAAACTCTATCCTGTTCGGTTTCCTTCATATCCATACGCACCTTTTTAAAGAAAAGGAAAGATAAGGATCATAATAACGAACAGCAATGAAAAAAATTTCTCTATGGTCTAGCCTGCCAGCAGAATCTTTTAAGAATTTGGCAACAATTGTCGAAAACGATGAGATGTCTTTTTTAACAACAGGTATAAAGATGCAACATCTCTTTTTTGCCAAATCAGCCATGTGAAAAATAATCTTTTAAAATTGGGCACAATAGAATTATAGCGTCCTTTTGTACGGGTCCTCTACCCTTGTCAAGCATAAGAGATGGCACGTTTAATAATCCTTTGAAGTGTCTGTCGCCTCGAGGAAGCGATAAGCTTGCTTCTGACTGAGCTTTCAAAAATTAAAAAGAGAAAGAGAACGGGGTTAAACGGATTACGGGTCACAAAAAGGGGGGTGGTGGTCCATTGTGGATTTTTTTAAGCCTTTGTCGAAGGGTATGTAAGGGGCGAAAGTTCCCACACAATCGACAGGTGGTAACCCGGTCGACAAGCAGAAAAGATAGAAAGTTCACTTCAATTGCAATCATAAACAAACAAGTACATCAATTTGTGGAACAACTTTGGGCAGGGTTTGGTTATTTTATTACAGTTCACTATATTTCGATTCATTATTTGTACTGGAACGAACCAGAACAAGTGAAAGTTATGCCTAAAATGAACTAATTCAACCAATTAGGCAACAATACAATATAAAAATAGAACCTAATAAAAAACCTATTATTAATTTACTATTATGTGTGAATATNTTATATATATGATTATAATGAATATAATGTATATGATTAATTAACTGCACTGTAATATTTTAGTTTTCCCAAAAATGATAAGCTAAGCTAAGAGCTATTTTCTTAAGGATTTAAGACACTTTTGAATTAAGATTGAGGATTTGATAATTAATGTTTACTTTGTACATTAGAACTTCTACAACTATCAGGTCTTCAGCATTGGCCCGAACTGTCATCAGCAATCAAGACAAAATTTCCATAACATCGGTGAACGGTGCTTGTTTACAAACTCGCAAGATACGACTTGAACCTGAATTACTTCAAACTCCCAAGGAAACATAGCGAGAAATCCGTTATGCAAAAAGTTTTGAAAAAGCGTCAACTTTATCTGAAAGGTGTTAACCTTAACGGTGGCCTCAAAACAGCGTAAACGTTATCGAAAATCTCTCTATTTACCCTGGAGATGATTTGGTTGATCGTGACAAATCAAAATGGTTCCCATAATTTTTTCTCTTACTTTCTTAATATACCCCCTCGCAAAAAAAAACCTTTTATATTCTGTAACATAGATTACTCGGCTTTTTTCACAGTTTTACTTTCGATAACCAATAAATCCTCTTGATGTATGTCATTGGCGGTGAGAACGTGGTCTGCTTTCCAAAATAAACTTTTGAACATTAACTTTATAAATATAAACGTATTGAATGTACTACAACATATACTAAAATAAAATTGTTGTTCGTTCACCCAGATGTCATTTTAAGAAAGAGTATGATAGTATTGATAATGAGTCTGATGAATAATAAAGAGTATAAGAGAAATAGAGCAAAGAATAAAGGAAGAGATTAAACATATCTCTTGAACTGTCAACAACGCTGATTTTCATTTCCAGTGTCGTGGTATTTCCTCAAATTGTTGCACCCAAAATATTCTATATTGCGTATGATATGATATTATACACAAAATATGAGAATGAGAAATCAGTATGTTTTATAGCTGTTTGAACTTTAGTTTTTAATTTTAAGGTGGGGTTATTGTTTAAGAATTCTTCAACTTTAGAAACGTATTTTTGATGTTCAACGACTATTAACTTATTATTACCTTTATCGGCTTTTAAAATAAAGTTGACACTTTTTAACTTTTTATTACTAAACCTATTGTACATGGGATATTTAATTCTTTGACGTTTAGATTTGTCTAGTATGGTTTAATTACTTTAGCACATTTGTATTTATCATACTACAATCAACCGACGATCCAAGGATCGTTGTATCTATGTCTGTTTATGGGACAAACGTTAAGCCATTATTCATTTGTTTTTCTTTTTTATTCAGGACCATATTTGTCAAGTATACAACCCATGGGGAAAATTTAGTTAGTCCTCTGCACGTTTTTCATCCGTCAGTGTACACCTTCAGCGGTATTCCTTTGGTATTCCGGTATTCTACACTGTCTGATATTCCTTATACTTGCTGGTGAAGTTAGATTTTAGAGTAGAGGCATCGATTGGCCTCAGCCTGTATCTCCTCCTTCAGTTTCTAGTAGTAGCAGTCGTTCTTAGTATAGTTAGTAATTGTCATTTTTTTACTTCTTCAATTAAAGTTAGTTTTCAATTGCATGCTGACTTTGGCTCTCTACATAGAGCGTGTAGGCATGCCATCCAATCTGAAAATGGTACTCGAGCACTGCGGCGGGTTTCTGGGTCCTCTGTTCCGCTTTTTAGGGGAAATTGGGGTTTCATATTGTATATAATATGTCTTATGTGTTGTGAGTCTATATGTTTTGTCTGAGTGCATGTATTTATTAGCGTGAATGGCGAGGGGTGAGGGTGAAATATAACGTCATCATCGCCCCTCGAACGTTGAGAGCGTATAAATGTGTGTTAGGGGTCGAAGGCGGAGTATTTATAAAAGTACTCCATCGACCGCCATCTAGATTAGTATGAGTATAGATCGGTGGAGGAATATCAAGTACTCCACCGACCAAACGGAATGAGTGTACTGTACGGATGTATTTATTTGTTATAATTGTGGGCTGAAATGACCTAGATGTCGGAAGTCCGAGTCAAAAAAAAAAAAAAAAAATGCATGCTTCATTGTTACAATTCTTTAAGTATATCCAACCTCCGGCCGATAGTATTTACCATGTTGTAAAATGTTAATGCACATTTTGATTTAAATAAACTGCACAAAAGTAAACAAAGATCTTGCCAATTTTGTATTACTTACTTTCATCAAATTTTATTAGAAATTATTATGTTTTTACTGAAGAAAAATTTAATTAAAGGATTTTAAAAATTAACAAAATGATAGATTTTAATTCCATAATTTTGTTTATCGGATACAATATTTTTTAAACAATCAATACCGTGTATGATGTCCTCTTTTAGCTAAAACCTCTGTGCACTTAGGCATACTTTTAATAAGGTGGTCGCTAATTTCATAAAGAATTGTATCCCATAGACATTGCAACGCTGCATTCAGTTGTTGCAGGTCAACTGGCTGCGGATGGTGATCGAAAAGCCTTCTGCAACGGATTCCACATGTGCTCAATGAGATTGAGGTCTGGAGACAATGGAGGAAGGGGTAGATTGGAAATTCTCAAGTTTCTGAATATTGATGAACAATTCTGCCTCTATTAGGTCTGGCATGATCATCCAGAAATCGAAAATTCCTGCCAATGAGATCCCTGGTTTGAAGCATATATTCCTCGATAGTTGCTTGGACAAAACGGGCTGCGGTGATGTAGCCCGCAACAATATGGAGTCCCGTTCGTCCTCCAGTGTAAATCCCAGTCCAGACCATAACACCGCGTCCAACAAACTGCATTGAAGGGGGAACGAACTGGGGCATTGCAAGCACCCCCGATCTCGGTAGAGCCTTCGGCGCCTCCTATCACTATACAGACAGAAACGGATAAAAGGTGGTTATTCACAAAAATGAGTAGACTTCATGTTCTTAAGAAAATCCGTTAATTAACGAACCGAAGATTAACATTTGTTTAATTTGGTTTGTATTGTCAATTTTATTTTATCCAACTAACAGCAATATATCGGTTAATTTAATTAAAATTGGTATAATAAGAATAAATTAGGAATATCCCTCTTCATTTTTGAGCAGTTTATATTTCTTTTTTGTTGCTAAATAAACATTATTATTAATTTCACTAATTTCGTAGTCCGCTAGACCAATTAGTATATTATAAATAATTAAGGTTTTTAGTTGAGATAAAAAAGTCAATGGCACGAGCGGGATTCGAACCCATGATCTTCGGCTAGATACGCCAGTGCTCTACCTCTTGAGCTATCGTGACCTCGATCCATCGGACACCAACTTCCCATCTCAACCGCACCTTTTTGAATTTTCCCTCCTTTTACCTCAACTAAAAACCTTAATTAATTGAAATATATTAATTGGTCAAGCGGACCACGAAATTAGTGAATTTAATGATTAAAAATGAAGTATACTTCACTAAAGCTCTCCGTGGCCATTTCATTTGTCGTCGAGAATCCAATCCGATTACACGACATTTGAAAAATGGCAAAAAGGAGGGAAAATTCAAAAATGTGTGGTTGAGATGGGAAGTTGGTGTCCGAGTGGATCGAGGTCATGCTAGCTCAAGTGGTAGAGCAGCAGCGTATCTAGCCGAAGATCGTAGGTTCGAATCCCGCTCGTGCCATTGACTTTTTTATCTCAACTAAAAACCTTAATTAATTGTAATGTATATCATAATTGTACACTATACAGTATACATTGCTATGATTATAATGTAAAATGAGTAAAGGTTTAGAAAACCAATTCAGCAAAATTAATTAAGAAATGAAAAAATCAATAACGTCAGACAAGGGGTATTTCATAAAATATACATATTTTTCCGCGATGCTTGTAAAATTCACTCGGGATCGCTTACCCTAACGCGATTACAATATTATATTATGTATTTTTCAACTAAACGCCAAAATAGCTTTTCGTGCTAAGAGAAAAATTAAGCTAATCATCAGACTTCCACATTTACATCGACTGACACAACACGTTCGTGTGGGTTTTACGTATGATCTTGATTTGTAATGGCCCAGGGCGCGTTTCTATTCCGTAATTGCTCACCGTTGTCAGTCATGCAAGATCTGCGCTGTGGGTGATGTTTCTTCTTCTAACGCCTCGAACGTTCGTTCCCTATCGCTTACACAATTCTGATTATTCATACCTCGATCGCTGGTTTTCGGAAAATAATCAACGTGCACTTTGCCGTGCATTTTATACATTAGACAATTTAAACGAAGTCGGCCCTTCATGCGTTTATGAATATACATACAGTTTGAGATGGCTCCCTTCTCTAAAATATTATATTAAAATAAAAATCTTTTACATATTTATAATTTATGATGGGAGCTTTATACTAATAATTGAACGGAGCTAATTGTGTGGCGAAAATGGAGTTTTCAATGATTGTTAAAAATAAAACTTGATAAAACATTCTCATTTAAAACTTTACTTAATAAGCCAGTGTTTTCCGGCATAAACAGCCAGGACGTCCGAATAAGAAAAATAAGAGATGGAGAGAGAGAGAGAGAGATGATGGTGATGATGAACGCTTTATTTATCAATCACAAAAAAACCATTCTTACATCTAATGTGAAATACAATGGTTACTAATTTTACTCTACTTCTAATTTATTAAACATTAATTATTTTAAATAAACTTATTTTTGTGGTCAATATGTTACATATTCACTTTAAATTGAACTACGTCTGTATTTACTTCAAATTGTCTATTAAAATTAATATTATAATTTACATAATAATAGAGCAATTAAAAAGTAAATTATTAATAAAATAACTGAACAAAAATATTTTTTCAATACAATACTGAACTAATCATTAATTATAAATTCCCAATATAAATATAGAAATAAACTTCTAGGTTTTTGTTTAAAGATAGTTCCTACTCAAAGTAAAGTGTTTTCAATGATCTGTATTTTGAGCATACAGCTCATCATCAGGTTGAAGGACAAATACAACCACGTCTCTCTACATGAATTGCAAATTTTAAAAGGATTGCATATTTTTAAGAGTTCTATTATATCATTTTTTACAAATTCGTTAATAGAAATGTCTAAGTTTTTGCTTTATGAGTTTTGTACGTTCTTCAACAGGTATATTTGTGAGTAAATTAGTGACATCAAATGACACTAAAATACAGTTGTTAGATATATTGATGTTATTTAATTATTTTGTCAATTCTAAAGAATTGTTGATACCGAATAAAATTACTTTATCAGTTGTAATTGCAAGTTTTTGGCTCGGGGAATTTTAAAAGGACTACTGGTCTAATAAGTGTTTTCCTTGTGAATTTTGATTGGGGATTTCTTGCAATTCATGTCTATCTGATGATGAGCTGTATGCTCGAAATCCGAATCGTTGAAAACAAATTACTGCGAGTAGGAACTATCTTTTCAAAAAGATTGAACAACACACTCCCTCCACCATTTCTTTTTATCAACTTTTAGGAAGTAATATGAAAGCTAAAACAAGAGACAAAACAGCAAAAGAAGTTAAATTTAAGACATCAATCAAAACTTGATAAGAGAATTTTTAAGATAAATTAGGAAATCTTTGTTATTTTTATATCGTTTTATATGTGTATGGATTCTCAAAATTTTTATTGCACCTTTTACAAAGAATAACCTATTAAAATTTTTGGTTTTGAGCTTACGTCTCGCAAACGATAATTTGCAAACCTAGTATCTCCATCATGAATCTGAGACATGTAATTAATTTCACTTATAGATATTTTAAATTTTGAACTTTTAAAATTTTAAAAATTTTACATGATAGATTGTAATCGATTATATCTTTAATTTTGAGAAATCTAAGTTGCCAGCATTTGTTATATATACAACTGTCATATTTCAGGTTCAGGATATTTCTGATACACATGTTTAACCTGACTTGCAATTTTTGGATTTGTGTACGATTTAAGTCCCACATTGTTCCTAGACCATAAATGTGGAAAGATCAGAGTTGATACAAGGTGTTTTTTGATTGCAAAACGTAACGATTTATTAGATCTATGTAAAGTCGAGTAGATTTGATTTTTGTTTTTTAACACCAATGATAGATTCTTGGGAAGACTTAAACCCAGACATTTTACATTTTCCTCATATTTTAAAAAGTTGTTATCAATTTTAATTATATCAACGTTACATTTTTCTAATAATTTATTATTAGAAAAATTGAAAATTATGATTGAAAAATATTTAAAAAATTGAAAATAAGTTATTTAAAAAAAATAGAGAGAGAAAAATAGAGAATTTTTGTAACGACCAAAGAGATAGATAGAGAGAGAGAGAGAGAGAGAGAGAGAGAGAGAGAGAGAGAGAGAGAGAGAGAGAGAGAGAGAGGGAGAGAGAGAGAGCGGGAGGGAGAGAGAGAGAATTTAAAATGGGCTAAAATCCTATGTTGTTACCTCCTGACCGAACTACAATTTATTTTTATTTTATTTCTTCATATTTTTGTAACGACCAACGAGATAGATTGAGAGAGAGAAAGAGAAAGAGAGAGCGAGAAAGAGAGAGAGAGAGAATTGGACATTGTGTTATGTTATATATGTTTGGTTATATACAGGGTGAATTGCTACTCGTGCTACAAACTTCTCCAGTAGATTCTTCACCCTAAAATGAACAAAAAAGTTCATATTGTCCATGGTCCGATTCTCAACCATTTCAGAGTAATTTCGCTTTTTATCGATTTTGAAAGATATCACGTCCTGGCGTCGGAAAATCGTGATATCTTTTAATCTAAACATTTCTCTGAAAAT